>NC_140582.1:809688195-810083195 GCF_964204655.1 Triturus cristatus | reverse complement strand
CATACATCAATATTTCCTTGATAATGAAGGGACAGCAACTGACTACCTGGCAGAGTGGGACACATCCAAGGATGTGCTGCATGGCCATTGCATCAAGACCACCTATAGCCTCAAGACAACATCAACCAAAGAGATCTGCTAACTGAAGAAAAAAGCAGAGCGGCTCATATACAGGCAAGTAGAAAGGCAGAAGATGTTCAAAGCCTCATAAGACTTACAAAAGAACACTGAAAGCTGGTAGGCAGGATGGGCAACTGGATTATTGATATGATGCTCACCAGCTTCCGTAAGAGGACGGAGCAGGGTGACTGCTGGCTCGGATACAACCGGAGCTCTACAGATATGGAAGGGTGAACTATTAAACACCCAAATGGGGATCAATGGGGTATTTGCAGAATATCATATGTCCTTCTACTTAGCCGCTGCAGCAGCAAACGCTTACCAAACAACTTTTTAGACAAAGATTGACACCCTAAGCAAGCACTCTTAGAAGAACCACACACGATCAAGGAGATCTGAATAGCCATTTGTAGGTAGATGGCTCTGTATATAGCATACATACGTAAGGTATAGTGTGTACAGAGTCCAGTGGAACCCCAAAGGTAGGGAGAGGTAAAGTTAGATAGCACCTCACTCTCTATTTGTGGTAGTGTGGTCGAGCAGTAAGACTGCTTCAGAGGGTAGTGTTAAGCATTTATTGTACACACTCAGACAAGGAATGATGTCACACACTCAAAGACTGAACACACACCAATTTGTATAAAAATATTATTTAGTTGCATTAGATTTCTAGAACCAAGCCAGGCCTGGTACAGGTAAGTGAAATAATACTTTGCAAAAACAATACAGTTGAATGCAGTTGTATCAACTTGTTTTGTATACAGGTAGGTCAATTATAAAGAAACAGTTGAGATTACTTTTCTGATACTGTATGATAACTTTTCAGATTACTTTTCTTACTCCGTGTGATATGCCTAGATAGAACACAGGGACATTTCCTGGATAAAAGGTAGTAAAACAGTTTCTCAAAATGCAGTTTCTTAGGTTCCCATTGAGGAAATTGTCAGGCGCGGATCTAGGGCGCCTACCGAAGGTACAGCCAGAGGAGGACTACATCCCCCAGAATCCCCGGCTGTATGGAGGCGTGACCAGAAGTGGTAAATACGCGCGTTGCAAGCCAATCGAGGCGCGTAATACTGGAAGGTGGTTAGTGCTGGAGAAGACGCCCAGCAGAGAAGGAGGAAGACGCGTGTGTTCGCGTCTGTTATCGAGTTTCGGAGAGTACCGGGTTGTGGCGGAGTGCCGCCGCGAGGTACACGTATCAGGGAAGCCAGTTCCGGCTTCACGGAACCCCCACGCGGGACGCTGACGTAAGCGTCGCCGCGTCTCAAGACCTCAGGACTGAACGAGGTACTCGGATCAGGGAAGCCAGTTCCGGCTTCACAAAACCACACGCGGGACGCTGACGTAAGCGTCGCCGCGTTTCTAGACCCCAGGACTGAACTAGGTAAGGAGCGGTTCTACACCCCTCAGGAGCCGAGGACGACGCTGTGAGATTCCGGCAAAGGAAACAGGTATCTCGGGACCTAGGGAGGGGTCGGCTCTGTTCAGGACTGTTTCTCGTTGCCAGAGAGGAGGAGGAAGGGAACCCGGCATACGAGACATTTGGTTTACTCCCTTTCATGCAGGCAAGGGCTCAGCAAGCGCTAACTCTATACATGATGTCAATGCTGGATTAGTGACTTTGGGATTAGGGCTCTTGTACATATTTTCGGAAGCGCTTAGTAGCGCCACGGGGGGAACCGACAGGGGAACAAAGGGGAAGAAGGTCTGGTAGATCTTGCGAGTGTTGGAGGGGGCTGGTCCTCTCGAGTCTGAAGGGAAGGCTTCGTCCCTAAGGGGACATGGTATGCATGAAGTGACACATTTGGCAGCTACACTTAGTGAGACCTAACTGAGAGTAGTTTACCTTGTGGTTATATCCTATGTTCTTTTCTGTTCTTTCTTTGCAGGACTCCCAATTCCCCCGGTACCCCGTTTTAGTCCTTTCCCTCGCCTGATTGCCCTGGCACTCTGTGTCTCTATAACCAGAGCCAGGTACGTCGGGAGGTGGAACCCTTGTGCTTCATTCGGATCTACAGGAGCCACAGCGGAACGTGACAGAAATATGAATTTTGTGATCAGTTATGTCCCCTATCGTAGACCCCAACGGCTCCATGTGCATGCTATAAGTACATGTATGTTCCCTCCAGTTCTAGTTATGAAGACGCAAATACATGTGCGTCCACCGTCAACATGTCCTCTTTCAGATCCACCATGAATGGGTCAGATATTTCATTCCTAAGTATGAAAGGCCACCGACTTTATGTGGTTCACTTTCCACATTTTACAGATTCAGGCGAGTAGGCCCTGAATTCTGCCATCAAGCCTTTTCCTGCCTTCTGCCTCTGAAAGCTCCAGTCCGAGCATGCATCTGTATCCATGAACTTTGTCCTACTCCCTGCGCGGCTAACGGTGCCTGATCCAGCCTGTTGCCTGCCAAAAACTGTATTTCACCTTCAAGATTATCTACTCCGCTCCTCATCCGATGCATTCCTGTCTAGTAGTTTAGGTAAACATTCTTCCAGCTACCGTGCAAAGGGCCAGGCCTCACTGTCCTCATGCAAGTAATTCATAGCCCCTGTTACCATGGAAGATTCCTGCCCCCTCGCATCTCATGTAGACACTTAGACGCTTGTACACGCACTAACAGTCAGTATAGAATAGATTTCATCCTAGAGACCTTTCCTTTTGGATAATACAGTTCTTTAAACATAAGATATTAGATATGATTTGGGATTAGGTTGACATGACCCCCCAGACTTCTGTCTCCACATGTAGAGCTAAATGTCAAGTCCCCTTCACCCTCTAGTTGCACGTCAATCACACATCATGCGGCTGCGCGCGCATCTCTGCCAAGTATTTCTGCTGACATTGCAGGATTCTCTTATGGATCCACCCACTTGTGACATCATGTTTAATGACGTATTTTAGTTACACCCATGTTTACGCCTTTTTTCGTTACGTATGTGTATTATATCTGTATTATCAGCTGTTACGCCTCTTGCATCTGTCTTAATGTAATGCTTTCCATATAAATACCATTACTTGTCAATAATGTATTGCCTTCCTTCCTGAACCCTCATGGTGATGGAGTGTGAAGCCTGCAATTCGAATTGTATTTCCTTTGTAGAGGAATAAAGCCTTTTAGAACCTCTAATACCACGGATTCTGCCTCTTATATTTACTGAGTTATTCTTACTAGACTTTACCGCATAAAAAATAGTACCGGTAATGAAATATTTACCACAGAAATTGGCGCCCGAACAGGGACACTTTCTCATCTCACGCGCCGGAGGTGCGTTGCAGGCCCGGTCTCCTGCCACAGCTGAACGGACAAAAACGCGTACCTGCAGGATTTCCTGTATCTCCCTCCGGCCAAGCGGAGGTGACTGAGGCTGCGATCAACACCCAGACGAGGCGGTGAGAAGTGCGAAGTATCCCGACCAGAGCCTAGCTGAGAGAGCAAGATCCGAGGTATACAGAGGCCCACCAGGTTCCGAAGTTCCGAGTCCAGTCGAGTCGAGTCCAGTCCGGTCCGGTCCAGTTTCAGTTCAGTTCCGAGGCCTTCCGTTCCGAGCTACCCGGTGAGTACCATTGCCGGGGAGGCATTTAAACGTGCACATAGTCTGTGCCGGTCAAGACGGGTTTGGGTACACAAATCCGGTCTGCACTGTTTCAGCAGTGTATCTGTACTGTTTAGCAGTATATCTAGTATGTCTTGCATATAATTGAGTATTATTTAGTGTTAGTATTATGTCAGTAACTAGTTTCTTATTAGTCATCATTATTCGTTAAATGTCAAATATTAAATGTTTTTATACGTTCTATACATTGTGGTATGAATGACTGTTCATTATTGTGTTTATTTGTATTAAGGTTGTTTAAGATTAAGTAACCAGATCTAAAAATGCCGTTCTTTTCGAAATTAAGACAGATCAAAACTAGAAAAGGGGTACTCGAAGAAGCTGTTCCCATCCCACCTAGGGACACTCCAGGGTACTTTATGTATCATAAGCATGGCCTAGATGCCGTGTTATTTCTTGATTTATGGGTGGACTACACCAAGGATTTACCAGAGAGTCAAAGATGGCCCGCAGCGGGGACCTGGGATGCAGATTGCATCATGAGAGTAGAAGAAGAATTATGGAAAAAGAAAGCCAGACAGTCACAGAAAAATGCCATTGAATTATGGCGTAAAGAATCATATAGACGTACAGAAAAGGCGCTCAGACAGGAAGAGAAAGGTAGGGAGAATTCGAATAAAACCCGAGAAAATTTATTAATAGAGGAAGGTACCCGAGTTAAATCGGAACAAGTAGATAGACAAAGAAACACTCTTATGAATGGTATGTATCCTCTTCTGGCCGAAGGATTACCTAAGGCTACCCCGGAAATACCAAAAGACTTGACTCCTCCATTGCTCCCGACAAAAGCACATCCTAAAACAGCAAAGGACGTTTTCCTTTCCTCCTATTTAGATGACGTAGCTCCCGAGTATGCTAATACCATACCACACACACCGCTTGCCGATGGTGTTCAACACCAAGAGCATCCGTCTGTATCTCCGCAGCAGCAAACTCCTGCACTAGTTCCAACAGGTCCGTCCGTTTCTACTGTTTTTCCCGCATCTACAATTTCCATCTTACGTCCAACAAATCCTTTCTTGCCCAGCACCTCAGACGGTGCTGCAGGAGGTACGACAGACATGTTTGCCACACCACCACGAAATAAACAGACCCTTAGAGAGTTAGCACTTCAACGTACACCCCATCTAGTGACATCCGACATGTTTAGAGAACATCTTGTGGATTGTAGATACGATCCAGTGCCAGGTAAACAGGACAGATTGCTAATATCATCACTACGTATAAGACGGGCTACATTGTATTTAATGACGATACCAGGAATGGTTGAGCACCTAGACAATATATATCACTTTGTCCAAACAGGGCGAGGCCCAGAAAGTATTAACGAAGCTATGGAGTACCAGAAAGTGGATGTACAAAGACAACTACTACGTTTTTTCATAAACTGCGTGATCAGGAACCAAGACAGGCCTGGGGCAGATCATGATACCATGCAAAAACTTGCCAAATGGGGTCAGAACATATCAGAAGAGAAACATGATAAACAGTCATGCATAGTAGTTATGTGCCGAAAGATCCGCAAAGAAGTAGAACGAATACATAAAGAAAGACGAGAAGCAGACAGAATTGAATCAGAGGGAGAGGAGGAGCAAGAATCAGAACAAATAGAAACGATAGCTTACGTAGGTAGAGGAAGACCCCATAATAATACTAGAGGCTTCAATGATCCGATATGTCCGATACGTCCAGAATGTAATAGACATTTTCAAACCCCTATGTTAAATACAAGGTCCCCTGAACACCTATTCCAAGCCGCTGATAACCTACTCCGAGACCGAAGGGGGTACCATATGCTCAATTCCATGGATGAACAAGAATTAGCCAGGTCAGCAGTACAATGGGCCGACAGTCCCGACAAATACAGTGAAGATGCACTAGCACACACGTTTCTGAATCTCGCCCCAGACGAACAGCGTTTAGCTAGTATATACATGATTCAACACCTCCTTATATTATATAAAAGTCAACACTCCGATCCTGGACCCTTACCTGACATATTGACCGAATTACTCACGAATAAATGGAGAGGGTCAGGTACTGATTTGATTAAAGAAATTCTAGAATTTCGAAACCAGTATATAACTTTCGTGTGCCCAGAACACGTTCCAGTTCCCACTATGGGAAGAAAAATGTATCACATAGATAGACTGAATCCGTTACGCGAAGTACACCCAATCAGAGGTGAAGATAATACCTTTAAACGCGTGTTTGTGTACACGCCTATAACTAAAATTGAATTACTAGAAATGAAGAAAGTAGTACCCAGCCATGATAAGGATCCAGCAGGTTTCCACCGTGAGATAAAAGACATGCTACTCATGGGAGAGTATACCTAACCCGACATTATGAAAATACTGAAAGTGTTAATGCCTGCCGGTGTTTACGAGAAACTCAAAGAAAAGGAATGGGAGGTGGGAGACCAAAAGATAGATTGGACAGCATTAGAAAACGAAGAAAAGGCCCGAGCTGCAGGAGCAGGGCTTGGGGAAAAGACTACAGCACTACCAGGATTACTAGTACAGGTACTGCCACGTTTATTAACTACGAAAAAGGAGGACTGGGGTGCAATCTCAGCCTGTAAACAAAAGCAAGATGAAGACACTAGTGATTTCTATTCCCGATTTGAAAAATGTTTTGGTATAAATAGTGGCATAAAAGCAAGTAGCGAGTCATATCCACATTTGTTTGTGACAAAATTAGTTGAAAATTCCCTACCGCAAGTTAAGAATAGAGTATTGAAATTTGAGAGTACCTGGCAGGGTAACACCCCGTCACAGATGTTCCAGATGTTACAATATCACCACAATAGAATTAGAGAAGAACAAGAACACGAACAAAGACGTATGAAAGATACAAAAATGAAAATGCTTGTTGCTCAGTCAGTTCCAGCTGATGGTCACCAAAAGGGTGATTCAACAGGTCCAGTTAAAGGGACATGTAACTATTGCAAACAACAAGGTCATTATATACACGATTGTCCAGTTTTGAAACATAATATCGCCACGGGTAGAACTCAGGAAAGACCACGTCCACCTAGACAGGATCAGAATCAACAACAAATTCCTCAGCATGCACAACATAGGTCAGCTCCGCAACAACTAGCTCCGCAACAGGCAGCTCCACAACAGACCGTAGCACCACCACCAGCGCAGCCTATTGCTGCCACACAAGCGACAACGCAACAGATGTACCAGTATGCACAAGCAGATTATCCTGATTATCAGCGATACACATGAAATAGCCTAGAGAGGGAAGTTGGCTTACCCCTTATTGAGGTTCCTGTAGATCAAGAGGGACCTTATGTACATAGTGAACTATTAGGGGAAGACAGAAAGTTTTTACTTGATACAGGGGCAAGCAGAACAACTATACGACGCAGTGAAGTTCCAGGGGCACCCCTCTCAGGCTCACAAAATATTTCCCTTGGATTCTCAGGAAAACCTATAATTAATGACGTAACACAGCCCCTTCCACTTACGGTTGGTCCATTGACACGAACTACAGATTTATTGCTTACTAAATCATGTCCAGAAAACTTGTTAGGTATAAAAACATTGAAAGCTCTAGGAGCCATAATATGTTGTTCTCCGGAAGGAGTACGATTATTTTTACGTGATTTTAAAGGTCACTACGTGTCCAGAGACATGGATCACCGGCTGCAGAGCTTACCTACGCATTTATGGGCACAAGGCCCCACTGATGTTGGTTGCATGAACATTACACCATATCGAGTCACACTAAAAACAGGAGTAGTACTACCACGAATGCGACAATATAGGTTACCACCAGATGCTGTTGCGGCCTTACTGCAAATCATTGACGAACTCATTGCACAAGGAGTGGTTGTCGAAACCGACTCCAATGTATGCAATTCCCCGATAATTCCGATTCTTAAGAGAACGGATCCAAAAGCATCACCAGTATATCGATTAGTTATTGACCTGCGCGAATTAAATAAATGTATTGTACCACAATACCCTGTGGTCCCAGATATCTCTTCATTACTAACTGCTATTGATTCAGAAGCAACGTTCTTCACGGTAATTGATCTCAAGAATGCTTTCTTTAGCGTCCCAATAGATCCGGAGAGTCAATATCTGTTCGGATTCAGTTTAAATGGACGAAGTTTTAAATTCACACGCGCACCTCAAGGATTTACAGAAAGCCCCAGCATCTATAGCCAAGCACTAAAACGAGAACTTGACAGTATCCACATGCCAGTTAACACTGCCTTGCTTCAATATGTCGATGATCTGCTGATCACCGCCCGAAGCGAACCTGAATGTGAAACAGCGTCACTGACGGTTTTAAAATTTCTGGCCGACAAGGGGCACAAGGTGTCCCCTTCTAAGCTGCAATTCTGTGTCCCGCGAGTTGTCTACCTTGGGCACTCGCTGTCCAAGGAGGGAAGACAGCTTACACCCGACCGCATCCAGTTAATTGCTAACATGCCACCACCCAAGACACAAAAGGGGGTGCGGGCTTTTATAGGCCTCACTTCATACTGTAGGCAGTGGATCCCTCAATATGCATTTCTAGCAAAACCACTCATCCAGTTGACAACACAGGAGGCCGCCACACCGACTGTCCTCCCTTGGACTCAAGAACATACACATGCTTTTGAAAACTTAAAGAAAGCCTTATGCCAAGCACCTGTTTTAGCAACACCATGTTACAATAAACTGTTTACACTATTTGTTACAGAACGCGAAGGTACTGCCTTGTCTGTACTCACTCAGGAACAAGCAGGATCACACAAACCATGTGCTTATTTCTCTAGTACATTAGATCCAGTAGCTCAGGCTCTTCCTGCGTGCCTGAAATCAGTGGCAGCAACAGCTTTAGCAATCAGACAAAGCGATGCCATAGTGTTAGGACATCAATTGACAGTACAAGTACCACACGCAGTAGAGGTTCTCTTGAACCGCACACAAACACAACACTTGACTATAGCGAGACTCACCGGTTACGAATTGACATTGTTTCAGCCACACATAGAAATCAGACGTTGTAATACGTTAAATCCTGCCACACTTTTGCCAGTAAATGGAACAGATCCATTAGCACATGATTGTATTGAAGTCATTACTATCACGACAAAACCCAGACAAGACTTGACAGATATCCCTTTATCAGATCCAGACTTGACATTGTATGTAGATGGTTCATGTATGAGAACAAGTACAGGAGAGTTAGTGGCCGCTTACGCAGTCACAACAGACACTGAAGTCATTGAAACAAATTGTATTAACATTTTGTCAGCTCAAGTTACTGCTGAACATTCTTTTAGTGAATTACCTCTGCATGAGTTGTCCTATAGATTTGCGCTGCGCAACAACACATTCATTAGTATGTTACATCATTCCCATCAGACCAGCAATGCTACAAATTGTTGGATATGTGGCCGACTCCCTCCTTATCAGAACTATAAGGGAGTTTTGCCCCTCTTTCCATATCCGTTCACACACAATGGCTCCTGTGGAGCATGGTTTAGTTTGATTAATTCCCTAGATTCAAATTCCGCAGTTTATCAAGACAACTGGGTATGGGGAAACCTGAACTTGGTTTTGCTTAGAGTCTGCTACCCTAACAAGGAGGGACTTCCCAAAAGAACAGGAACTGATCTAGAAAATGAAGTATATGGATTAGGTAATTTTACACTTAACCTCCTGATTCTGAATGTCGAATCCGAAGCTACACCAATCTTGCCCGCTATGTCAGTATTCCCAGTTAAAGGGGAATTATGTGTAAGAAAGAATGGTTCCATACACATGGGCCATAGTAAATGCACCACTGTAATAAAATTCAGTGATCAAGGCAAATCTACATTTAGAGCTTCCCGTCATTCTTACTTCATATGTGGCCAGACCGCATATATATGTCTACCTCTAGATTGGGATGGTACCTGTTACATAGCATTCCTTCTGCCACCTGTTTTCCTAGCGCCTCCTGATTATCACAGAAATACCCATTTAGTACACAATAGACAGCAGAGAGATCTCCCGATTGTCGACTACACTGAAACGGCATGGGAACAATATACAGATTTCAATAAAGGTTTCTTTCCCTATATAGGTACAGTCACTAATAGTAAGCTGATACGTAGATTAACTAGAACCCTTGAAGCAGTAGTAAACGAGACTACTTCCGCCTTAGGCAATTTAACAGAAGAGCAGTCTGCTATGCGGATTGTTGTGCTTCAAAATCGTCTTGTCCTTGACGTCATCCTGGCTGATAGGGGCGGAGCTTGTAGGGTCATCGGATCAAGTTGCTGTGTTTTCATACCAGAAAACTCGCCGTCAGTATATAAAGCCATAACTCGCCTTCATAAGATTATAAGCCAGATACACCAGAGTCCAGGCACCTGGACTTGGTCCGGTTGGTTCTGGAGCGTGTTGTCAGCCTGGGGATGGAGGATCCTATCCTTCCTAGGTATTGGCTTTCTCATACTATTCAGTTGCTGCTTATGTCTACAATGTGGGCCAGCGATTTGTGGCCTGTGTGCCACATCGTGTATCCCACCTCCAAGTTTTCGTTCAAAATCCCGGAAGAAGAAAGAAGAACAAATGATGCTATATGAACAGATCGATGGATTGATGAAGATCGATATCTCCTGAGGGTCCGTAGGGGACAAGGAGGGAATGAGGAAATATGAATTTTGTGATCAGTTATGTCCCCTATCGTAGACCCCAACGGCTCCATGTGCATGCTATAAGTACATGTATGTTCCCTCCAGTTCTAGTTATGAAGACGCAAATACATGTGCGTCCACCGTCCACCGTCAACATGTCCTCTTTCAGATCCACCATGAATGGGTCAGATATTTCATTCCTAAGTATGAAAGGCCGACTTTATGTGGTTCACTTTCCACATTTTACAGATTCAGGCGAGTAGGCCCTGAATTCTGCCATCAAGCCTTTTCCTGCCTTCTGCCTCTGAAAGCTCCAGTCCGAGCATGCATCTGTATCCATGAACTTTGTCCTACTCCCTGCGCGGCTAACTGTGCCTGATCCAGCCTGTTGCCTGCCAAAAACTGTATTTCACCTTCAAGATTATCTACTCCGCTCCTCATCCGATGCATTCCTGTCTAGTAGTTTAGGTAAACATTCTTCCAGCTACCGTGCAAAGGGCCAGGCCTCACTGTCCTCATGCAAGTAATTCATAGCCCCTGTTACCATGGAAGATTCCTGCCCCCTCGCATCTCATGTAGACACTTAGACGCTTGTACACGCACTAACAGTCAGTATAGAATAGATTTCATCCGAGAGACCTTTCCTTTTGGATAATACAGTTCTTTAAACATAAGATATTAGATATGATTTGGGATTAGGTTGACATGACCCCCCAGACTTCTGTCTCCACATGTAGAGCTAAATGTCAAGTCCCCTTCACCCTCTAGTTGCACGTCAATCACACGTCATGCGGCTGCGCGCGCATCTCTGCCAAGTATTTCTGCTGACATTGCAGGATTCTCTTATGGATCCACCCACTTGTGACATCATGTTTAATGACGTATACACCCATGTTTACGCCTTTTTTCGTTACGTATGTGTATTATATCTGTATTATCAGCTGTTACGCCTCTTGCATCTGTCTTAATGTAATGCTTTCCATATAAATACCATTACTTGTCAATAATGTATTGCCTTCCTTCCTGAACCCTCATGGTGATGGAGTGTGAAGCCTGCAATTCGAATTGTATTTCCTTTGTAGAGGAATAAAGCCTTTTAGAACCTCTAATACCACGGATTCTGCCTCTTATATTTACTGAGTTATTCTTACTAGACTTTACCGCATAAAAAATAGTACCGGTAATGAAATATTTACCACACCATACAAAACAGTTAATGCAATCCTATCGAGGAAAATAGGGTTATCGTTTTGCAGGTAAGTAAACGGTATTGAGGGGTGAGTTTCTGGGGTTAGAACAAGGGTTCCTCCAGCATCAAGGATTCACTTTAAAAGCACCCTCAGCGACACTAGGGCGGCTGGTTGCAGAGTGCTGAGACCCAGTGTTATGCAAAGGGGGAGGAGGGTCTCCGGATGGTGGCTGCTTACAAGCGTGCCACAAGGTTGAGGGGGCAAAGCTCATGGACTTAAGGTAAGGGTAAAGGGGGGGTTTAAGTTAACACCCAAGGTACACCTACAGCGGCACTAGGGCAGCCGGGTGCAGGGTACTTTTTAGTATTGGGTGCCCTGTTACTTTTAATGGGGATTCTCCGGTTTGGACAAACACTGCCGGCTCGGGCAAACAGAACGTCTAGAGGCAACCACTGGTTGGAGAGTTAAGTTGGGA
Organism: Triturus cristatus; assembly: GCF_964204655.1. Taxonomy (NCBI): domain Eukaryota; kingdom Metazoa; phylum Chordata; class Amphibia; order Caudata; family Salamandridae; genus Triturus; species Triturus cristatus. Next base: position 810,071,150 of record NC_140582.1, on the reverse strand, counting down.
AGTCGTGGGATGGCGGGACACTGTCTGTTGAGCAGCCCAAGGCCAAAGGGCTTTGGATTCTTCTTACTGGCTCCAGTCACACCAGAGGGGGGTTAGGGGGGTCCTCCAAAAGAGGCTACAGGTGTTGTGAGACTAGAAGCAGGTCAGGGATCCCCAGATCCCACGTCAGGATCGCTGGGGAGACCTCCTCATGGTGCTGGGCCACTCTAAGTCGGCCATGGGCGTCGGGTGCAGAGTGATGCAGGCTTGCAGATTTGGCTGGAGCCAGAGTCAGTTGGTGAGCAAATCCCGTGCTCACAGGAGACCAAGTCTTGTTGAGGAAGGCAGGGCAGCTCCGGCAGGAACCCTCCGGGTTCTGGGGGACAGCTGGCTCAGGACACACCAGGATTTTGCTGGAGCACGTCAAGGTCAGGACAGGCTGGTAGGAATGGAGCCAAGTCAGTTGGTGTTGTCCTCTTTTTCTTTCAGCACAGCTCTTCAGTCCGTCTTGTATTCTCTTGTCTAAGGAGGCATGGTTCAGGCTTGACTCTAAATACTAAATGTGTCCCTTCCTTGGAGTGGGTAAATGCCCTATTATATCATACTCCAGGAGGAGGTGGCATAAGCCTCTCTCTGGTTGGCTGAATCCCCCCATCTTCAAGATGGCAGGACTGAGAGTTGTGCTTCGCCTCCCCGACCTGAGGGGTGGAGTTGGCAAAGGTGGGCACTCCTCTCCTCCTTTCTTGGTTTTCCCACCGATTCTCCCTCTCAAGGCGGGGGTCAGAACCAGTGGAGGCCAGTTGCTGGAAGCAGCAAATGGATGGGGTAGCTCACAAAGGCGCCAAGCCTTTGAAGTGTTAAAAGCAAAACGACAATCGTGACCATTGCCTGCGCCATCTTGTCTGGTGGAAATTTCTATGTGCACATAAGCTACAGTCATTTTAATCTATCACAGCCATTTTGTACTCTGTTGGTCACCTTTGTTTCACCCTGCCCTTACTAGCATCCCTCTGACCGACCTGGTATGTGTGCTGGGGGCTATAAACTCTATTGCCACAAAAAACCTCAGCGCCACTTGCTGCCACAAACTCGTTTTTCCTCTCATCTCGGTTTACAGGCAAACCTTTGGAACACTCTACCCCTCACTGCACCTAGTTACACAAACCGGTTCCAAACACCAAAAAGACTCTTGCAATATGATTTATTGCACTGTAAACAGCAAGACTTGTTTTTACCAACAATGGGACCTGTTTTTATCAACAGAACGGACTCTTAGATCTGGCCGGTCTCACATGTTTTAGACCCTGGAGCAAGGTCCAGCTGCAAGATAAGATTGTCTGTTTGACCTGGGTGGGAAGAAAATTACTGTGTGGCAACCTGCCCGGGGCGGGGACTCCAAGCTTGTGTAACCATGTTGATGAAACAAATGCATTGTGTCAAACCTGTATAAAAGGAAGAGCCAAAGGAGTTAACTGCAGAACATCTCCCTCAGACATCCCGGTGTCTGCAGTTGACGTAATCTCCTCATGAGAAATACGGAATATGCTACTTACCAGTATGCATCTGTTCTTGGCATGTAGAGCTGCAGAGCCACACACTTAGGATAGTAAATCGCCATCTGGTGTTGGGCTCGGATGCTTGCAAGTTGTTGTTGACTTCGGAAGAAGTCTTTGGTCACGAGATAGGTGACTCCTCCCTTGGACTACAGTGCGCATGGGCATCCACTCCATCCTCAGATTGTTTTTCGCCATGATGGGAAATGATGGAGTTTGTAAAAATAAAGAAAGGATGTCCATGTGTAATGTCTAAGTAAGACGATGCTGGAACAGATACAGGTCCCGGGAAGGTGGGTGGGCGTGTGTGGCTCTGCAGCTCTACATGCCAAGACCAGATGCATACTGGTAAGTAGCATATTCCGTTCGAGGCATATGAGCTGCAGATCACACATTTAGGATAGACTATATAGCAGTGTCTCCCCTAGCGGTGGTCACCTGTATCAGTTGCAGCAGTTTGGAAGAAAGTTTTAAGGACAGCCTGACCCACAGAAGCTTGTGGTTTCGCTTGCACGTCAACACAGTAGTGTTTAGTGAAGGTGTGTGTTGTAGACCATGTGGCTGCCTTACAAATATCTTCTAAGGGAATGTTTCCTAAGAATGCCATGGAAGCCCCTATTTTGCGTGTGGAATGCGCTCTAAACTGTTAGAGTGCGTTTAGCCTTGTGGTAGCATATTTGGATACATTTAACTATTCACCTGGCTATTACGGATTTGGAAATGGGGTTGCCTTTATGTGGTGGAGAGAAAGCAACAAACAATTGTTTGGTTTTGCGAAAAGATTTGGTTCTATCAATGTAATAAAGCAGGGCTCTTTTAATGTCTAAGCTCTTTCAGCTACAGAGTCTGGATTTGGGAAGAACACTGGTAGCTCGACGGATTGGTAAGATGGAACGGAGAAAGGACTTTTGGTAGGAATTTAGGATTTGTTCTAAGAACCACTTTGTTACGGTGTAGCTGTAGGAATGGTTCTTGTATGGTTAATGCCTGGATCTCACTTACCCTTCTAAGGGATGTGATAGCAATAAGGAACGCTACTTTAAGGAACTGTAGTTCGCATTTATGCAGAGGTTCAAATGGGGGACCCATGAGCCTTGTGAGAACAATATTTAGGTTCCACACTGGAGAGGGTGGTAATCTGGGAGGAATAATCCTTTTAAGACCTTCCATGAAGGCTTTGATCGCTGGTACTCTAAATAATGACAAGTGTTGTCGATTTTGTAAGTAGGCTGCGAATGCTGCTAGGTGGAGACGTATGGATGAGTACGCTAAATTACATCTTTGCAAGTGTAGCAAATGATGTTCTGTATGGATGCATCCAGTGGGCGTATATCATTGTTAGTGCAGTAAATGGCAAATCTTTTCCATTTTGCAGCGTAGCAGGCTCTAGTAGTAGGCCGTCTGGCCTCTTTTATAATATTCATGCAGTCTGGTGGTAGGTTGAGGTTACCGAACTCTAGGACTTCAGGAGCCAGATCGCTAGGTTCAGTTGATGTGGATCTGGGTGACCGATTTCTCCATGGTTCTGGGTTAATAAGGACGGGGAGAGGCGCAGTTTTTGGTGTGGAACTAGAGAGTTCCAGCAGTGATGTGAACCAGGGTTGACGTGCCCATGTAGGAGCTATTAGTATCAGCTTGAGAGACTGTTGCCTGAGTTTGCGTACCACAAATGGAATGAGTGGGAGAGGCGGAAAAGCGTACGCAAATCTGCCTGACCAGTTCATCCATATTGCATTGCCCTTCGACTGTGGGTGGGGAAACCCGGCAGCGAAGGTTGGGCATTTTGCGTTTTCGTGTGTGGCGAACAGGTCTATGTCTGGTTGGCCCCATTTTTGGAAGAATGGGAGTAGGACTTGTTGGTGTAATTCCCATTCGTGGATCTGTTGAGTTTGTCGACTCAACAGGTCGGTAATATGATTGTGAACTCCTGGAAGGTGTTCTGCTAGCAGGTATATGTTCTGGGGAATGGCCCATCTCCAAATGTTCTGTGCGAGCTGGGACAGCTGGAGAGAATGTGTGCCTCCTTGTTTTTGTATGTTGTCCGTCCGGATGAGGACAGTTTTGTTCTGGAGATGTAATTGGAATGATTTTAGTGCTAGGAATACTGCCAGTAGCTCCAGGTAATTGATATGGAGCCCTTTCTGTTGAGTGGTCCATGTGCCCTGAGTGGTGTGTGTTAGGAGATGGGCTCCCCATCCTGTGAGAGATGCGTCGGTTGTCAGCACTATTTGTGGAAGAGGCTCTAAGAAAGGCCGCCCTTTGGACAGGTTTATAGTGTTCCACCATTTTAGAGAGCGATGTGAGCAGCTGTCCACCAACACCAGATCTGCCAGTTGTCCATGAGCCTGATTCCACTGATGTGCTAGACATTCTTGCAAGGGACGCATTTGAAAGCTTGCATAAGGCACAATGAAGATGCATGACGCCATCATGCCTATGAGTTGCATGAACACTCTTGCTGGAAGAGTGTGTTGGGTTTGAAATTTTGCGATCAGAGCTTGTATTTTGGCTATCCTGGCTGGGATATGCTAGTGCTTTGGAGGTATTTATGGTGGCTCTCAGATATTGATGTATGTGGGAGGGTTGGAGATGAGATTTGGGATAGTTTATTGTGAATTCCAAGTTGTGTAATATTTGAATAGTTTGGCGAGTGTGTAGGATGCATTTGTTGAATGAATTGGCTTTTATGAGCCAATCGTCTAGATATGGGAATTAATTTGTTGTCTCCTGAGATACGCTGCTACTACTGCTAGGCATTTGGTGAATACTCTGGGTGCAGTTGTTACCCCGAATGGAAGGACTGTAAACTGATAGTGTCCGTCCACCACAAATCTTAGATACTTCCTGTGAGCAGGATGCATGGGGATGTGAAAATAGGTGTCCTTGAGGTCTAATGTGGCAAGGAAATTGCCTTGTTGTAGTAGTGAGAGTACTTGTTGAAGAGTGATCATATGGAAATGATCTGAGTTTATGTACTGATTTAGGAGTCTGAGGTCCAGTATTGGTCTGAGCGTCTCGTCCTTTTTGGGGATTACGAAGTACAGTAAGTATACCCCTGTACCCTGATGTTGTAAGGGAACTGGTTCTATTGCGTGTTTTTGAAGCAATGAGAGCACTTCTTGTTTGAGGAGCGCAAGATGTTCTGGTGACATATAGCGTTGCTTGGGTAGAATGTGTGGGGGGGTAGTGGTGAGTTCCAGGCAGTAACCATACTGGATAATTGGTCTTACCCACTTGTCTGTTGTGATGGAGTTCCAGACAGGTAGGAACTGTTTGAGTCTTCCCCCGACTGGAGTGGAATGGTCTGGGGGGAGTGGAGGAAAGTCACGGTTTTGTGGCAGGAGAGGTACGAGTGTTGGTACTGCCTCGACCTCGTCCCTTGGTGTTGTTTCCTCTATATCCTCCTCTAAAATATCCTCTACTGGGGGATGTTTGTGTAGAGGGTTTGAATGTGGAAGAGGCATCTGCTCCAATGTTTTTGGAGGCTCCTCTGTAGAAGGAGCGTCGAAAGGAGCCACATGGTTGTGGAGACTGCAATGCTCCCATAGATTTAGCAGTCGCTGTCTTTTTTCATTTTCTCAAGTGCAGTGTCTACTGCTGGTCCAAACAGTTGTTCTTGATTAAATGGTTGGCTAAGTATAGTAGTTTGTACTTCTGGCTTAAAGCCTGAAATGCGTAGCCATGCATGGCGTCTAAGGAGTACACTTGTGTTTATTGCCCTAGAGGCAGTGTCTGCGGCGTCAAGTGCACATTTAATTGAGGCATTTGAGATCAGTTTTCCCTCTTGTATAAGGTCATTTGTCTGGGCCTTGTATTGTTCTGGTAGGTGTTGTATCAGGTCTTCTAACTGATCATAGTGAGCCCTATCGTAGCGTGCTGATAGGGCTTGGGTGTTGGCGATACGCCAATGATTAGCGGCTTGTGCTGCTACTCTTTTGCCCGATGCCTCTAATAGTTTGGATTCCTTGTCGGGGGCGGTGTATCTCCCGTAGTTTGGGAGTTGGCGTGTTTCCCTGCGTTGGAAACGACCAGAGAATCCAGAGGGAGCTGCCCTTTGATGGAACAAGGATCTTCTGGGGCAGGTCTATATTTTATCTCAATTCTTGGGTTGAGTACCCTGGCCCGTACGGGGTCTTTAAATACTTCTGTGGTGTGTTTTATGACCCCTTTAATCATGGGTAAAATTTGAACCGACTTCTGAGACTGTTCAAAAGTGTCTAAGAGGAAGTCTTCCTCGGGTGCATCGGAGTGCATGGTGACGCCATGATAAAGTGCTGCTCTGTGTACTAGTTGTCCAAACCCCAGGTGGTCATCCGGAGGTGATGGTTTGGAGGGATATGGTGTAGGGTCAGGCATATCTGGTAGAGGGTATGCCCAAGCGTCCAATGGTACGGTATCTGGATTTGTGAACGGATCATTAAGATCATCAGGATCACCCGCATCACCCCCTCCCCTTAGGTCATCATCATCATCCTGTGGGGGTGGTGTATGTGATGGAGATGGTAGAGGTAATGGTGGTGTAGGCAGAGGGGGTGGGGTAGGAGGTGGTACAGGAGAGGAAGGAGGAATTGGTGATGTTGCAGAGTCCTTCTACTTTATAGGAACTGGGGCAGGTCGTGTATCCGGTTTCCGTTTCCTACAAGGTACAGCAGTGACTTGTCCAGTTTTTGGATTAATATAGATCCTTTTTTGTGTTGGATCTGGGTGGAAAAGTTCTTGGTCTTCAGGAACAGACTTTGGCGATGATTTTTTCGGTTCAGATCGAGGTTTTGGGTGATCGGTAGAGTCTTTGGCTTTAGGAGGTGTATTATAGTCCTTAGCCGGTGTTTTCGGTGCCGAAGGCGCCGGAGCCGGTTTCGGTGCTGAGAGGTCTTGAGTCTTCGGTGCCGAAGGTGCCGGTGGCACAATTATATGTGGTTTGCTCGGGCCCGAGCCACTGGAAGGCTTGTGTTTCTTTATAGCCGAGCCCGAAGGCGGGGCATCTGAAGGGTGTTTTCGGTCTCGACTGGGGCCAGCTGGCGAAGTCTTGACCAATGCCTTTGGTTTTGGAGGGGTTGGGGTAGGGGCAGTGGTACTCACGCATTGCCCCGGAGTAATGGGGTCGTCTGAGTCGTCTGCTTCGGAGATAATATGAAGTTCCTCGGAATCTTCTTCCGGGACATCGGGACCCTCATCGAAGATGTTTTCTGGTTCCGGGGCTGGTCTGTGTGCCATTATATGCCGTCGAGCTCTTCGATCCCGAATGGTCTTTTTGGATCGAAATGCGGCGCAGGCTGGAAAGCTGGACTTGTGTTCCGGCGACAGGCACAGGTTGCAGAGCTTATGATGGTCACTGTGTGGGAATTTTGCTCCACACTGGGGGCATTTTTTAAACTGCGTCCTTTCCAAGAGCCGTAGGCCTCACGGCGCGGATAGGTCTAATCGCCCGCGTCGACGTCCGGAACCGGTCCGATGAATTAGATGTCGAGTGAAGGTGCCTCGATGTAGTTTTGTAAAAGTTTTTCGCTTCGAAAGCTTGTTTTTGAAGGTTTCTACCGGAGTGGAAAAGTAAAATACGAACCCTATGGCGGAAAAAAACAATCTGAGGATGGAGTGGATGCCCATGCGCACTGTAGTCCAAGGGAGGAGTCACCTATCTCGTGACCAAAGACTTCTTCCGAAGACAACAACAACCTGCAAGCATCCAAGCCCAACACCAGATGGCGATCTACTATCCTAAGTGTGTGATCTGCAGCTCATATGCCTCAAACACCTTTTTCTTGTCTTCCAGTTTCCAGCACTTGCCTCATTATTTTGATAGCGAACCCAACATGAATTAGAGGTGGAACCCTGCACCAGGCAGCATTGAGGGTCTTAGAAGACTCGCTGCCTTTCACAAATTGGCGCCCAAACGTGAGGTCCCATCAGCGACTTGTGGGTCCGGTAGAGAGGTCCTAACGACAGAGTGAACAACTAAACGATTGGGGTATACCTGCCTGAGAAGACCCTAGTCTGGCTGCCGATCGACTGAACTTCACCGGTTCCGAACGGACCTCTCTCGAGTGACCTGCGGTCCTGACTGGGACCTTAGAGGAACGCTGCATTGATTGTTGGAGTGAGAGGACAACCAGGCGCTGGAAGGGGAAGACTAAGAACTGTCCATACGGTCCGGGTAAGGTTGTGAAAAAACAACTTAAATTGATTGATTGAATAGTTTGATTGAAATACTAGTATTCCTTTTTTATTGAGGTTTTTGAGACATTCCCTGCTTACAAACAACGAAGAATAGGAATATTCTCTCTCTTTGCAGACAGCGAAGGACAGGTAGTGCAGACTTTTTCTCTAAATTAATTTGAGATATTCATTTTGACCGATAAATATGTCAAGCCTGTTTTCTCTAGATTGTTTGTTTGTAATTGTTTTGGACCGGACCGTTTGTTAGAGGTCAGTCAGCCGGCGCCGCCGGAAGGCACCCCTAACAAGGACATGTACGTAAAGTATGGATTAGCCACCGTAGCTTATAGCAAACTGTGGCATAAATACACTAGGAAGGACCGGGTAAACCAGTGGCCACTGACGGGATCTTTCGATCCCGCTAAAATAGAAACGTTAGAATTAGCTCTCCACAAAAAGGAAACTAGACCAGCCATGTTTGACAGTTTGTTTATGGCGAAAAGAGGCAGCTCAAAGAAAGAAAAGAGACGAAGCTAGACAAGATAAAGGCGAAAATCAGCTTACCAAGCCTGCAAAAAGTTAGAAGAAAAACTAAAAGAAAAAGAAATCGATAAAAAGGAACAGGAATCAAAAATATCAGGTCAATGCCCTGTTAGAACGCCCTCAACTCTTTACCCCGAGTTACCGGCAAAACAAAGGGTAGATGAGGATTTATTGTTAGATCCCCCAATTATATACATGCCACCCCCTTACGCCCCTACTCATCACGTAGTACAACGCCAGGACCCCCAAAGTATAGCCGGAGGTGGCACGATCGCCTCAGTCTCCACCGCCTCTGCTCCCACCGAGTCACCCACACCAAATGACTCATGAAAGGATACAGTAGTAGAGGTAGGATCAAAAGAAAAAGAAGCGTCCAGGGTCCCGCGATTAAGTACAAATGAGCAAGCAGGCATTGATAAAATAGTTCTTTGGGGCAACTTGCTGGTGTGACGAGCGGTGTGCGACCTACTTTTCCTCAATTTAAACGGCTTCCTTAAGCTAACGGGCTGACGAGCCTTGAGTCTGCACCTGCGCGCCAGGAGAGGTACTTGACCTGCTTTTAATTACATTTGGCAGTCCACACGGCACCCCTTTACATTGACCTGCTCCCTGCTGACGAGAGGCAACTACCTCGAAACACGTGTCCAGGGATGGCTAACGCATACACATACTGTTCTATTTACATTTTGTGGCATAGGCGTACCCGCCGTCGCCACTACATTTCTCACAGTTCTTTGGGGCAACTTGCTGGTGTGACGAGCGGTGTGCGACCTACTTTTCCTCAATTTAAACGGCTTCCTTAAGCTAACGGGCTGACGAGCATTGAGTCTGCACCTGCGCGCCAGGAGAGGTACTTGACCTGCTTTTAATTACATTTGGCAGTCCACACGGCACCCCTTTACATTGACCTGCTCCCTGCTGACGAGAGGCAACTACCTCGAAACACGTGTCCAGGGATGGCTAACGCATACACATACTGTTCTATTTACATTTTGTGGCATAGGCGTACCCGCCGTCGCCACTACATTTCTCACAGTTCTTTGGGGCAACTTGCTGGTGTGACGAGCGGTGTGCGACCTACTTTTCCTCAAAATAGTTAAATCCCTCATAGATAGGATGGAGACAGAAGATTATGTAACTAGCATATGCAACTCCTATGTTGAAAATCACAAACGATACTTTATTGTACGTCTCTTACCACACACTTACTGCATATGAAGAGAAATACCAAGATGTAGGGCCCGAGCGACTAGTAGCTCTCTATAGGAAAGTAGATGCCGGAGATGAATGCGACAACGATGTTACAGAACTCTTTTCATCCACACTGGAAGTATTCCGTCACCTTGTGGAACAAGGACGGATAGATAAGGACAGGACATCTAAGATAGCAGGACCCCCGGTGGAAAAACCAGATAGCATGATGCCGATAATAGAAGCTACCCCTTATTGGGTACCTCCTAGAGGACAAGGGACTCATGACGATATGAACCATCAAGACGCTAGAGGAAGGATGGTCTACAATTGAGTTTACCAGCCATGGGACAGACAGGACAATTTGACGTTCCGTAAATCTTTACCAGATTTACGAAAAAACCCCACCGCCCTTTACACCGAGATAGGTACCGCTCTGGGACAATGACACTATAATGACACTTGCCGACAGACTTGTTCTTCGGGTTATGTTTGCCAGCAGATGTGTGGAAACAGATTAGGAAAATAGACCATACCGAACTACTTGGTCATACCTGGGAACAACTAAACACACTAGATAAACAGCGGAACCCTGGTCAAAAACCGGTTAAAGCAATATTGGACATCCCTGACGAAATAGTGCAGAAAGTGAAAACGCTGATCCCAGAGAAAAAGATAGACTGGTCCATAGTAACCGCGTGCCGCCAGAAACCACAAGAGGATGTCTCAGAGTATTTCTCCAGAATTGAAACGGTGTTCTCTGATTACAGTGGACAAGACATGTCCACCGCAACCGGACACCACTTATTTGTGCAGAACTACGTCACAGGACTACTGCCAGATGTATCCCAGAAATTACAAGCCAGCGAAAGTAGTTGGGCAGCATCTAAACCGGCGGCCATTCTCCAAATGGCCCAGTACTATGAGCATCAGAGAAACGAAAGTGACAGGGCTACAGAAAGGAAAAAGAAGGACTTTAAGGAAAGGGTGATGAAAGCACAACTCCAGGGGGTGAATACAGGAAGGGAGCAATATAGGGGAGGATACCAGCAGAATACCCCTAGAGTACAGCCACCTAGAAACAATTCATCAACATCATATGTGTGACGCCAAGACCTAGGACAGGCTCAATGTGCATTTTGCAAAGAATATGGACACTGGAAAACCCAATGCCCAGCTTTGTTAGGAGCTGGTAGGGGCAGGGGGGCGAGGGAAATAGCAAGTGGACAGAGAGGAAGAGGACGTGGGAGAGAGTACGCGAGTGAAGCAATCGAGGAAAGGCCGGGAAGAGTGAACGCATTTGACCATCCCAAACAGAATCAGTACCAACAGACAGATTATGACAATACGTACGACTTTGCATAGGACAGCCAGGGGCAAGGGAGGGATCCAGTCGAGCTCTATGTTGATCAGCAAGGCCCTTATTTTACCGCTGAGGTCCTGGGCACAAAGTCGCCATTTTTGGTAGACACGGGAGCAACACGTAGTGCACTATCCAAACAACTGATTCCAAGGGCACCCGTGTCAGGCTCACATGTGACCTCAACAGGATTTGACGGTACGCCCACCACCAACCCTTTGGCCCGACCGATCCCTTTTCAGTTCTGTAAATCACAAGTGACCTATTTGGGTCACCTTTTATCAAAAGAAGGGAGGAAACTCACGTCTGACAGGATCCAGACAATTCTAGATACCCCTGTCCCCAAAGATCAGAAGCAAGTCCGCTCTTTGATATGCCTCACATCATTTTGCAGACAGTGGTTACCGAACTTTAGCCTCATTGTCAAACCCCTTCTTTCCCTCCTGGCTAAATACATCCCCTCGCCTCTCCCCTGGACCCCCGAATGCCAGTCAGCCTTTAAGGAACTACGCTATGCCCTTTTTGAGCGCCTGTCCTAGGAACCCCAGATTACTCCAAACCATTCTTCCTCTACACGCACGAGAGGGAGGGATGTGCATTGTCTGTCCTAACACAATCAATTGGTCACAAACAACGCCCTTGTGCATATTTCTCTGCCACCCTCGATCCAGTAGCCAGAGCGCTGCCAGCATGCCTGCGCGCTGTGGCAGCTGCAGAAGTATTGATACGCCAGAGCGAAGGAATAGTGCTCTCCAATCCAGTCACTGTTTTAGTACCCCATGCAGTCGACACACTACTAAACCAGACCAAAACCCAACACTTGACTAGCACCCGACTGACAGGATATGAGTTGACCCTGCTAGCACCGCACATTACTCTAAAGCGATGCACCACCCTCAATCCAGCCACACTGTTACCCCTACCAGAAAATTATCCTAGCGTGACTCCACTACACGACTGTGTAACACTAACTGATGAACAAACAAAGAGTAGAATAGATCTCAGAGACACCGCCTTTCTAGAACCAGATGGAGAACTATGGGTGGATGGTTCATGCATCAAACTCCCCGACGGCACCACCCCAGCTGCATACGCTGTAACCACAGCCCGATCCGTTCTGGAAACAGCCCGTATTCCCCTACGTTCAGCCCAGGCTGCAGAACTCATTGCCCTCACACGAGCATGTATCCTAGCGACTGACACAACAGTTAACAGATACACCGACAGCCAATATGCCTTCGGGTGGTTCAACATTTTGGAATCTTATGGAAAGAAAAGGGTTGCTGACTTCACACGGTACAACCATCCTGCATGGAGATTTAGTCTCCCCCTTGACGCAAGCAGTCCTCCTCCCCAAGAAGTTAGCAGTGATAAAATGCCAAGCACATAGGAAAGTGACTGATCTCATTGGACAGGGAAATGCACTAACATACGTTACTGCCCGAGCCACGGCAGGAGACAGAACTACTACACGAATGTATGCGACCAGGTCACAAGCTGAACAATGGACTGACGCTAGGACCATATTAAGGGACATACAGACGAATTGACCGAGTGGGAAAAGGTGGAACTAAAAGACGAGGAAGATTGCTGGCGAACTAAAGACAGAAATAAATGGCTGTTACCCAATGCCTACCTCATCCCCATATTGACGATGGCACATTTACCAGCACACATAGGCTCCACCTCCATGATTGAATTAATCACCAGAGTATGGCATAATGTCGAGATAGCAGAATCTGCAAAACGCCTAGTACAACAATGTATAGTCTGCCTACGACACAACCCAGGGAAGGGGACAGTAGTACCACGGGGAGGGTTTGGAGTCCCTGACCATCCCTTTGAAATCCTTCAAATGGATTACATTCAACTAGAGAGATGCCATTGTCTAAAATACGTCCTGGTGGTTGAGTGCACTTTTAGCAACTGGATGGAGGCATATCCCACCCGCGACAATACTGCCTTAGCAACTGCAAAAGTATTGCTGAAAGAATTCTTCCCCAGATACGGCCTTTGCAGAATTTTATGGAGCGACAACGACCCCCACTTCGTAGCCGAGGTGATACAGAACATACTGAAAGGGTTGGGGGTAAAACAAAAGTTCCATGCCGTCATCCACCCCCAATCAGCGGGCCTGGTAGAGAGACACAATGCAACATTGAAGCTAAAACTAGCCAAAATAGTTGCCACGACCGGGTTCAAATGGCCCGACGCCCTTCCATTGGCATTGCTATCAATGCGCTCCACCCCAACCAAACACAGACTGACCTCGTATGAGGTGGCCTTCGGCAGGCCTATGAACATTTGGGCGGCACAAAGACCCACCTCCATTAACGATGTCCCGAACATGTATATGTCGGATTATTTGCATAAATTGACAAACGAGCTAAAAATTATCCACCAACAGGTGCAGCAAGCCTTGTCCGACGTATCCAGGGGCCCAGGACATGAAATAAAGTCAGGCAACCATGTAGTGATTCGCAACTTCCAAAGAACGAAGAATCTGGAGCCTAGGTGGACGGGCCCTGGCAAGTCCTGATCACCACCCGAACTGCCCTCTGAGTGGAAGGAAAACAAAACTGGCTGCACGCTCATCATTGCAAGCGAGTCCCTCCAATCCTGGCAACCTGTGAAGGGTGGAGGTGCAAGAGGCAGTACTCGCGAAGAACCGACCAGCTCCGAGTTGCTACCCACAAGAAGACACCCTCGAACTATCAGAATTTCCCGACCCCACGGTGTCCTCCAAGAAAGGGTACAACCTAAGATCGACGAAAGGAGGGAGCTCCAACGACCAGGCCACTAACTGAGTCAAGGTCTCAGATCGTAGCACAGTCAAACAACGCTACCAGGAAAGCGCCAGACAAAACTCTGTGATCCTACCAGTTGTTGAGCTCCTCGAAGATGATGGAAGAAACTGAACACCTGCAAAGCCACCGCAAAGACACCAAGACTGCTAACCTGCACAGCACAAAGACAATTGCACTTGTAGCCGCATTTCTCACCTGTCTCCTGCTAATGGTCGCCCTCTGGATCATTGAAGCGAATGCACCTGCATACAGAACATTGTCACCCACCATGCAACCAATCACCAAGAAAGAACACTACCGGGTATCACTACCACCACATCTCCGAGAACGACGCAAAGAATGCTGGAATAATTCTTTCATGCAGATGTTGCACCAGCACAATCTTGCCACCAATGCTACCAACTGTTGGCTGTTACCACATGCCACTGAACATTCCATCCCTTCGCCCTCACGGATCTTGCCTTGCCTGGATGATGCTCCTACAAGAAAGTTACAAAGACAATGCCACTTCCGACGAAACAATCGCCCAGTTCTACAACGAGTTCTGGCAAAAAAACAGGAAGAACAGCCGCCCCCTTCTGCCCTCACACCTTCAAAGCGACATTCCCAATGAATGTCCCCTCCAAAGAACGAGTGGAAATGCAAGTGTTCAATAATCCTAACAGAGCCACATTTTCCTACCTGAAGAAAAGAACTACTGCAACACTGACTGTGGCGCTATCTGTGGTGAACGTCTCTGGCCTTCTATGCATTGAAGGCCATGGGACTAAGAATGTGGGTCACAGCACCTGTAGCATTGTAAGGACTTTAAACACTGCCAACCCTCCAGCGCTTGTTGCATCACCCAATATGTACTTTGATTGTGGAACCAAAGCCTACACCTGGCTCCCAAGAAACTGGAGGGGCACGTGCTACATCCCTTTTGTTTTGCCACCAACCTACACAGCCCATGCAGAGCATCATCGAGGAAAGCGTTCTAAAGACACTGATCAAGCAGACTCTGCCTCATCACAGTTCCTCGACGCAGCAAAAGTGCTCATACCGCTATGGGGTCCGATGGCAAACAGCCGAGCCATCAGACATCTGTCCCAAGCGGTAGAGACCGCCCTGAACGTCACTGCTGGCATCCTCACCAACAACACTGCTAAGCTCCAAGCGGTCCGTCTGGTTACCCTGCAAAATCGCATGGTCCTGGACGTGGTACTGGCGGACCATGGAGGAGCATGCCGCATCATCGGTGCCAGCTGCTGTGTATACAATTCCTGATAATTCACCTTCAGTCTATGAAGCAATCGAACATCTCCATAGACTGTCTTCAGAAATTCATCAGGGATCAGAGACTTGGACAATTGGAAGTTGGCTTTGGGGCATCGTGAACGAGTGGGGTTGGAAATTATCAATGATTTTCTTATACCAGTATTGACATGTGGTTGTTGTTTGGGTATACACTGTATACCACCTTTGTGTTCTCTTTGCATAACTACCATGCACCCTAAGACTATGGACACTCGGCTAACAAAAATGAGAGTAATGTATGATCAAGAGATACAGGACATTATGGAGATCGAAATAGACTGACAAGCTTGGCTAGGTATGCTCAAAGGGGCCACTGTTAAAAGCAAAATGACAATCATGAACATTGCCTGCGCCATCTTGTCTGGTGGAAATTTCTATGTGCACATAAGCTACAGTCATTTTAATCTATCACAGCCATTTTGTACTCTGTTGGTCACCTTTGTTTCACCCTGCCCTTACTAGCATCCCTCTGACCGACCTGGTATGTGTGCTGGGGGCTATAGATCAATCAATCAATCAATCAAAGACATTTATAGAGCGCACTACCTACCCGTAGGGTCTCGAGGCGCTGGGGGGGGGGGGGGGGGGGGGGGGGTGCCGCTACTGCTCGAACAGCCAGGTCTTGAGCTTCTTCCTGAAGGAGAGGTGGTCTTGGGTCAGGCGCAGGTCGGCCGGGAGGGAGTTCCAGGTCTTGGCGGCCAGGTAGGAGAAGGACCTTCCTCCTGTAGTGGCTCTGCGGATGCGTGGGACGGCGGCGAGGGCGTGGCTGGCAGATCGGAGGTGGCGTTTGGGAGCGTAGAAGTTGATGCGGTTGTTGAGGTAGCTCGGGCCTTGATCGTGGAGAGCTTTGTGTGCGTGGGTAAGGAGGCGGAAGGTGATTCTCTTGTTGACCGGGAGCCAGTGCAGGTCTCTTAGGTGTCCGGAGATGTGGCTGTGTCGTGGGATGTCGAGGATGAGTCTGGCTGAGGCGTTCTGGATGCGCTGGAGTCTCTTCTGGATCTTGGCGGTGGTTCCGGCGTAGAGTGCGTTGCCGTAGTCCAGTCGGCTGGTGACGAGGGCCTGGGTGACGGTCTTCCTGGTCTCTGTGGGGATCCACCAGAAGATCTTCCGAAGCATGCGCAGGATGTTGAAGCACGACGAGGAGACGGCGTTGACTTGCCTGGTCAAGGAGAGGGAGGAGTCCAGGATGAAACCCAGGTTGCGTGCGTGGTCCGTCGGTTTGGGTGCGGTGCCCAGGGCGGGGGGCCACCAGGAGTCGTTCCAGGCGGAGGGCGAGGAGCCCAGGATGAGGACCTCCGTCTTATCTGAGTTCAGTTTCAGGCAGCTCGTCGTCATCCACTCGGCTACCTCTTTCATCCCTTCGTGCAGGTTGGCTCTGGCGGCGGCGGGGTCGTTGGTCAGGGAGAGGATCAGCTGGGTGTCGTCGGCGTAGGAGATTATGTTGAGGTTGTGTTGGCGTGCGATGGCCGCGAGGGGGCTCATGTAGACGTTGAAGAGAGTAGGGCTCAGCGAGGATCCTTGAGGGACGCCGCAGATGACTTCGGTGGCCTCTGACTTGTACGGTGGTAGGCGGACTCTTTGTGTTCTTCCGTCGAGGAAGGAGACGATCCATTCCAGTGCCTTCTCCTGGATTCCGACGTTGCTGAGGCGCTGCACTAGGGTGCGGTGGCAGACCGTGTCGAAAGCCGCGGAGAGGTCTAGGAGGATGAGGGCCGCTGTTTCTCCGTTGTCCATCAGGGCTCGGATGTCGTCAGTGGCGGCGATGAGGGCGGTCTCGGTGCTGTGGTTGGCACGGAATCCGGACTGCGATGGGTCGAGGGATCCGTTCGTCTCGAGGAAGGCGGCCAGCTGTTTGTTGACAGTCTTTTCGATGACTTTGGCTGGAAACGGGAGTAGAGAGATGGGGCGGTAATTCTTGAGTTCGGTGGGGTCTGCTGTAGGTTTCTTGAGTAGAGCGCTGAGTTCGGCGTGCTTCCAGCTCTCGGGGAAGGTGGCGGTGTCGAATGAGGTGTTGATGATGTCCCGCAGGTGGGGTGCGATGACAGCGTCGGCTTTGTTGAAGACGTGGGGAGGGCAGGGGTCGGTCGGAGATCCGGAGTGGACGGAGTTCATCATGTGGACGGTGTCTTCGGTGTTGACCGGGGTCCAGGCGCGGAGGGTGGTGGTGGGTGGCGTTGCTGCGGTCGTGGCGTGCGTCGGTTGAGTGCTGAAGCTGTTGTGTATGTCCGCGATCTTGTTGTGGAAGTAGGAGGCGAGGGAGTTGCAGAGGTCTTGCGATGGGGTGATGTCGTTGTTTCCGGCGTTGGGTTTGGAGAGCTCTTTCACGATGTTGAAGAGTTCCTTGCAGTTGTGTGCGTTGTTGTCCAGTCGGTTCTTGAATACAGTTTTCTTGGCGGTGCGGATCAATTGGTGGTGTTTCCGGGAGGCGAGCTTGAGGGTGGTCCTGTTGTCCGGCGTGGGTTCCTTTCTCCAGGCTTTCTCGAGGGCTCGGCAGTTCTTCTTGGAGCTCTTGAGTTCGTCGGTGAACCATGGGGCTCTCTTATTGCCGGGTCTGCTGGGCGGGATCCTCAGAGGGGCGAGTTCGTCTGCGCATTTGCTGATCCACTTCGAGAGGTTGTCGGCGGCCTGGCTGGGGTTCGCTGAGCTGGCCGGAGGGTGCTGGCTCAGGGAAGCGGCGAGCTGGTCGGCTGTGATCTTGTTCCAGCTTCTTCGGGCAACCTGTTGCTGGTGGTGGTGGATCGTCGTTCTTCTGAAGGTGAAGTGGATGCATCTGTGGTCCGTCCAGTGGAGTTCTGTGGCGTGGCTGAAGGCGATGTCTTTGCTGGATGAGAAGATGGCGTCGAGTGTGTGTCCGGCGAGGTGGGTGGGGGTGGACACCAGCTGCTTGAGTCCAAGGTTGGCGAGGTTGTCGAGCAGGGTGCTGGTGTTGCAGTCGTTGTTGTTCTCCAGGTGGAAGTTGAAGTCCCCCAGGAGGATGTAGTCAGTGGAGGGGAGGGCGTGCGGGCTGACGAAGTCGGCGATGTCCTCGCTGAATTGAGTGCGTGGTCCCGGAGGTCGGTAGATCAGGGTGCCTCTGAGGGTGGTCTTCGGGTCGGTGTGAATCTGGAAATGCAGGTGTTCGGCGGAGGGTGGGGTGTTGTCGGTGCTGGTCGTGATGCGGATGGTGTTCTTGTGGATGATGGCGATGCCTCCTCCCACCTGGTTGGCGTTGCGGTCCCTCCGGGTGATCTTGTAGCCTTCTGGGATGGCGATGGCGATGTCGGGCGCTGAGGAGGCGTTCATCCAGGTCTCCGTGATGAAGGCAACGTCAGGGGCTGTGGCGTCCAGGAGGTTCCAGAGTTCGATGGCGTGTCTGTGGACGGAGCGGGTGTTGAGCAGGATGCACTTGAGGTGGTTGCTGCTGGTGTTCGGCTTGGCAGGTGCTGGTGTCGGGCGGGTCCGGATGCAGGTGAACTTGCAGGTGTTGCAGCTGAAGGGTCCGTGGACGCGTCGTGGGGTGGCTCTGTAGCATCCCGGGACTCGGCCGGTGTTGAGTGCGATGAGGGTGGCGGCGGAGTACGTCAGGCGGGTCGGTCGGGGTCCTCGAGGGCCAGGGGTCCTGGCACTGGGCGCGGTCCAGGCGCGGACGGGCGTAGACGGGCTTGCCTTTGGCGCGCCTTCGGCGCACAATCGGCGCGCCCGCTGCGTGTTCGCACGGTCGCCATATATGGCGAAGTGCGCGGGTGGGCGGAGCAGCTGGGAGGCGGGAGCGGGGAGGGAACAGAAGGAAAAAGGGGCGGGGTCAGCGGTGGTGGCGGGAAGCGGGGAGCGGGGAGGGAAGACGGAGGGCGGCAACAGGCGGGAAAAAGACAGTCAATACGGCGGAAAAAACAACAATGAACACAAATACAATTCTACAGGCAATACGGCGGAAAAACAACAATAAGCACAAATAAGCACAAATACAAGTCTGCACAGAGAACCAGGGGCACAGGGAGAGGAGCGCTGATCACGGGCCACGCCGCTCGAAGGAGGGGGCGTGGTCACGAGCCGGCAGTCGGGCAGCGAGGCACAAAGGAAGGGGGGGCACACGCAGCAGCAACTCTATTGCCACAACAAACCTCAGCGCCACTTGCTGCCACAAACTCGTTTTTCCTCTCATCTCTGTTTACAGGCAAACCTTTGGAACACTCTACCCCTCACTGCACCTAGTTACACAAACCGGTTCCAAACACCAAAAAGACTCTTGCAATATGATTTATTGCACTGTAAACAGCAAGACTTGTTTTTACCAACAATGGGACCTGTTTTTATCAACAGAACGGACTCTTAGATCTGTCCGGTCTCACATGTTTTAGACCCTGAAGCAAGGTCCAGCTGCAAGATAAGATTGTCTGTTTGACCTGGGTGGGAAGAAAATTACTGTTGGGCTTGTGTGACAACCTGCCCGGGGCGGGGACTCCAAGCCTGTGTAACCATGTTGATGAAACAAATGCATTGTGTCAAACCTGTATAAAAGGAAGAGCCAAAGGAGTTAACTGCAGAACACCTCCCTCAGACATCCCGGTGTCTGCAGTGGACGTAATCTCCTCATGTGAAATAAACCTTTTTCTTGTCTTCCAGTTTCCAGCGCTTGCCTCATTATTTTGATGCCGAACCAAACGTGAATTAGTGGTGGAACCCTGCACCAGGCAGCATTGAGGGTCTTAGAAGACTCGCTGCCTTTCACAGAAGCCTCCCCCTCGTGGACCTTGCCCTTCCTGGGGGAGGAGACGTGGCACCTCCACCTAGCATGTGCTGTGTTTCAGGACCCCGAGGGCGGTGGGCTCTCGACCCAGAGGCCCAGAAATGTGTTTGGTGGTGGCAACTGGTGAGCTGCCACTCAGCCAGAACACTATTGTCAGGTCATCTGAGTGCATTTTACATTAAATTTATTGTGCTGAGAAGTTTGATATCAAACTACCCCGTTTTTAGTAAAGCCCTTATGGAGACGTGGAGTTCGTAATGACAAACTCCCAGACCATATACTCTTTATGGCATTACTGCACTTACAATGTCTAAAAATGGACTCAAACACAGTTGCGGTACAAGGATCATGCACCCGTACACTCACCAGTGGCATAGTGTACCCAGCTAGAGGGGTGGCTTACCTATACCGGAGGCAGTAGCTGCAGGCATGGCACGCAAGGATGTGTGCCATATCGACTCCTCACTTTTCTCTGCATTTTGCATTGGCCATGGAGCCTCTGGTGTGTGTTTCCAGATTATAGGGATCCTGCTTGGGGAATACTACTGAATGAATGAGAAATCACCTCACTATATGTAGATGATGAATTTGATTACTTCTGAGTTGCGCATCAAGAGCAGACTTCTGCGACAGAAATTCTAGACTAGTTTGGAGATATGTCAGGGCTAGAAATCAACTGGGCGGAGTCCTGTCATTGTCCTCTCATAAAATTAATGGAAGCTGAACGGGGATTTGGGGCACGGGGGGGGGGGGCATGCAGAGGTGACACGACTGATCTGGAACCTTGATATCTTATAGAAGGTAATCTGGGAAGATTAGTGAAAGCAACATGACAGTTATTGCAATTATGGAAATCCCTTCCCTTGATGCGCAGGCTGGCAATAGCCAAGATGATGGTATTGCACAGGCTGCTGTATTTATTTTTGTGACGCTGCCTAGCCGGTTGCCTTCTGTTTTTTTTTAAAAGACTTACATAGTATACTTTCTGGTTAGGTGCACAGGCAGGAAGAGTGTGGCACTACACAGTCATTTGGCCGGGGGAACAGGGGCTTCGGCTTCCACATTGTCAAATTTAGTATGCAGCTGCAATGGTCGATCAGATGCACAAGTTGCTTACTTGTGTAACGATATATCTGTAAGAGACATTAGTTAGTGATAGATTCCTTACCTTAGAATATCCCCAGGCGTCAGACTGGATCCGGAAAGATTTAGTCACTAGTAACCTTAAGCGTGGACAGGCGTCGCTGTGCGGCTCCGCGTACATAGCTGGCGTCGTAGTCGCCGAGATGACGTCGTCTGAGCTACTTAGACGCGCCCACGCGTGCGGACGTCAGTTCTGTACACAACTTTTCCGCGCCAGGAACACAGAGCCATGCCAGAGACCAACTACTGGTGCAATAGAACTAGGGCCCTGAAAGGGATGACCTGAACCCTAGAGAACAGTTCGCAGAACGGGGAGGATGGGTGGGTCGTAAAGAATCTATCACTAACTAATGTCTCTTACAGATATATTGTTACACACGTAACTTGTGCATCTGAAAGAGACACATTAGTGATAGATTCCTTACCTTAGAATACATACCCAAGCAATACCAACCCCGGTGGTGGGTCTGCGAAGTGAGATTACACCAGAAAGTCATGAAGAACCAAACAGACAAAGAAGCCGTCTCTACGGACCAGACTGTCAAGGCAATAATGCTTAGTGAAAGTATGCAACGAAGCCCAAGTGACTGCTTGACAGATGTCTTGCAGGGGGACACCGCGTCCCAATGCTGTAGTGGCTACTGTCGCCCTGGTAGAATGGGCGCGCATCTCAACCGGAGGTTCCTTTTTAGCCAGAGAGTAACAGGCTTTAATGCACATGACAACCCATCGGGAGATAGTTCGCTTGTGCACAGCCCGGCCTTTCTTGGCGCCCACGTAGCCAACAAAGAGCTGGTCATCCACCCGGAACGGTTGTGTGCGGTTGAGATAGAATGAAAGCGCACGTTTTGGGTCCAGACGGTGGCGCCTCTCCTCTTCAAGGGTGCGGAGGCGGAAAGAAAGTGGGCAAAGTGACAGTTTGCCCGAGATGAAAGGCAGAGACTACTTTTGGTAGAAAGGAGGGACGCGGTCGTAGCACAACCTTGTCCGGATGAATCACCATGAAAGGAGGTTTATGGGAAAGAGCCTGGAGCTCACTCACCTGCCGAGCGGAGGTGATGGCCACCAATAAGACAGTTTTCAAAGTCCATAACCGCAAAGGACAGTTATGAAGAGGCTCAAAGGGAGCGCACATCAAGTAGGTGAGAACCAGGTTTAAGTCCCATTGAGGCATCACAAAAGTTATTGGAGGGAAAAGGTGAGTAATGCCTTTGAGAAATCTATTGACAACTTAGGACTTGAAAAGAGGGCTGATCAGGCAGCCTAAGAAAGGCTGAAAGAGCAGAAAGGTAGCCCTGGATAGTGCCCAGAGCAGAGCCCTGCTGGGCCAAAGAGAGAAGGAACAATAGGACTGCAGAAAGAGGATACACAGATTTCGCTGTGCACCATGCCACAAATTTTTTCCACCGACAGGCGTATACCGTTTAAGTGGAGGGGCGCCTGGCTGCCAGAATCACATTACAGACTTCAGGAGGCAAGTGAAATGGAATCAGCTGTCGCCGCTCAATCTCCACGCAAGGAGGTGGAGGCTGGACAGGTTTGGGTGGGGGATTGTCCCCTGCTGCTGCGACAGGAGATCCTCCCGAAGAGGCAGCCGGATCGGGGGATCCACGCTCATACTGAGTTGCTCAGGATACCAAACTCATCAAGCCCAGTCCGGTGCCACAAGAATGACTTGGGCCCGGTCGAGTCTGATCTTCAGCACTCTGGGCAGAAGTGGTATAGGCGGAAAGGCGTACAATAGACCGCAACTCCACTCGCGACGAAAAGCGTCTCAGAGCGAGTGCTGCCTTGGAAACCCCAACGCGCAGAACTGCTGACATTGCGCGTTCTCTTCGGTGGCGAATAGATCTAACAAAGGTTCTCCCCACTGCTGAAAGAGACCTTGTGCCACTTCCGAGTGAAGACGCCATTCGTGATCCAACATGCACCTGCGGATGAGTTCACCCGCCCTGGCGTTCAGGGTACCCGCCAGGTGTTGAACCATCAAGGAAATGCCTTGACATTCCAGCCACGTCCAGAGACGTAGAGCCTCCGGACATAGGGTCTACGACCCCACCCCGCCTTGCTTTTTGCAGTACCACATGGCGGTGGTGTTGTCTGTGAACACCTGCACTACTCTCTTCTTGACAGAGGGACAGAATGCTTTTAGTGCAAGTAGGATCGCCCTGAGCTCCAAAAGGTTGATATGAGCTTGGACTCCGCAGGAGACCAGAGTCCTCTGACCTCCACCTCTCCCATGTAGCCGCCGCATCCCAGGAGGGACGCGTCCGTCACTACTGTGTGCTCCAGTTGGGGAAGGGAGAGGGATCTGCCGCTGACCCAACGCTGGTCCGTGAGCCACCACTGCAAGTCCTGTGCAGTGCCCTCTGAGATCTGGACGCAGTCGGACAGGTTTCCCCGATGCTGCGTCCACTGAAACTTCAGGTCCCACTGCAGAGCCCGCATATACCATCTGGCATGATAGATCAGCAGGATGCAGGAGGCCATGAGGCCCAGCAGCCTCAGGGTCTTCCTGACCGAAACCCAGGACCAGGGCTGAAAGATCGGAATCATAGCCCGAATGTCCCGGACTCGCTGTTCGGGAGGATAAACCCGAAACTGCGCCGTGTCCAGAACCGCTCTGATGAAGAGGAGCTTCTGAGAGGGAATCAGGTGCGACTTCGGCACGTTGATGGAGAACCCCAGCAAATGCAGGAGGTCGGCTGTAGTCTGGAGGTGGGAGATGACTGCCTGGGGCGAGCCCGCCTTCAACACCCAGTCGTCGAGATAGGGGAAGACTGAAACCCCTGATCTGCGCAGATGAGCTGCGACCACCGCCATCACTTCTGTGAACACCCGAAGGGCGCTGGTAAGGCCGAAAGGGAGCACGGTTAATTTAAAGTGCTCGTGGCCCACCGTGAACCGTAGGTAACGCCGGTGGGCTGGCAGGATGGGGATGTTAAAATATGCATCCTGCAAGTCCAACGTTACCAGCCAGTATTGCGGGTCAAGGGCAGACAAGACCTGAGCAAGTGTGAGCATCTTGAACTTCTCCTTCCGGAGGAAGCGATTGACGTTCCGGAGGTCTAAGATAGGTGCGTCCTTCGTCCTTCTTTGGAACCAAAGAGTAACAACCACAAACTACTTCTGGTGTCTGAACGTGCTCAATGGCCCCCTTGGTAAAGAGGGCTGCAACTTCCTGATAGAGAAGTGCCAAGTGATCCCCCGACATGCAGTGATACTGAGGTGGCATAGCTGAAGGGGTAGACTCAAAGGGGAGGGAGTAGCCCCTTTGGACTATTTGCAGAACCCACCTGTCCGAAGTGATGGTGCGCTTGTGGGGAAGGTGATGGCGAATCCTGCCGCCCACTGGCGTCTGGTGGGTCTGAAACACCGGACTAGGAAGGTTTTGAGACGTTGGTGGCGGATTGACCCGCCCGCTGGCCCCGGGAACCACCACGGCGGGCCCCATGACCGCAGCTGCGCAGAGACTGCGGCTGCGCAGGCCAGCGGGTCTGAAAGGAACGTGTTTGGGCGACTTGACCCTGACCTTAAAAGGAGCGAACAGTGGACCCCGAACGAGTGCGCGTGGTGGCGAGAACCAAGGACTGGGCCGTAGCCCGAGAGTCCTTAAAGCGTTCCAGGGTGCTATCCGCCTGGTCACCAAACAGGCGTGTGCCATCAAATGGCATGACCAACAAAGTGTTCTGGACATCTCCAGAGAAGCCAGTCGCTCTGAGCCAAGTGTAACGGCGGAGCGCCACCGTTGAGGAAAGTGCCCTGCCGAGGGAATCGGCTGTGTCAAGTCCACAACGGATAGTAAATTTAACATGCATCTCTCACCTCGGTAACGGCCTGGGAGAGCACCGCCCGAGCTTCTACAGGGCACTGAGGCAGCACCTGTGCCACAGTATTCACCGCCCGCAACCCAGAACAGGCTGAAGTGAAAATCTTTTTCCCCAAACTTCTCCAGTTTCTTAGATTCCTTATCCGGAGGTGGAGAAGGAAATGTGCTTTGCGAGGCAGAGGCCTGGACAACCAGACAGGGGCGTTGGGTGTTGTGTGGGAAAGCTGGAATTGCCTGACGCCGGGCGATGGCAGCGTGCCACACCCTTATCCACAGGAGCCCGTGTTGGGTTTGTTCCAGGTGCTCAACACAACGTCAGTAAGTGAGTCGTTGAAGGGCAGCAGCGGCTCCGCGGAAGACGACGCTGGTTGCAGCACCTCAGTCAGGAGATTGGTCTTGACAGGTACAGAGGGGAGCTCGAGGTGAAGAGCCTCAGTCTCCCTACTCAACACCACAGAAAAAGTCCCAACCTCCTCCGTAGCCACCACGGAAGAGGGGGACAGCGTACCAGGATGTGGAGAGAAATCCAGATCCTCTGGACCTTACGTATCACCTTCCCAGTCAGGCCGATCCTCGCATTGAGCGGCGAGAGGGTCTTCAGACCCCTCGCAGTACTCTCCTTCGTCCACCAGTTGTTGAAGAGGTCGGTAAGGACAAGGCGCCCAGGGAAAAGGGATAAACTCCCCACCAAGAAATGGAATGGGGGGTAATGTGCCAATCCCGGTTCGGCACCACGGGGCACCGTATCCGGCGTTGGGGTCGGAGGCGGCGCCAGGCCCGGAGCCGGCGGCGGCGCAGAGGCCAGAGCCTGCAGCGCCACCGGGTATCGTGCCGGCATAGCCAGGGCCAAAAGACGGCGGCACGGGGGCAGAACCACCAAACAGGTCCTCGGGGCCTGAAGGCGCTCCGGAGGGACCCAAGGGGCCAAACAAACGGCTCATGGCCGACACGAAGGCCTGTATCTCATCCGAAGTTGCGTGCAGGCCCGGAAAGGGCGGGTAGGCCGCAGGCAACAACGGAGGCTTCATCGGAGCCGCGAGGGAGTGACCACCTGCCCCTTCCACCGCGTCCCGCGACCGGTGAGGTGTAGACCAAGAGCAACGTCGCTGCTTCTACTTTTTATGGTGCAGTGACTTACCTGGCCCCGATTCTGACGAGCGATGGTATCAGCTCCGTGACCGGTCCCTCGACAGATTGCCGGACCTCTAACAACTTTCGGGAACGCTACCGCAAAGCTTTCGGCGTCATGGCCCGACAATTCATGGCCCGACAATCGGGGCACGCCTCGGGGTCATGGGCGTGCCCCAAGCAGAAGAGACATGTCGTGCGGGTCAGTCACTGACATGTTCCAACGACAGGCCCTTCAGGACTTTAACCCGGGCATCTCTACTGCACCAGGAGTCGATCACTCGACAAAACAATAGAAACAAAGTTCTCAGAAACCAAGTTAAAGTAATAACTAGGAGTACCGCTCTCTCTCGGATCTGCGCTTGCTGGCGCGGGAAAAGAAAGGGCTGCCGTCTGCGCGCGTGGGCGCGTCTAAGTATCTCCGACGACATCATCTCGGCGACTACGACGCCAGAGACGTACCCAGACCCGCACGACGACGCCTGCCGACGCGCAAGGGTACTGCGGACAAAAACTTTCCGGATCCAGTCTGACGCCTGGGGATATTCTAAGGTAAGGAATCTATCACTAACGTGTCTCTTTCAGATATCTGTTAGACACTCCTGACTCTGAGAGGGAAAGAATCAACAGAAGGCTTCAGGGTCGGCCATTGTCAGACTGGCAAATGGAACAATAGTGACACCATGTCAAACAAAATCGGCGATGGTTGTCAAGCACTGCTGGCATAAAGAAGGGTAGGGGATGTGGTCAGTCGGCTAGACTGTAGACTTTGGTGCTGGAAACCAGGGTTCGAGCCTCGGGGTCGCGTCCACATCCTGTGATTCGGGGCAAATCACTTAACCTCCCCGTGCCTGAATGTGTAATGTGAATACGGTGCTCGTGTAAAGCGATCCAATACCTTCGGGTCAAGTTTGCTCTATATAAATATGCACACAAAAAAAAAAAACATGTGCAACCAGCAAAACATCCTCAACCGTATTCACCGCTCCTTCCTCTGTCGTCCTTGCCAGACCTTCACATCGTGGCTCTTAATCACAACACTAAAACATGGACATAGGGCGGGATATTGACTCTTGGAGATATCTACGTACACAATACCCTTCTCAGTCTCCAAGAGCATGGGGATGAATATGGGATAAGTTCCAGTCACTTCAGGCTTTACAACACACGGACACATACATGGAGGCGAGTCTGGAGGCAGGAAAAAGTCAAGCCACAAACCTATGAGGTGCTACAGCTGAGCCATTGTAACAGTAGAAAGACAGTTACCATGTTATATGGTGCGCCGCTACCACACTACACAAACAAATTCAGCAGACATTGGGCAAGAACTGTCGGAAAAACAGTTGCTGGCCTCGGTGTAGCAGGTCAAAAAGTATAGAGAAATCCTAGGCTTTAATACACTCAGTTTAACCATTAACATAGGACCTACATTACCCCTAAACGTATAGTTTTCAAGTTCCTTGAAATGGAAATGTATTGTCCCAGGGTCAGATCCCCAGAAGCAGACTTACCACATGGTGTGGCCATGCACACAGAGCACTGTTTTGGGACAAGGTGGAAAAAAATATAACAGAACGGACAGGAAAAGCACTCGCATCAGATCCGCTTGCATGATAGTTAGGGATCCAGCCCATAAAGAAAAAGAATAAATACGGAATAAAATTCATTAACCTGGTATATATCCTTATTAAGGGATACGTTATAATGGTGTAAACTCTCCAGCGGACCAGGACCTGGGGTGCTGGCTACGAGACTTCGAGAAATATGCCACGCTGAAACAGACATATTGCACTAATTGCATAGACAGGGCGGTGGAAGTCCATCGGAGGGAGAAGGGAACACATACTTGGGAGCCATGGAGGCCAAATCAGACAAAAGACCTCCTTTAAAGAAGTGCCGGCTATCCAAGGAATCCATATACAACCTGCTCCACCAAACACAGCCAAGGGCAACACACTCTGCTCAGAGAATACAGTGAGATATGTAACTGTCCTCGCCCCTCTTCTGCTTTTTTTTTTAAGATATGGGAGCTGCCTCACTCAGCAGCTCCAGCCACTAAGATCACCAAGTAACTAAGAGCAAATAAACGTACCATAATAGGAGGAAGCAAATGCAATAGATGTACCCGTGTGAATAATCAAAGAAACACGTGACGCAATCTGAATGTTATATACAGTATTTAAGTTTAAAGGTTGTGATGTTAAAGTCTGGAATACAAAATTGACACTGTTCATGTAACCACAAATACACTGAAGTGATGATTGTTCTACCACAATACACTGGCTTAAGTGGTGTGGATAGAAGTAAATGTGGATGTACTCGTTGTCCAGACTGGAGGTAATCTACAAATAAACACTGGGAAAAAAGTACATTAAAATATTTGTAAACTCTCTATACAACTGTTTAAACAGATATTGCAAGGAGACTTTACAGCTTTCATTTAATGAAAATCAGCAACCACACCAAGGTCTTTGCCTTGTTATATCATGCAAAAATCAAGGTCTCTGCTGCATGAAGAAACATCATTCAACATATTGCAAGAGTCACAGGTTGCAGAAAATGCTTTATAACACTTAAGTATTGAGTCTGTGTAACACGCACTAACTAGTTTACGTTGAGGCATAGTTGAGGTGCTCTTATGGAGCAATAAGAACTTGAAGCACAGGGGACTGGATCTCCCTCTGGATTTCTTTTTGAAAAGGTTGTACAGGATGATAAAACTTCGGTTAGGTGGAATTTAGCACAGAAATAGGCGTTCCCCATAATCACTGCACATAAAAAAGTAAAACAGGCTTGATTGGGATCAGTTCTATTAAGCATTCAGCAATTTGCTAACCCTGCATACTAGCAAGAAATAATACAGAAGGTGGTTTCATAAAGGCTATTCTTTTCAGAAGCAGCTTACCTGAGCAATGAACTGGATGATTTTCACAAATATATTCAACGGTGTGTCTCGAGGAACTACACTACGTGAGCCTTTGGGAAAAAGTGCTGATACAATACCCATGAGACGGCTGAAAGTGAGAAAAACAAAGATTGCTATGAAATCTCAACAACAAAAAAGGAAAAACCTTTTACAAATCTTTAATAAATGGCAGGACTTTAGCCCCATTGTGACATTCATTAAGTACAATACAATTACTTTTCTGAACATTGCTTCAAGCTGGACTCACAGGAAGTTTCACACTTTCACAAAAGCTCTGCCGCTGCTTAAGAGCGCATGACTGCATAAACTTAAAGGAAAAGGCTACTTACCAGTATGCATCCGTTCTTGGCATGTAGAGCTGTAGATTCGTATACTTGTGCATAGATTGCCATCTGGTGTTGGGCTCGGATGTTTGCACTTTGTTTTGGTTTTGGTAGAAGTCTTTGTAGTCACGAGGTAGGTGACTTCTCCTTAGGACGATAGTGCGCATGGGCATTGACTCCATCTCCAGATTGTTTTGCCATAGAGGGTTATAATGGAGTTAGTAAGAAATAGAAAAGGATGTCCATGTGTAATGTATCTGAGTAAGATAGTACTGGAACAGATATAGGTACCCGGGAAGGTGGGTGGGCGTATACAAATCTACAGCTCTACATGCCAAGAACAGATGCGTACTGGTAAGCAGCATTTTCCGTTCGAGGCATATCAGCTGTAGATCGTATACTTGTGCATAGACTATACAGCAGTTACCTGCTTAGCAGTGGCTACCTGTATCTGTTGCAGTGGTTTGAAAAAGTGTTCTTAATACAGCCTGTCCTACACTAGCTTGTTGTTTTGCTTGCACATCTAGACAATAGTGTTTTGTGAACGTGTAAGGTGTAGACCAAGTTGCTGCTTTGCAGATGTCTTCTAGGGGAATGTTCCTTAAGAATGCCATAGATGCCCCTAATTTACATGTGGAGTGAGCCCTAGGGGGAATGGTTAAGGTGTGTTTAGCTTTAGCATAGCATATTTGGATGCAGTTAACAATCCACCTTGCAATCCCTGTTTTTGAGATAGGATTGTCTTTATGAGGTGGGCAGAAAGCTACAAAAAGTTGTTTAGTCTTTCTAAAGGATTTTGTTCTTTCAATGTAGTAAAGTATCGCTCTTTTTACATCTAGGGTGTGAAGAGCTCGTTCTGCTACTGAGTCTGGTAGAGGGAAAAACACTGGGAGTTCTACAGACTGGTTAAGGTGGAAAGCAGAGACTACTTTAGGTAGTAATTTTGGGTTAGTCCAAAGAACCACTTTGTTATGATGGATTTGGAGAAATGGTTCTTGTATGGTTAATGTCTGGAGTTCACTGACTTCTGAGAGAGGCGATCGCAAATAGGAAAGCTACTTTCCATGACTGAATTGCAATTTGCATTTATGCATAGGTTCAAATAGGGGACCCATGGGTCTAGTAAGTACCACATTTAGGTTCCATACTGGAGAGGGTGGAACTCTAGGTGGAATTATCCTTTTAAGTCCTTTCATAAATCTCTTGATAGCTGGTACCCTAAACAAAGACAAACGTTGACTGTTTTGGAGATAGGCTGCTATTGCTGCAAGATGTAGTCTAATGGATGTATACGCTAGGTTACATTGTTGTAGATGCAAAAGGTAACAGATGATGTCTTGAATGGAAACATCTAGTGGGTTGATTTTGTTATTTGTACAGTAAATTACAAATCTTTTCCACTTTGCAGCATAGCAAGCTCTAGTGGTAGGGCGTCTAGCCTCTTTAATGATGTTCAGGCAGTCTGGCGGTAAATGAAGGTAGCCAAATTCTAGGATTTCAGGTGCCAGATCACAAGGTTGAGTTGATTGGGATCTGGATGCCTTATCTCTCCATGGTTCTGAGTGAGAAACTTGGGTGAGAGGCGTAGCTTTTGATGAGGAACTACTGATAGTTCCAAGAGGGTTGTAAACCATGGTTATCAGGCCCATGTTGGAGCAACCAGGATCATTGTGAGGGAATGCTGTTTGAGTTTCCGAACCACTAGTGGAATGGGTGGGAGAGGCGGAAAAGCGTAAGCAAATTTGCCTGACCAGTTCATCCATAGCGCATTGCCTTTGGACAATGGGTGTGGATACTTGGATGCCAAGCTTGGGCATTTTGCGTTTTGGTGTGTGGCGAACAGGTCTATTTCTGGGTGGCCCCACATTTGAAAGAATGGAGGCAGAACTTGAGGGTGAAGTTCCCATTCGTGGATCTGCTATTGTTGGCGACTGAGTAGATCCACAATCTGATTGTGTACTCCTGGGAGGTGTTCTGCCAAGAGATATATTTTTTGAGGAATGGCCCATCTCTATATGCTTTAGCTAGGTGTGAAAGCGAGAGTGTCCCCCTCCCTGTTTCTGTATGTAGTACATTGCTGTTGTGTTGTCTGTACGTACCAGGACAGCTTTGCTTAGCAGGTGGAGTTGAAAAGATTTTAACGCTAAGAAGATTGCCAAATTCCAGGTAGTTTATGTGGAATTGTTTTTGTTGAGGGGTCTATTTGCCTTGAATGGTATGGGTTTGAAGATGAGCTCCCCAGCCGGTGAGCGATGCGTCTGTTAGCACTATCTGTGGAACCAGGTCCTTTTGAAAGGTTTTATATGTTCCACCGCTGCAGAGGGCGATTGGGGCGGTCATCTACCAACACCAGATCTGTTAGTTGACCTTGAGCCTGGTTCCACTGATGTGCCAAACACTTCTGTAAGGGACACATTTGGAGTCTTTAATAAGGGACGATGAAAATGCTTGAGGCCATCATCTCGATTAACTGCATGAACACTCGTGCTAGTACTGACTCATGAGGTTGAAATTTTTGTATTAAAGCTTGTATGGCACTTATTCTGACCGGTTTGGGGCATGCTAGAGATATTTTTGTATTTTGGACGGTTGGAGGTGGGATTTGGTGAGGTTTACCGTGAATCCCAAGTGGTGAAGCAGTTGGATTGTTTTGTGTTTGTGGTGCACACAGCTGCTGTGCGACTTGGCTTTTAAGAGCCAGTCGTCTACATAAGGGAAAACATGAATTTGCTGTCTTCTTGGGTGGGCTGCAACTACTGCGAGACACTTGGTGAAGACTCTGGGTGCTGCAGTCACCCCGAATGGGAGGACCTTGAACTGGTAGTGTTGACCATCTACCAAAAACCTGAAATATTTCCTGTGAGCGGGGTGAATGGGTAGGCGTCCTTTAAATCTAGGGTGGAGAGAAAGTCGCCCTGTTGAAGTAGTGGAAGCACCTATTGAAGAGTGACCATGTGGAAGTGGTCTGACTGAATGTAGAGGTTTAGTGGTCTGAGTTACAATATGGGCCTGAGAGAGCCATCCTTTTTTGGGATTAGACAATAGAGGGAGTAAACCCCTGTGCCTTGCTGAGGTAAGGGGACTGATTCTATTGCATGTTTTTGTAATAGAGAGAACGTCTCGTTTGAGAAGTGTTTGATGTTCTGTGGACATTGGACGTTGTCTGGTTGGAATGTTTGGGGGGGTAAGAAGTGGGTTCCAGGCAGTAACCATACTGGATAATATGTCTTACCCACTTGTCTGTTGTGATTCAATTCCAGACAGGTAGGAACTGTGTTAGCTGTCCCTCGACAGGAGTGGAATGATCGGGGGTAGTGGAGGTAAGTCACTGTTTGGTGGTAGGGGAAGTGCAGGTGGAGTTTCCTCTGCCTCTTCCTCTATTGTTATTGCCTCTGTATCCTCCCCGAAAATATCCTCTGGATGAGGAGGATTGATTGGGGCTTTTATAAGACGAGCCGGTGTTTTCTGATGCAGCCGTCTTTGAGCCACCCCTATAAAAGGAGCGACGAAAAGAACCTCTGTTAGAGAGTAGTTGCCCACATGGCTTTAGCAGTCTGTGTCGTTCTTAATTTTTTCCAATAAAGAATCAATAGTGGGGACAAAAAGGTGTTCTTGATCAAATGGCTGATTAAGAAATGCTGCCTGTACCTCTTATTTGAAGCCTAAGATGTGGAGCCATGCATGTCGTCTTAGCAAAATGCTGGTGTTAATGGCACGCGAGGCTGTATCAGCTGCATCCAGGGCACATTTGATGGAAGGGTTTGTTATAAGTTTACCCTTTTGAACGAGGTTGTGAGCTTTAGCTTTGTATTGGTCTGGTAAGTGTTGCATCAGGTTTTCTAGCTCGTCATAGTGAGCTCTATCATACCCCGCCAAGAGAGCTTGTGAATTGGCAATGCACCAATGATTGGCCGCTTGAGATTCCATTCTTTTGCCTGATGCATCTATAAGTTTTGATTCTTTGTCAGGTGGAGGGGCGTCACCTGTTGTCTGAGAATTTGCCCTTTTCCGTGTATTTGAAACAACAAGAGAATCTAAAGGTACCCGACACCTGATGTAAATTGGGTCTGTAGGGGCGGCTTTATATTTTTGGTGTACCAGTGGCATAAGTATTCTAGCCCTAACAGGGTCTTTGAATATTTCATTGGTGTGTTTTATCATCCCCTTAAGCATGGGTAGTGTGTTTGTGGTTTTTTGTGATAGAGCGAAAGTTTCCACTAAAACATCCTCTTGTTGTAATTCCACCCCATGGCATTGAGCAGCTCTATTAATGAGCTGTGCGAAACCGATATTATCATCGGGTGGTGATGGTCTGGAGGGATATAGATCGGGGTCATTAATATGATCCAGTCTTTATTATAATCATCCCAGGGGTCTGGGTCCTGTGGAATTTTGTCCTGATCATCATGTCAGACTTGGCCTTGTGTTTCGGTGCCGTGGACGGGGTTGGCTCAATCCCAAGCCGGAATGTTTTTCTTTATGTTTCATAGCCGGGCTCGAAGGCGGGGCGTCTGAAACAGTATCACAGTGTCGACCTGAGCCCGAGGGCAAAGGTGTAACCCGAGTCTTTGGTGTTTTTGTGGGCAGTTGGGGCTCATTACTCACGGTTCGTTGAGCCGGAGTGATGTTGGAGTCCTCTTCCATGTCGGAGTCGTCGGCTTCAGACACAGAAACGTGCCCTTCTTCAGCGCTGGGTTGGAATTCCGATTCTTTTCCGGAGATATCCGGCACCAGGCTAGTGCCGCGTCTCATCTCCTGCCATCGAGCCCAACTGTCACAAACTGTTTTCTTTGATCAAAATGATCGACAGGCCTCGCAGCTGGTTTCTTCGTGCTCCGGGGAGAGGCAGAGGTTACAGACCTCGTGCAAGACCGTGTGTGGTAACTTAGCACCACACCCAGGGCATTTTTTAAATGGAGTCCGTTCCATGGACTGCATATGCGTGGACAGCGCGGGTAGGACTCACGGCCCTCGAAGCGTCGATCGAAGTACTTGGATTTTTACGATACGCGTCAAAAGGGAAAACACGATCAAAAACAATACCGTTGAGTGGTAAGGATTGAGCGTCAAAAGAGTTCGAAGACGACCCCGAACCGGAGAGTCGCAATACACATTTGAACTCGATGACGGAAAAAAACAATCTGGAGATGGAGTCGATGCCCATGCGTTCTATCGTCCTAAGGAGAAGTCACCTACCTCGTGACTACAAAGACTTCTACTAAGACAAAATCAAAGTGCAAACACCTGAGTCCAATACCAGATGGCGATCTATGCACAAGTATACGATTTAGAGCTCATATACCTCGAACATTAATTTTCTTAATCACCACCACTCCTGCCCAGCCTAAATTCTAACTTCAGCTTCCAATCTGCATTAAGTCACAACCATATTTGTCTGAATTTCACAGTGATTCTGTCAACTAGGAAGACAATCATAAACCAAATATCCTTAACAAATGACATTTTAAAGTTATTGCATACTTCGTGTAATGACTATCAATTTTGGGCAAAGAAGGAAATTAGGTGCTTGGAAATGCATGGTTTCCCCAGAAGTTGGAAAAGTGGAGAAACTGGAATTAAGACTCTGGTTCTGCACTACCCAACTAGGTGCTTAAGTATTTGAGCCGTTTTAGGCATCCCTTCGTTCAACTACAGAAACTACTGTACAGAAGAGTTGCATACAACTTACATAGTGCAACCCTATCCAAACAGCATTCTAGTGCAGTAGAAGAGTTGGAGATGACTGAAGAGATGGGAGCAAGGGGGAAAGAAGGTTAATGGGCACAGTAAGTGAATGGGGAATTCTCGTCACGTAGCAACTGAAGGCCAGGTAATTACAGCTTTATTGTGACTTCGAGATACACAATGAGATAGTTTTGGAAAGCATGAGATTAACTTTCCCAATCCAGACGAGGCTGGAGTTCTAGATCTACAATATACCATACGATTAAGGACGAATTTTGGATTTTGGCAGTGCAGGTGTTGGCTGTTAACTCAAACGTTCTAACTTTTGGTTGTAAGGTATAGTAAGTTGTTTGAGTTAACTGCTTTCCTACAGATGACATAGTAAGTCTAGAATGTGATGTGGTTAGACAGAGGGAGTTAGTACAGTTATAGGGAGGAAGATTCAGTTATGCTGACAAAGCCATTAAATTAGGCTTTTTGCAGGACACTTCATGGGAGAAAAGAGTGACCCGAAGATGATAAACAGCTGAGCATTGCCACTATCTAAATGGAACAGCACCACTTCTCCTGTGAAACAGAAGCCTATATTTAGGAAATCAGAGGCTGGCGCCAAGCAGTTTAAGAGAGTGAGACAGAGTGCATGCTGTGAGCAATCTGTGGTTGGCTTCTATGTGGATGATGACAGATTTAATGATGGCAGTGATAGGGTATCTGTCCAAGAGCATTGCCGTAGTCAGCTTTTGAACTGCTTCTGTCTCTTGTGACAAAAACATTGTTTTTGCAAGCATGAGTTTGCGGTAAGCTTTTGACATTAAAGCATTCAGACCATTGATCTCTTGTCTAGAAGACATCAAAGGTCCTAAGAAGAGCAGAGTTTTATCTGCACACTGGTTAAATAGGACCTCTATTCACCAGCAGGTCTCCAAAAGACTCGATGCACAGGTTGAGGTTTACTAGAAATAGTAATACCACCTGTTCTTCAGATATGACAAAATGTGACAATGCTATCAATGGCCATTTGGGTAGTGATGACCAGGACTTGACAGTCTGTGGTGTCAAAGTTTGCAGAGAGGTCAAACAAAATAAAGGGACACGCACAGTCACCCACTTGAATGCTAGTAGTCTTTGTACTGCATTGACATAGAACTCAGGTCTGTAGTCTAGAAGTGAATGTTGCCCTAATGTTCATATAAGTGGCTGAAAACTGCATTCCCGATTATCGACATCAGGAAAGGTGATAGGACAGTAAATTGTGAGGTAACCAGAATCAAGGTTAGGTTTTTTTAGGTAAGAGAAATATGTCCAGTCTTGAATGACAAATGAGGTGTTGAGGAGCGGCATAACTACAGCAGGGATAGCCGTTATCGATGATGGGAGGATGTCATCTTCATGAGTTGTAGCTTTCAATGGGTGTAGATGGCATTCCAGCTCACTGGGTAAGAGGAAACTGATTGCTGTTCATCTGGATTTGATACATGGTGGGATTGATGTGGATATATACAAACCATCCTTAATGACTAGGTCTAATCTCATCTTGGCATTCTAGTTTATGAAAAACTCAATTGCTTTGCATTTCTTCTTGAAACAGTCAATGAATAAATATTGCGTTTTCACCTAACTATACATTTCACAGTAGATTCAACCAAATTTTAACTAATGAGAATCCTCAACAATTCACCTGTGGTAATTAACAGCTCACACAATTAAAAAAAAAGAAATCTCCACCTTCTTTGAGAGAATGATGGTAATTTTAAAGCAAGGTCTAGAGAAGTCCCGCTTCTAGGTATTTTCTACTCTCATAAGTCTCATCAAATCAATCATGTTCATAACCCAATGCTCGAGGTGTGCTGGCTGGGGGAGGCACTTCTATGAAGCCCGGCCAGAGGCCGCAACCCGTCTGATAGACCAGCGCCACACATTGAACCTAATTGACGTTCAGCAATAATACAGGAGAGGGTGGCGGGCTGCTTCACCTGTAAAAGCTGCTGGGACACCACAACAGGAGGTCTACACAGAATGGCTGTTGTGCACCAGGTAGGTTGAGGATGGTTGCTGCAAGGCAGCCCACAGAGGTCTGAACAGGATTAAAGGCACCAATACATCAAGAAAGACAAGCAAGTAGGTGTCAGACTCCGCCATTAAACTAAAAAAATAAAGTAAGTAACAAAACAAAAAAAGTCACTGAGCCCAGATCGCAGCACTGTGAACCCTAAACAAATAGGATTGGTGGTGGCCATATGCTTGTGATCCAGAAACTTACGTTCACTAAACTCTTCACACATAATGCAGGCAGCCAGATAGTGGGAAGCTGAACCAACTCTTTAAGGGAAGAGCGAGGACTGTCGGTAATGACACTCTTTGGATCAAGTCCTAATCCAGCCTGTGGAAACGTGACTACTTGTGAGTCACACGGGCAAGTTTCAGAGCCAAATTTAACTGGGAGTAGATCAGGTGGCAGAGAACAATCCTGTAAATGGGGAATAAACCCATTATCACAGCACGGCACTTACTATTGACTGTCACAGGGACAATGTCCAAACCCTCAACAGATCATGAAATGGCGAACATCGACCCAGCACAGGAGGTCATACTGAAAGAGCTCACAATATTGAGGCTATCAGTGTCCAATATTGAAGAGAATACTGCGAAAACCTTAATTGAAATTGTTTCTTTCTGATCCAACATTGCATCCTTCAATACCAACATGCAACAGATAGAAGAAGGACTCTAACAAGTTGAACAGTAAAACAGGTTCCAGCAGAAGAAACTGAATGATCTGCAACACAGGAACTGAAGGAATAACCTCCCATGCATCCTGGAAAACTTAGAAGGTGTCAATATGATGTCTTTCCTAACTCGTTTTATTCTGGCAATTACTTAAATGTTGTCCAAACCTGCTGTTGGAAATTCAAAGGGCACACAGAATACAAACGAGACAGATAATAGTGAAAACAGGACCACACCAAATCATTGCGTCTTTCCTAAAATATTAAGAGGCCTTACAAATCATGGAGGCTAAACACCACAGCAACATTCTACATGACAACAGAAAAATCCAGTAACACTGGACTTCTCACAAGACACCATTTGACAAGGGAAGCGGATTCTTGCATTTAGACCTCAATTGAAGAAAATAGAAATTCAGTATGGATTACTAGATCCTGCCACTATGCTTGCAACTCAAAAACAAAACCAGATTTGGAGAACCCTGGCCAATTTGAATTTTTCTTGGGCTCTTTAGAGAAGAATGACATGAAGTAATCCACCAGAAAGAGTCACAAGGGAGTGTAAGACAAAAAACTATGACTGAGCATGAAACGGTACTGAAAGTAAGTACCCTGATGAGGTAATATGCAATGGGCCGAAGCTCAAAGATAACGCCTTAAGATAAGTCAACATCCCACTGACCTATCAAGATCACTATTGAAGCCTTCCTAACGCTCGATGGTGATGCCTCATTACAGATAAATCATCATTGTTTATTGTGCTACTTTTTCTAGAATTATGTATTTTGATCACTTGTTGTCATAGGTAATTCCATCGGATTATGTACCTGATCTTTTAATGCAATTGCCGGGAGGGGATGCTGCACAGGTAGCTGCCATCCTGCTATAGGGCAGACGGCGAATGTTTCAGTCATAACTTGTTTAGACCACCAACAGGAGGCGGGGGACCATGTGAACCACCAAATTCAATTGCCTAGGAACTACACCCATATTCCTGGTGAAACAATCACTACATTAGTCACTACACAAGTCATTGTTTGAGACTATGCTCCTACCACCAGAAGTTTGATTTGATTTAGGATTTCTAGAGCGCGTAGCTACCCTCGGGCGTCCCAGCGAGAGGGTAAAAGCTTGACAGTACTCCTGGGGGTGGATTATTGGGGGAACAACCAGGTTTTCAGCAGTCTGCGGAATGAGAGAAGATTATTTTCTTTTCGGATGTTAAGGGGGAGGCTGTTCCAGAGCTTAGAAGCGTTATAAGAAAAGCGGCGACCGCCAGCACGAGCTTTCCTTATTCTGGGAACGCTTGCTAGGAACAGGGTGTCCGATCTGAGCTGTCGGGATGATTTGTGTGGCTTGAATAGGGGTCTCAGTATTGGTGGGCCCTTGCCTTGTAGGATTTTGTGGGAGATGCACAAGGCTTTGAAGGAAATGCGTTCTTGGATGGGAAGCCAGTGAAGAGCTTTGAGGGAGGGTCTAGCTGAGCATCTAGATTTTGTTCCAGTCAGTAGTCTTGCTGCGACGTTCTGGGTATGCTGCAGTTTTTTTATGGCAGCTATAGGTGCACCCAGGTATAGGGCGTTTCCGTAGTCCAGTCTTGATATAATGAGGCCCTGAATCAGAATTTTCCTAGACTGGGGGGGGAATGAGCGGAAGGATCTTACGGGTTGCTCGCATGAGCCCAAAGCAAGTTCCGGCTGTCTTTCTTGCTTGGGCTCTGAAGCTGAGATCCTGGTCTAGCCAGAAGCCAAGGCTTTTGATTTCTTGTTTTGGTATTGGGGGGGGGAGCCCATGCTAGCTGGCCAGGCAAGGGTTTTGGGGAGTTCGTTTGGGTTGCCCAGAAGCATGATTTCGGATTTCTCTCCGTTGAGTTTGAGCCTGGAGTCGCCCATCCATACAGATATGTTGTGGAAGCAGGAGACTAGATTATCCATTGATTGATGGGCCTGGTTGACGTAGACGACTAGTTGTGTGTCGTCAGCGTACATGACCACCTTTATGCCGAATGGAGAGACGATGTCATCCAGAGGGGCCATGTAAACATTAAAAAGTGTGGGACTCAGGGAGGAGCCCTGAGGGACTCCACAGTTCAGGGGGAGAGATTTAGAGTGGCCGTGGCTATCGGCTACTTGGAAGGACCTGTGTTCCAAGTAAGATTTTAACCATGCCAAAGCGGTCTCTGAAATGCCCGTTTTTTGGAGGCGGTGTAGAAGAATGGTGTGATCCACCGTGTTGAAGGCAGCACTCAAGTCCAGGAGGATCACTGCCACTGATCCTCCTGCGTCTAGAATGGACCTTGTCTCCTCAGTCACTGCCAGAAGGGCGGTATCAGTCCCCTGTCCAGGTCTGAACCCTGTCTGTGAGTGGCGAAGGAGGTTGTTAGACTCTAAAAAAGTTGAGTTGTTCATTTACGATTCTCTCTGCCACTTTGCTAATGCCTGGCAGGAGGGAGATGGGTCTGAAATTAGAGGGGTCCAATGGGTCTAGGTGAGGTTTTTTTTATGAGTGCGCGAACTACCGCATTTTTCCAGCTGGCGGGGACTGAGCCGCAGGAGAAAGAGGCATTTATCAGCCTCGTGAGATGGGGAGCTATCGTGGGGGCTACTAATTTAAGTTTGCTCATGGGGACTGGGTCATCTGGGGATCCACTCTTCACACGGTTGAGAGTGTCCAGCAGCCTCTTGGTGGAGACGGGAAGGAAGGCTCTTAGTGTTGGTGCGTCTGGGTCGATGGGCCCAGCTGGGACGTCGGTTGAGGGATCGGTGTTGGGGAAAGTCATGGTGATTTTTAAGATTTTAGCAGAGAAAAACTCAGCGAGTTGGGTACACCTGGCACCGGTGGGATCGGCGGCTGGTTGAGGTTCAGGGACTTTCAAGAGACTTTTTACTACGCGATAGGTCTCCCTGGAGGAGTTGGAGGCAGCCATGATTTTCTCTTCGTAATAGGAGGCTTGTGTCTATTCGATAAGAAGTTTGTATTGTTTCATAGCCGATTTATAGGTTTCTTTGTTGTTAGGGGTCCAATCTTTTCTCCAGATACGTTCCAGTTTTTTGCATTTTTTGCGGAGATCTCGTAGTTTTGAGGTGAACCAGGGGGATTTGTATGAGTTCCTCTTACTAGGGAGCAGCGGGGAGAACTGCGTCCAGAGATGATTCTATCCAGTCTCGGAATTGGATGTCTGCTAGCGAGGGATCTTGGCTCAAGGTAGGGGTGGAAGCTATGAGCTGGTGGGTCTAGGCATCCGTATTTAGTTTATTCCACGGGCGCGACGGTGCTTGGGTTGGAAGGCTGGGGCTGGGGCTGGTCTGACTGGTGGTAGGGGTACTGAGGAAGATAATGTGGTGATCAGTCCAGGGAATAGGAAGGGGAGAGGAGGTGAAAAGTTCTTGAATATTTGAAAAGATGGGGTCCAAAAGGTGGCCCTTTTTATGAGTGGGCAGGAGGTTTTTCAAGGAAAGGCTGATTGCGGAGAGATCTTCCTTGAGGTCGTCCGCTATTTTGTTCCCTGGATCGTCAAAGTGGATGTTGAGATCTCCAAGCACTGTAAAGTTGGACGATAGACAGGCTAGGGAGGTGGCGGTCTCTACCAGAGAGTTAGGGAACTGTTCAAGAGGTCCCGGGGGTCTGTATACAAGTATACCCGACAGAGTTTTTTCCGGTGAAAGATGTAGGGAAAATTGAACATTTTCACAATTGAGGATTGGACTGTCCTTAAGCTGGCAGGTAAGGTGGGCTTTTGTAATTATTGCAAGTCCGCCTCCTGATCCTTGCGGTCTATACAGATGTTTAATTGTATAACCTGGAGGGAGGGCTTGGATTATATCTGGGTCAGATGCAGAATTAATCCATGTTTCCGTGAGGAACAGTACTCCGAGATCGAAGTTCTGAATTAGTAAGTTTATTTCGGTACTGTGTTTGGGGAGTGATCTACAGTTGAGTAGAGCCATTTTGATTGTCTGTACTTTAGGGGTTGACTGCGAGGTGAGTTTGTATGCACAGTGTTTACATTTGTTATGCTGCTCTTCTGGAGAAATTGAGTGGAGACAGCGATCAGGGGTGTTTGTTGCTAGTTTCCTAATAGTGTCTGACGAGTAGGTAATGGGGGCTACAACGAGAGGAACAGGGGTGCTGGGCTCTGGACACGAACTGGCGCAGACGGGCTTGCCTTTGGCGCGCCCGCAGCGCGCGTCCGCTGCGCGTCCGGTGGAGGCACATCCTTATGAGGGTAGTAGAAGGGGCGTGTCCTAAGGGTGGTGGGCGTGGCCTCACTTCCCTGCAATATGGCGGCAATTAGTTAACAGGACCGCGGCAGCGTTTAGATCGGCTGCGCGGTATGAGAGCAGCTCTAAGGAGGGGCGAGTGCTCAAGGAAAATGTGCAACAGCAGGTGAATATTTTTAAAAAACAGCTATTCAATCCAGTGCTTTTTAAAAGAAACGGCGATCGTACCTCCCGGCTTCCGCCTCAGGAGTGTTTGTGTCAGGCTAATGCGGCTTGTTTACTCAGCGCGTCTTATATAGTCTCCAGGGGGGGCGTGGCATAAGGGTGGTGGGCGTGGCCTCACTTCCCTGCAATATGGCGGCAATTAGTTAACAGGACCGCGGCAGCGTTTAGGTCGGCTGCGCGGTATGAGAGCAGCTCTAAGGAGGGGCGAGTGCTCAAGGAAAATGTGCAACAGCAGGTGAATATTTTTAAAAAACAGCTATTCAATCCAGTGCTTTTTAAAAGAA
This sequence comes from Triturus cristatus, assembly GCF_964204655.1. Taxonomy (NCBI): domain Eukaryota; kingdom Metazoa; phylum Chordata; class Amphibia; order Caudata; family Salamandridae; genus Triturus; species Triturus cristatus. The sequence continues at coordinate 810,029,050 of NC_140582.1, read as the reverse complement.
ACGGCGATCATACCTCCCGGCTTCCGCCTCAGGAGTGTTTCTGTCAGGCTAAAGTTGTTGATAGGTTTTGGAACAGAGGTCTTAAGAAGGTCCTGGTGACCCAAACACCTTTTCACTTTAGTCGACCCATTCTTACCTCTATCGGCAAGAGATGAGATATTCACTGTACTTTTCTCTATTTTTGATCTTTTCCCTCATTGTTGCATCGTGTACATTAGGATCATGTATCATACAAACTAGATTCACAAACTCAATGAGATTTCACTCCATACTAGATGAAACCATTCTGGGACTTCTTACAACACTCACTCCGACTCTCCCCAGAACCCCTCTCCGAAACAACTGTAAACAAGCATTAGTGACTGATGATGTATACACCGACTGACTACAATGTAATCTCCCTTAACGTTACTGGGATAACACATATCAGACGGCAAAAAGTTTTTGTACCTACATATGGTCAACGAGACATGCCTATCTGTCAATGAGAGTCTTAAACTACATAGGGGACTGGGTGGGTAGGGAACATCGTGCGAGTAAGACAACTGCCATTGATGCAATGTACACATCCACAATAACATAGAATGGAGAAGTTGCTCTTTTTATACGAGAGGGCCTGCCGGTTAAAGTGCAAAAATGATGGCAGGTCGCTAAATCTTATTTTTGACCACAATACATAACCAGACATTTCTCAGAGTTAATATATGGCTCAGAGTCCCACAAATCCAATACTTTCAAAGACATTTCCCGATCCAACTGTAAAAACCCCAAACAAAGATGCTCTTGGGAGGTGATTACAATGCGTCACCAGACCCCTATATCCCATCCCGCAATATCCCAGAATCAGACCGCTAGAGGACTGTTATTAGATCTTATACAGGACCTCGCTTCACAATCCCTGGAGATTATGCCACCCGATATGGAGTACACATTCATACTGGCCCCACACAGCTCAGTCAGCAGAATTGACTACTTCTGGACATTCACTCTACTCCTGAGTAGAGTTGTTGGTCCTGTAATAACAGCAAACTGAATATTCAACCACGATGATATACAAATTAGACTAGATATGGGTTTCCTTAAACCACCACTACCAGGCCAATGGAAATTGAATAGGTCTTATTACAATTTCCCATACAACAAAACAAGTATGCGATCCTTTGTTGACACTTACATACAAGAAAATTAACACTTAGTAACATACCACCTCATAGTATGGGCTGAAGGCAAGGCCAAGATTAGAGGGGAGATATTGAGAGATTCAGCTATATGAAAAACTAGACACCCTCACTCAGAAGGCTGAATTAGAATGCCAGCTTATACTGCTGACTCAACAATGAGAGATAAGCCTCTTAAAAACAGATCTAGACAATCTACTGAATGTCAAAAGAGAAATCAACCAACGGTACACATCACAGGCAGAGAAGGCACTATTTGGGCTGAAGCACTAAGACTAAGAGGGGGGAGAAAGTTGGTAGGCGGTTTGTTATGCATCTCAAATAAGAAGCACTACAGGCTATACCTGCTGTGCAAGATGGGAGGAAAAAATCCTGCCACCCACTCAATAGATCTAGTCACTTTGTTTCGAGAATATTACGAATCCGTATACAAGGTGGACCAACATAATCACTCCCCCAAGATGAGACTTCTAACCTGCCCTTCCTCTAACAAGACTATCCCTGGACCACATCGCTACTTTAAATCAAGGCATTACAGATTATGAAATACATGGAGAAATACGCAAACTCCAATATAATAAAGCACCAAAGGTCAACCGATACCCGGTGGATTATTACAAACGGAAGCAAACACTTACGCCTCTGCTGGTGCTGGGTAAACTATACAAGGCTATACAAGAGGACACTACTCCCTGTAAGAAATGAGCCCAAAATCATGTTGAGTCTGAAACCATAAAAGTACCTGCGAGAATGTGCCAATCTGTGAGAAAATTAGGTTCTGTTGCAGGAGCGCCCCCCCCACACACACTTTTTGCCTGGGGTTTGATGCAACTTTGACTGTAGAGTAGTGGGTCCCTGCTGTTCAGATTCCCAGTACCAGTGTTAGTTCCCTAACACTGAACCACAATTGGCAACTTTAGGCCCCCTGTAAGCCCCAAGTAAATGGTACCTAGGTACCTAGTGCATTGGGACTGAAGAGGGTCCCCTAGGGACCCTCACCTAGGCCATGCATACTGCCACTGCAGCATGCAAGCCGTGGTGCAGACCAAAACAACGAAGTTGACATGGCACACTGTGTGCCATGCCAACCAGCAATGTCTAAATGAAAACAAAAGCCTTCACAGGTTTCTTGACAATATCCTGTAGATGTATTGTCATTACAGCATTCCATCACAGAGTAGCACCTAACATCACCGGTGCTCTCTCTCAACTCTCCCCACTTAGAATCTCATGAGAAAGGATTTTACAATATCACTGAGCAACAGTAACTAAGACATCTCTACACATCTCCCCCTTTACAAAATACAAAACAGAATAAACAGCATATGAACAGAAAACCTAAAAGAAATGACAATATAGTTAAGAAAATGGAATTCTAACATACATGGTAAAACTTCAAGGTTCACAGACTTTGCAAATAATTCCTAAACTCCAAGTAGAACCATCTTTCAAAATCACAACATTAGACTTCATATTTTTAACCTGAAAAGGTCCTAAATATTTGTTATCGCCTTTGTGAACCCACTCATTTCTATGTACAACAACCCAATTACCCATATGAACAGATAACTGTTTCACACCCTTTTTCAAGTTGTAACTACTTATCATCGATCAATCCAGATCTTCTCTTTTCTACACAACCAAGCAGTACATTCTTTTTCCCCAGTTCTCTTCCTTTAAGGGATACAAAAGGAGCCACACCAGTAGCTGAGTGTGGAGTAACCCTATGTGTCCACATCATTTTTCTTAATTCTTGTTTCCAGGATAGCCCATTAGCAAAGAGAAAATTGAATGTTCTCCAGTATGATCAGATTGACCCTTCCGACCAGACCATTTGCCTGGGGTCGAAAAAGAGCCCCCTTCTCATGAATAATGGCCATTCTTTTGAGATCATCACCCATCTCCTTCGAGACAAATTGTACTCCATTGTCGGACACCAAGGAGGCAGGAATTCCTTCTTCTAGAAAAATTTTCTAAAAACTTAATAACATTGGCAGTGTTGATCTCACCCATAGTTTCTACCACAAACCATTTGGAATGACAATCCACCAACACAAGAATGTGGAGGAGTTGGAGGCAGCCATGATTTTCTCTTCGTAATAGGAGGCTTGTGTCTATTCGATAAGAAGTTTGTATTGTTTCATAGCCGATTTATAGGTTTCTTTGTTGTTAGGGGTCCAATCTTTTCTCCAGATACGTTCCAGTTTTTTGCATTTTTTGCGGAGATCTCGTAGTTTTGAGGTGAACCAGGGGGATTTGTATGAGTTCCTCTTACTAGGGAGCAGCGGGGAGAACTGCGTCCAGAGATGATTCTATCCAGTCTCGGAATTGGATGTCTGCTAGCGAGGGATCTTGGCTCAAGGTAGGGGTGGAAGCTATGAGCTGGTGGGTCTAGGCATCCGTATTTAGTTTATTCCACGGGCGCGACGGTGCTTGGGTTGGAAGGCTGGGGCTGGGGCTGGTCTGACTGGTGGTAGGGGTACTGAGGAAGATAATGTGGTGATCAGTCCAGGGAATAGGAAGGGGAGAGGAGGTGAAAAGTTCTTGAATATTTGAAAAGATGGGGTCCAAAAGGTGGCCCTTTTTATGAGTGGGCAGGAGGTTTTTCAAGGAAAGGCTGATTGCGGAGAGATCTTCCTTGAGGTCGTCCGCTATTTTGTTCCCTGGATCGTCAAAGTGGATGTTGAGATCTCCAAGCACTGTAAAGTTGGACGATAGACAGGCTAGGGAGGTGGCGGTCTCTACCAGAGAGTTAGGGAACTGTTCAAGAGGTCCCGGGGGTCTGTATACAAGTATACCCGACAGAGTTTTTTCCGGTGAAAGATGTAGGGAAAATTGAACATTTTCACAATTGAGGATTGGACTGTCCTTAAGCTGGCAGGTAAGGTGGGCTTTTGTAATTATTGCAAGTCCGCCTCCTGATCCTTGCGGTCTATACAGATGTTTAATTGTATAACCTGGAGGGAGGGCTTGGATTATATCTGGGTCAGATGCAGAATTAATCCATGTTTCCGTGAGGAACAGTACTCCGAGATCGAAGTTCTGAATTAGTAAGTTTATTTCGGTACTGTGTTTGGGGAGTGATCTACAGTTGAGTAGAGCCATTTTGATTGTCTGTACTGTAGGGGTTGACTGCGAGGTGAGTTTGTATGCACAGTGTTTACATTTGTTATGCTGCTCTTCTGGAGAAATTGAGTGGAGACAGCGATCAGGGGTGTTTGTTGCTAGTTTCCTAATAGTGTCTGACGAGTAGGTAATGGGGGCTACAACGAGAGGAACAGGGGTGCTGGGCTCTGGACACGAACTGGCGCAGACGGGCTTGCCTTTGGCGCGCCCGCAGCGCGCGTCCGCTGCGCGTCCGGTGGAGGCACATCCTTATGAGGGTAGTAGAAGGGGCGTGTCCTAAGGGTGGTGGGCGTGGCCTCACTTCCCTGCAATATGGCGGCAATTAGTTAACAGGACCGCGGCAGCGTTTAGATCGGCTGCGCGGTATGAGAGCAGCTCTAAGGAGGGGCGAGTGCTCAAGGAAAATGTGCAACAGCAGGTGAATATTTTTAAAAAACAGCTATTCAATCCAGTGCTTTTTAAAAGAAACGGCGATCGTACCTCCCGGCTTCCGCCTCAGGAGTGTTTGTGTCAGGCTAATGCGGCTTGTTTACTCAGCGCGTCTTATATAGTCTCCAGGGGGGGCGTGGCATAAGGGCGGTGGGCGTGGCCTCACTTCCCTGCAATATGGCGGCAATTAGTTAACAGGACCGCGGCAGCGTTTAGGTCGGCTGCGCGGTATGAGAGCAGCTCTAAGGAGGGGCGAGTGCTCAAGGAAAATGTGCAACAGCAGGTGAATATTTTTAAAAAACAGCTATTCAATCCAGTGCTTTTTAAAAGAAACGGCGATCATACCTCCCGGCTTCCGCCTCAGGAGTGTTTCTGTCAGGCTAAAGTTGTTGATAGGTTTTGGAACAGAGGTCTTAAGAAGGTCCTGGTGACCCAAACACCTTTTCACTTTAGTCGACCCATTCTTACCTCTATCGGCAAGAGATGAGATATTCACTGTACTTTTCTCTATTTTTGATCTTTTCCCTCATTGTTGCATCGTGTACATTAGGATCATGTATCATACAAACTAGATTCACAAACTCAATGAGATTTCACTCCATACTAGATGAAACCATTCTGGGACTTCTTACAACACTCACTCCGACTCTCCCCAGAACCCCTCTCCGAAACAACTGTAAACAAGCATTAGTGACTGATGATGTATACACCGACTGACTACAATGTAATCTCCCTTAACGTTACTGGGATAACACATATCAGACGGCAAAAAGTTTTTGTACCTACATATGGTCAACGAGACATGCCTATCTGTCAATGAGAGTCTTAAACTACATAGGGGACTGGGTGGGTAGGGAACATCGTGCGAGTAAGACAACTGCCATTGATGCAATGTACACATCCACAATAACATAGAATGGAGAAGTTGCTCTTTTTATACGAGAGGGCCTGCCGGTTAAAGTGCAAAAATGATGGCAGGTCGCTAAATCTTATTTTTGACCACAATACATAACCAGACATTTCTCAGAGTTAATATATGGCTCAGAGTCCCACAAATCCAATACTTTCAAAGACATTTCCCGATCCAACTGTAAAAACCCCAAACAAAGATGCTCTTGGGAGGTGATTACAATGCGTCACCAGACCCCTATATCCCATCCCGCAATATCCCAGAATCAGACCGCTAGAGGACTGTTATTAGATCTTATACAGGACCTCGCTTCACAATCCCTGGAGATTATGCCACCCGATATGGAGTACACATTCATACTGGCCCCACACAGCTCAGTCAGCAGAATTGACTACTTCTGGACATTCACTCTACTCCTGAGTAGAGTTGTTGGTCCTGTAATAACAGCAAACTGAATATTCAACCACGATGATATACAAATTAGACTAGATATGGGTTTCCTTAAACCACCACTACCAGGCCAATGGAAATTGAATAGGTCTTATTACAATTTCCCATACAACAAAACAAGTATGCGATCCTTTGTTGACACTTACATACAAGAAAATTAACACTTAGTAACATACCACCTCATAGTATGGGCTGAAGGCAAGGCCAAGATTAGAGGGGAGATATTGAGAGATTCAGCTATATGAAAAACTAGACACCCTCACTCAGAAGGCTGAATTAGAATGCCAGCTTATACTGCTGACTCAACAATGAGAGATAAGCCTCTTAAAAACAGATCTAGACAATCTACTGAATGTCAAAAGAGAAATCAACCAACGGTACACATCACAGGCAGAGAAGGCACTATTTGGGCTGAAGCACTAAGACTAAGAGGGGGGAGAAAGTTGGTAGGCGGTTTGTTATGCATCTCAAATAAGAAGCACTACAGGCTATACCTGCTGTGCAAGATGGGAGGAAAAAATCCTGCCACCCACTCAATAGATCTAGTCACTTTGTTTCGAGAATATTACGAATCCGTATACAAGGTGGACCAACATAATCACTCCCCCAAGATGAGACTTCTAACCTGCCCTTCCTCTAACAAGACTATCCCTGGACCACATCGCTACTTTAAATCAAGGCATTACAGATTATGAAATACATGGAGAAATACGCAAACTCCAATATAATAAAGCACCAAAGGTCAACCGATACCCGGTGGATTATTACAAACGGAAGCAAACACTTACGCCTCTGCTGGTGCTGGGTAAACTATACAAGGCTATACAAGAGGACACTACTCCCTGTAAGAAATGAGCCCAAAATCATGTTGAGTCTGAAACCATAAAAGTACCTGCGAGAATGTGCCAATCTGTGAGAAAATTAGGTTCTGTTGCAGGAGCGCCCCCCCCACACACACTTTTTGCCTGGGGTTTGATGCAACTTTGACTGTAGAGTAGTGGGTACCTGCTGTTCAGATTCCCAGTACCAGTGTTAGTTCCCTAACACTGAACCACAATTGGCAACTTTAGGCCCCCTGTAAGCCCCAAGTAAATGGTACCTAGGTACCTAGTGCATTGGGACTGAAGAGGGTCCCCTAGGGACCCTCACCTAGGCCATGCATACTGCCACTGCAGCATGCAAGCCGTGGTGCAGACCAAAACAACGAAGTTGACATGGCACACTGTGTGCCATGCCAACCAGCAATGTCTAAATGAAAACAAAAGCCTTCACAGGTTTCTTGACAATATCCTGTAGATGTATTGTCATTACAGCATTCCATCACAGAGTAGCACCTAACATCACCGGTGCTCTCTCTCAACTCTCCCCACTTAGAATCTCATGAGAAAGGATTTTACAATATCACTGAGCAACAGTAACTAAGACATCTCTACACATCTCCCCCTTTACAAAATACAAAACAGAATAAACAGCATATGAACAGAAAACCTAAAAGAAATGACAATATAGTTAAGAAAATGGAATTCTAACATACATGGTAAAACTTCAAGGTTCACAGACTTTGCAAATAATTCCTAAACTCCAAGTAGAACCATCTTTCAAAATCACAACATTAGACTTCATATTTTTAACCTGAAAAGGTCCTAAATATTTGTTATCGCCTTTGTGAACCCACTCATTTCTATGTACAACAACCCAATTACCCATATGAACAGATAACTGTTTCACACCCTTTTTCAAGTTGTAACTACTTATCATCGATCAATCCAGATCTTCTCTTTTCTACACAACCAAGCAGTACATTCTTTTTCCCCAGTTCTCTTCCTTTAAGGGATACAAAAGGAGCCACACCAGTAGCTGAGTGTGGAGTAACCCTATGTGTCCACATCATTTTTCTTAATTCTTGTTTCCAGGATAGCCCATTAGCAAAGAGAAAATTGAATGTTCTCCAGTATGATCAGATTGACCCTTCCGACCAGACCATTTGCCTGGGGTCGAAAAAGAGCCCCCTTCTCATGAATAATGGCCATTCTTTTGAGATCATCACCCATCTCCTTCGAGACAAATTGTACTCCATTGTCGGACACCAAGGAGGCAGGAATTCCTTCTTCTAGAAAAATTTTCTAAAAACTTAATAACATTGGCAGTGTTGATCTCACCCATAGTTTCTACCACAAACCATTTGGAATGACAATCCACCAACACAAGAATAAACCTATCTCTTGTTCCTAGCTTGCAGACTGGACCAATGAAATCAATGGCTAATTCTTCCCAAGGTCTCAATGGAAATTTGGTGCATTTCAAATGAGATTGACGCACAAGTTTAGACTTATCACTGTTCACACAAAAACTACAGTCTTTCACTATAGCTTTGACATCACTTTCAACTCCAGGCCACCAGAATGATTCCCCGACCCTGCGTTTAGACATGCCTTGACCAGGATGACCTTCGTGAACGATGTCAAGGACCAGTTTCCGTACACCTTCAGGAGGTACTATCTGCCACCTTCTCATAACCTTTCCTTTGCTTATGCTCAACTCATCTCTTACTTTGAAAAATTCCTTCAATTCTGCATCTTTACTATCGTCAAGCTCCCATACTTGAACAATCTTTGATTCTACTTTCAGTAGCACAGGATCACATTCCCTAGCCTTATTCCACTCTTCTGACAGAGCCATAACTCCTTTATTAACATCAGCATCACCAACTATTTCACCACAAATCTCATTACAATTCTCACTCAAAGGCATCCTCGATAGATAATCAGCAATTACATTTTTCTTTCCTGTAACGTATTCAACTTCAAAATTTAACTCCATGACAGATAACCACCTAGAAATTCTGGGTGTTACACTACCTTCTAACCCCCTTCCACCTTTAAAAATAAACAGTAATGGTTTATGATCAGTACGGACCTTGAAGGGAAGTCCTCACAAATAAAACTTGAAATGGCTTATCCCCCCAAACAACAAGCTAGAGCTTCTCTTTCAATAACCAAATAAGATCTCTCAGCACCCTGTAACCTCCTTGAAGCAAAACCAATAATTTGTTCTTCACCATCCACCCCTTGTGACAACACCGCACCAATTCCGACACCACTGGCATCTGTAGTTAAGTAAGTTCTACCAGTAACTTCAAAACGCTCTAGAGTAGGTGCTTCAGAAACATTTGTTTTTATGAGTTCAAAAGCTCTTACACTCATCAGACCATTTAAATACAACATTATTTTTCATGATCATTCTCAGAGGTTCAAGAAGTTCAGAAAAACTCCCTACATATTTAGCACAATACACTGCTAGACCTAAAAAAGATTGGAGTTCATCTTTATTTGATGGTTCTGGGGTCATAATCACTGCTTTTATAATACTTTTCTTGGGTCTTATACCAACTGAACTAACTTCATGTCCCAAATACTCCACTTTCTCTTTTCTTAACAGACACTTCTCTATTTTTTAACCGTTAAATGATGCTTCTCTAGTCTTGCCATCACTTCTCCAAATAATTTATTGTGATCGGAAAAATATTTCCCAGCAATCAAGATGTCGTTCTGAACACCAAACCTTTTTCATGTCCCCAAAAATGTTTTTCATAGCTCTTTGAAAAACCGCTGATGCCAATCCAAAAGGCATCCTCTTGTTTCTAAATGCACCAAGAGGAGTGGCAAATGAAGTCAAATGTTTAGACAATTCATGCAATTAATCTGATGATACGCAGTAGACATATCTAATACACTGAAAATACTTCCTTCAACCATGGTTGATAACATCTCCTATTTGTTAGGAAGTGGTGCCCTATCCACTCAAATACTTCTATTGAGATCGCATAGGTCTATACAAAGACAAATTTTGCCACCATCCTTTGGAACAATTACAATTGGAGCCAACCGTTCAGAAGCTTTGATTGGCTCAATAAACTCTTGTGTTAAAAAACTTTCAATCTCTTGACGTAAAGGTTTTAACATTACATTTGGAACATTCCTTATTTTGTGGACAACTGACTTAGCATTTTCCTTTAAAATCATCTTTTTTTTGTTTTTGTTTTTTTTGCAGAGTTTTATATAGTGCGAACTTGACCTGAATCCAATCAGGTATCAGAGCGCTTTACATAGCACCAGTTACGTTACATGAGGACACATATCTTATGTGAGAACCCTCTTATTAGCCCCAACCTTGAGTCAAAGACCTTGGGATACTTCTCAAATAGTTCATTACAGTCACTCACATCTTGAACATACGTCTTTTCTAGAACCATAACAGGTTCTTTAGTGTTCGGATCAATAATGATGTTTAAATCTTTCTGATCAGACCCAAAATCTGTAACATATACTCTTCCTCTAACTGCCTCACTTTTGAATTTTAAAGTCATCCAACACATTCCCTTAATGTCCATTCTCTTTCCTGTATAAACTACTGCACGAATATCAGGATTATCGGACAATTTTCTTTCGACCAATTATTTTCAAAAGATCTATTGGATATAAGAGTATATAAACTTCAGGAATCCACCAACACTTATCTCCTTTCCGTCGAACAAAATGTTGCAATGGGGCTTTTCTAGCTTATCTGTACTTTCCATTTTTACATTATGGGCAGTATGCAACTCAGTCTTTGCAATCTCGAAGTTCTTTTGATCGCCATCAATCATCAAAAGAATATCAACATATTCACAAATATCTTCTACTTCTTGAACCTTACTTTTTCCGGTTACTTTTGTACGGCACATTTTGGAAAAATGTCCCCTTTTTCTACAGCTTTTACATAAAGTACCTCTGGCCATGCAATTAAGGCTGGAAGCGATGCGCCCCGGGGATCCACATCTAAACCATTAAACATCCCTGAGTTTGTAACTTCCTTTCTCAGTTTGTGGTTTTTTAAAATCAACATTCAATTTAACATCTGTTTATTTAACATTTATATTTCAATAACCATCATTTATTTTTGTTTAGTAGTAACAGAACTTTCCATATGTTATTGGGTTGCCCATCACGCATCCCCAGAGAAATCTCTGGTAACTCTTCATAAACTCTTCTCCCTTCAACTCCCAAATGATGAGGAAGAATTGCTTGGCGTCTAACTGGACAATACTTATCCTCACCAATGGCGAAGAGGTATGTGAACGCAGCAACCCACATAAAAGGGTATAAGTTAAACCAAGTTTGGAGATCTAATTTGGAAATTTATAAGTTCTTAATCTTCCCATGTAACATGGTCGGACCATTATCTTACCACATTTACGATCTCCTGTATCACCCCTGACAAAAATGTATTGACTAGAAATCATGTGGCCAGAAACTGGAAACGTACTAACATCGGGGAATTTTGCTCCTTACTAACCACCACATCTCCTATTGCACATGAGTCTCTCCATACTCAGGAATCAAACATCAAGACGTGGGTGGAATCCGCCAGTGATAACATTACCCCTTTAAAAAAATTAAGATTATGCGTCCCTATGACGCCCAACGATGGTTCTCTAATGACTTAAAATTGAAGAAACAAGCCTTAAGGCAAACTGAACGTAGCTGGAGACGTGACTACTCCCCGGACAATAAGGCTTGTTATCTAAAACTACTTAAAGAGTATAAAAATGCCATCCTTCAGACTAAGGCGGAATAGTTCTCCTCAAAAAATGTTACATTCGGCGAATAAGTCCAAGGATATTTTTCCATTGTTGACGAACTCGCCAAACCGGACGGAGTCATGGCAAAACCTGTTCATTCACAATCTTTATGCGACTTTCTCAATCTCTACTTCACTGAGAAAATCACTACGATCAAGGCCAGTATTCCTTCTACTATGTCCCCTACGGCCTCTGCAGTCTTATGCAAAAACTCATTTTCATTTGATCAAATCCCCCCATCTCAAAGGAAAACTTTGTGGTTCTTCTTGGTAAAGCCGGGTCCGGCTCCCCCACAGATTGCTGCCCTCCTCACATTTTACGTGAAGCCTTCCTTAATTGCCCAGACCCGCCTCTCGCACTTCTCAATAATTCCCTTAAACTTGGTATTGTCTCCAACTCCTACAAAAGGGCTGAAATTGTCCCGATACTGAAGCCCAATTCTGATCCCCTAGTTCTCAGTAACTACAGCCCTATTTCGCTGCTGCCCTACCTAGGAAAAATCTTGGAAGCTCATGTAACGAATTGTCTCAGTTCGTTCATCGAACACTACCACTTTCTGGACCCACACCAGGCAGGTTTTAGACCTGCTCATTCAACTGACTCAGTCATCCTCGCAGTTATGGATGAGCTCAGAAGAGGGGCTGATAGGAATCTCACCCAGGCTTTGGTACTACTCTACTTATCGGCTGCCTTTGACACGGTCGATCATGGTCTCCTGATCGACCGTGTCAGCAGCACCGGGATCCAGGGCCTGGTGCTGAATTGGATTGCCTCTTTCCTTAGCAACCGATTTCACGCAGTCCGCCTGGCTAATTTCTCATCCAAAAAAATTAAACAGACTTGCGGGGTACCTCAGGGGTCTTCCCTGTCACCCCTTCTTATCAACCTGTATTTAGTACCCCTGATTAAATCACTACGTGAAAGAAGGGTTGAAACTTTTAACTATGCCGATGATTTGCAGCTGGTGTTTGATATCAACTCTTCCACTTCCTCAGTGTCCAATTTTCAGTCTACCATGAGCTTCATCAGTAATTGGATGAACGACAATCAATTGAAACTGAATCCCGATAAACCAGAGCTCATTTTGATGGAGGGCCCAGCCAACCCGTGGAACTCGTTTTTGGCCTCCATTTCTGGGTAAGCCCCCACTTCCAGTCGGCTCTATTAAGAGCTTGGGGATTGTGATCAGCAGTGATCGGTCCATGAAAGCCCAGATTGGTTCGGTGGTATCTGCCTGCTTATTCCATCTGCGCAGAATCCGGAAGATCAGCAGATTCCGGACCACTGAGGGTCGGACTCAGGTCGTTCTAGCCTTGGTAATTTCGCGAATGGACTCCGCCAACTCATATGTTGGTATCCCAGCATATCAATTACATCGTCTGCAGTTGGCGCAAAACCACGCAACCAGGTTAATCGCCCATCAGCCCAGCCGATATCACGTCACACCCTTGATGAAGAGCCTACATTGGCTCCCAGTGGGCAAATGTTGCGCCTTAAAACTAGGCTGTACCATCTTTAAAGCCCTTGCTGGGAATGGCCCGACCTTAATCTCTTCAAGGATTGAGCGGTATATCCCTTTTCGAGATTTGAGCTCTTCTAACCTCAACTTTCTGTCCACTCTACCGTTCAAACGCAAAAAGCATGGAGGGCTCAGATTTGCGGTTCTGACCCCGCAATTCTGAACCTCGCTCTCCCTGGAAGTTAGAACAGCGATCCCCCTATGCTCAGCTCAAGACAAAGCTTAAAACCTGGCTATTTTCCCAAGCATATCAGTAAGGTAACTGCCCGCCAATGCTACGTCCCTTCTGCCCTCAGCTCCATTAAACCGCCTGGTGTACGTGCGCTTAAGAAATTTGATAAGAGATGATAAAAAGGGTGGTGGAGAAGACCGATTGATCAGACATGGTACCTGTAAAGCAAATGAAAAATACATTTTTTAAATAAGAATCTAAAATATAAAATTTAAATAAGATAAAATAATGACAGAATTCTTCTCTCTAGTGTTCTTGTTATTTTAATAGTTCCTTGAAGTAATCCTTTTATGGTTTTCCCTGTTGCTAGAAGTAGTCCCTTTATAGTTTTAGTTGTTGCTTGAAGTAGTCCTTTTACTGTTTTGGTTGTTCTTTGTTCTTTTAAAATAGTTCTTTTACTGTTTTCACAACCAATTTCGAAGACGTGTGGGAGTACAAGGCTGCGAACGGATATTGGGGAATCGGAGAGAAAAGTAGGAAGACTAGTATTCTCTCATTGGGATCGTTAAAATTGCTTGCGTTTCATGCAAAATGAGGAGTTTGTACTCGTTACAGAAAATGCTTCATGTGCGTTGCGTTTACTGAATAAACCCCAAAAAACATTGTCAGTTTCAACACTCCTCAATACGGTGATGTTATTTTGGTAACATGAACTTCGCCGATATCGTTGATGCAAATGTGTGTGAGAGACACAGATTTCTTCCACACAGAAATACTCGTGGATGCGGTGTTTAATCAGCAGACTGCAGAGTATCTCAGTCGCGTTCAAATCCAGTGTTATCTAGGCAAACAGGTAATCCGGAGTACTGTACAGTAGTCAAAAAATAATTTAGACGGTCAATTACGCTAAGCCGGCTGACGCTCAAACAATGAAAAGTAATCTGGCACGCGCAAATGCTAGAGCTGGCACTCGCGTCTAGGCTTTACTAGGGTACAATGATGGAAAAAGCAGAAATCCTTGAGCGGCCTATAGCTCTAATAATGAGAACTGGCGTAGCACGCGGAAATCCTCGAGCAGGCTTTCTCACCAATCAAACCAACGCTTTGAAGTATGACATGGGACTGATAAAACTAGGGTAGTCCAAATAAAACTTCTTGAAAAGACACAAACGGTCCACCAGTAAAATTCAGTTTAATCGTTTGTACTCACAGAGCAATCTGGTCTCAGAGGTGGTCTTAATCGTATTCTTTGAACAAGGGTGGGAATGCTGCTACCTGGCCCTCGCGCAGGAACTCGTCGCCATGAAAAGAAGAGCCTTCACAGGTTTTTGGACAATATCCTTTAGATTTATTGTCATTACAGCATCCCAGCACAGAGAAGCACCTAACATCACCGGTGCTCTCTCTCAACTCTCCCAACCTCAAATCCCATGAGAAAGGATTCTACAATATCACTAAGCAACATTAACCATGGCATAATGCCAACTAAGACATCTCTACACTAAGGTATAGGTAGGTCACCCCACTAGCATGCCTTACATGCCTTTAGGTAAGGTGCATTATATCTCGGGTGTGGGCATATATGCATGAGCTGCTATGCCCCTACTACATTAATATTTTTTAAGTATCAGGGAAGCCAAAGAGAGTACATGGGCTGGAAACAACAACTCTAGTTCCACAGCACCATGATGGCTTCACTGAACGCAGGAGTGGTTGGTACCAAACTACTCCTCTAAAACCCACACTGATGCCAGGGTGGGATTTATTGAAATTTACTCAGAGAGCCCCCTGAAAACCTACCAACGCTGGTGTGGTCACAGACTGGTAGGCAGCCTGCCACCACCTGACCCCTTGGGTAAGAGCCCCTGCTCTGTGGGACCAGAAACAAAGCACATTCTAGGTGGCGGTGTTACACTTCCTCCCCAGGGATGGGCACAGTGGGGAAGATTCAATGGCTTGCCACCTTTGTAATGCGACATCCAGCCTCTGCTGCTAGCAGCAGACCGTAACCCCCACTTTGGACGGGAAAGGCGGCAAGAAAAACTAGGAAGAATAGGAGGTGTGCCCACCTCTGCCAATTCCACCCCTAATGTGAAGGAGGCGTGGAGAAGCACATCTTTCAGTTCCCGTCATCTTGAAGATAGGGGGACTGTTCCAATAAGGGCTAGGACTATGCCCCCCTCTCACAGGAGGGTGGCTTAACGGAGGGTCTAAACATCTCACGTAAGGTGCCCATTGGCCCTACCTATCACTCCCTTACAATGCCCCTAAATCAAGTATTTAGGTGGCTCCCCTAGACCCTGAAACTAGTTCCTGACAACCTAAGAAGTTCGAAGAAGACTCCATGCAGAGAAGACTGTCGGCGCCCACTGACTTGGCCCCAGCTCTAACGGCCTTTCTGCAACCCTCAAAGATCACAGAAACGATGCCTGACCAGCAGTCGACCTCCACAACCCTTGGGAGGGCTCCTTTCCTTTGAAGAATACCAGAACCCCGAGGACAGTGGCTCTATCTACAAAAAAGCAACACAAAGGAATCTGGTGCCCTGCGGATTTGCGATTCGTGACCACTCTGCACCAGAGTCCTCCGGCTTGTGTCCAGGTGGCCCACAGAACCAGAAAAGGTTACCCAGCGATCCTGAATCCAAGTCCAGCATTGGCCGACCCCTTCTAGATTAAATGACAACACCTGCAGTGTGAATCCAAGAATCCCGTCGGCCAGCTCCGATAAGAGAAACCGGACGTCAAAGGATACCCCTGTACCCGATGCCCTTGGGCATGGAAGAGCACAATTGGCAGTGTCCCTATGACCTACAGCATCCAAACTTACCTCTGCTGTTGCTGGTTTCCTTCATGCAGCCTCCAGTTCGTCGCCTGCAGCCCGTTTTCCAAACCGAGTTTCTCAGTTTAATTGCATTGGCCGCCAGACATAGTGTTTGCAACCTGCAGCCCCTGTGCCACTAGTGGTGTATGTTTGATGATGCCTTGTGGGCCCCCCATGCTTGCCTCAACCTCCAAAGCTTCAGCCTTGCAGCATCTTCACTTACCTGCATGCAGAGTGTCTTCAAGCACCCCCAGTCTCTGGTGGCTAACATTGGGCCTGATTTTAAACTCTGACCTCTGCACCCGACAACCCCCGAGCAGCTGGTGGTGCAGGGTTTGTGCTAACCTGAAACTTACCCTCTGCTGACCCTGCAGCCCAAACACTGAATTTGTAAGGTGGTTAATACTGTGAAACCACATTATTCATTTCCTCCGTAGTTTAACATTGCAAAGACTGAAAATTGCACTGTTGAAAATGAAAAGAATTTCTCTTTAAAAATGTACTTACCTCTTTGCGAAGACGTTGGTCTTAAAAAAAATCTTGAGCTAAACGTATATTTATAAAAACCGGTGTGGATCTCATTTTTAAGCTTTGTGTCATATATTGGTCATTGTGTGCACAACAAAGGTCTTACACTCCTCTGTGTTCGGCCTAAGGCTGCTCACCCACACTACCATAAATAGAGCACTTTGGGTTTGCATTCAGCCCTGTACACTTCTGGGGGAATCTCTCGACTGTGCACGGTATAACCGCTTAATGCTATACCATATACAAAGCTGACTTCCTACACAATTATAGGCTGATATTATTCAAATAATGGGTGAAATACAGACAAACAGACTAAACCAAGTCACCCCCCTGCTCATTCACCACGACCAAGTAAGCTTAATAGCAAACTGCTTCTCCACATCCCACCTGAGATCACTCACAAATCCTGTGTGTTGGAAATAGCCTTTTTGGCAGAGACACCCACAGACGTTTCACCTCCCCTTCCTGCATTTTGTTGAATTCGTTTTTGCTGGCCTTAGGACTCTGAGCACTTGACCACTGCTAACCAGTGCTAAAGTGCATGTGCGCTCTCTAAACATGGTAATAATGACTCACACCCAATTGGTACTACATATGCCATGGGGCTTTAAATTAAAGGTTACTAGTGGGCCTGCAGCACTAATTGCACCACCCTCTGAGGCTTGCCATTTAGGAGCTGGTGAGTGCAGTTTTAAACGGTCATGTCGACCTGACAAAATAAACAGTTTACCAGGCCCAAACCTTTTTTAATACATGTAAGACACCCCTAGCCAACGTATATGGACAGCCCAGAGAGCAGGGGACAACGTATTTAAAAAGTAGAACATGTACTTTTAAGTTGTACATGTCCTGGAAATGAAAAACTCAAATTCATTTTTCACTACTGCAAGACCTATCCCTCCCATAGGATAAACTTTGTGATTACCTTATGTGAGAAGTTGGCCTGATGTATGATGTCACTAGTTCTAGTGTACACCTTCTATCAGTCCAAACAACCCTTATGGTGATTGGTTGTAAAGTCAACCTTATAGACCAGCTATCCTAGTGGTAGCATGGACAAGAGCAGTCTTAGGCTAAACTCTGAATGGCATGTGAAGCCAGCTGTGATACCATATATAATCCCTTTAATACCAAATGAAAGGACACCACAACAGATATATATATAAAATAAAGTGTATTTATTCTAGACAAACCCTCAGCACTCTTTATGAGATTCGAGGTAAGTACAACACAGTCTTATTCAAGCATACATTAAGTCACACAGGTAAGTAATACAGTTAGGCCCTAGGGGCCACGCAAACCATATACTAAAGAAGTGGTATAAGGACCACTGTCACGGAAATAGGATAGGCCTAGGCCTAGGGAATCGCTGGGGCTACACTACACTAGCAACAGTTAGGAAGTGGGAGGCCCACGGGATTCAGGTGCAGAGTGGAAACACTCACGCGTAATGCGTAAAAGTCGATAGAATTACTAGCAGTTAGAAATTAACAGTTTAAGGACACTTCTGAAGCAGCTAGAGAGTCGAGACTCGGAAACTAGACCCTAGGATAGTCACTACCCTTGTGAGCACCGAAGTACCCAAGTTACCTAGCCCACGGGCTGCGGGTGCATAGGTGTGAACTAGCGTCGGGTTTCGTCGTGGACTTCTATGGATGCCTGAAGGAAAGTTGCTGACAGGCAGTCAGTGAAGAGTGTCCGGTGGATCCCAAGGCTGGGATCAAGAAGAGAGGAGACCTGCAAGCAGAAGGGACAGAGTCAAGGTCACTAGCCAGTGACCACGTGGAACCAGGAAGGAACCAGGCGATGTCGTGAAGGTTGCAGGTGAAGGTGAAGCTTGTCGCTGCAGCCACGGGGACCAGGAGACGTCGAGGACGACCAGGACCAGGAGGAGAGCTGTCCCACGAAGGCTCTTGCTGTCGGCGGTGTCAAAGTTGAACTAGGACTCACCAAGCCTTGGCAAGCGGAACCCACGAACAACGGAGGACTTGCTTCTGGTGCAGACGAGGAAGGTCTGGGGTGCTTCTCTTTTGCAGGGAAAGGGGAGCCAGTCTGGAGGAGCCAAACCAGCAGTGTAGATTTCGGGATGCGTCGTCACAGAGGCCACTAGCCAACGGGCAAGCAACCGGACAGGCGCGGCAAGCAGGAAAATGCAGAAGGGCCCCACGCAGGACTCGTGGAGTGTGGGGGGCTGATCTTCGGTGCAGATGGTGCTTGGGGTTGGGGCTTCTCAATCCCCGGTGCACAACTTCGAGGGGGCCTCAGAAGCTGCGCTGGAAGATACTAGCCACTTTTCCCAGGTAGCCGGTCCCACGTCTCTCGTCGCCTCCACGGATCTCAGCTCGGCTGTGGATCAGGGTCGGAGAAGTCTGGAAGTCAAGGCTCTGGTCGGGCTCTGCAGTCGGTCCCTCGTAGGACTTCAGCAAAGCAAAGGGTAGTCTCTTGATGGTGCCTGTTTGCACAGGGTAGCCACTCCTTGGCCACAAGGGAGATTCTTCAGTCTTCTTCTTTCGTCGAATGTCGAAGGTCCAGAGTTTCTGTTCAAGTTGCAGGTTCAGGATAATCTAATCTCCTGGGGCCCAGCTTCCACTCTTATACTAATCTGGGGGGCTGGGTTACCTGCTAGGTCACGCCTTATGGGTGGGACCTGGGAGGGGGGTGGTTACACCCCCTTCCCTTTGTCCAGTTTCGCGCCAGGACTGGGGCTGGAGTGCCCCAGCACCGGTTTGAACTGGACTATGCATGGGACACCTTGTGTGCCCCAGGCATGTCTCATTCCTTTCAGCCCTCCCTGCTCCAATACACTAAAGTCTGTCTGGGGAGGTGCTAGCACCTCCCCAAGCAGGAAACCTATTGTCCAAGCCTCCGTTGCCGGGACCACTCCCAGCAGCAGGAGGTCAGACTTGTGTCTGTGGCAGCAGCATCCATTTTGTGATGCTGAGGCTTTGGTTAGAGTTAAACAGCAAAGTAGGATTTTAATATGTCTCTCCCTCTAGAAGGGGGGAATAATATCCTCATCACCAGAAATGGTATGGGGGTATTATTCCAAAGTGTTAGAACCTTACACGACATGTTTTGATAAAGCCAAACCATAGTTACCATAACCGTTTAAGATTATAAGGCACTTTAAGAGTATATGGTAGGCTATATCATATAACAGCTATAAGGACATGGTTCCGAAAGCTGCAGACAGGCTCAGCTCATGCTAGAGCACCATCTCACATGTTACCAAGCACTCTGCCTCCAGGATTGTTAAGGCCTGCCATAGGAGTGGCTGATAGGTACACATGTGTCTAATTTAAGGGTAGATGTAGGTATACTATATCTAAGCAAGGGGTGATTACACGACCTTGCCCCAGCTGAGTGATCAGCCAGTTGTGTCTGATTGGAAGGCCAGACCAGGGGTGGCATAATACATGCTGCAGCCCCTGGGAGGCCTAGGGTACACCTATGCCCTGGGTACCTAGGGTACACTGTACAGGGTCCAATAAGGTGATCCTTACCAATTGGGAATGTACCTAGGGTACATGGAGTCCATTTTAGAGAGAGAGCAGACAGCCTGAGACCCTGAATGGCAGGATCTCAGGCTAACTAAGTCGAAAAACCAGCTAGACACTAGGCAAAAAGTTGGGGGTAACCATAGTCAGATATCCACCTTCCTACACCTTATTGCACTTTCGAAGCTCAAGTTTCCAAATGGGATGATAAAACTGGTTTAAGTTTGGTGTCTCTGGAATACCAATTTTAAATCCTAACTTCTTGTGCAGTCGGATTTTAAATCACAATTCTGAAAATGGCACTTTCAAAACGTTGGCATTTTCTAGCCTGAGCCATTTGGTGCCTGCAGCCTATCCCTGGTCACATGATTGGGTGTAATTGGCACTTGGACTTTGTGTATTCCTCCTTGACAGCCACCCACAATGGAAGCTTAGGAGGGTCTCAATGGGCCATCACTGGCAGGATGGGAGGGAGAAGCGGGGCACAGCCTCACACCTGAATAGACTGTGCCCTTTCCCCACACAAAGGGCTGCATACCCTTATAGTTAGTCTGGAGCCAGGGTAGGCAAGGCTTCTGTGAACTTCAATGGCATGTCTTTTCAAGTGACCCCCAACTTCAAAGGCACAACGGAGTATAAATACCGGACCTCCAGCACCTCCACTTAGCACACTTCTGTACCTGTGGATACTCTTGCCAGGAAGAACTGCTTTCTTATGCTGACCTGCTGCTTGCTGCCCTCTTGCCTGCATGTCTTGAACCCAGAATCCAGAGTAACTAAGAACTAGTTGGCTGGCTACCTGATATGAAGCCTCAGGGACATAACAACCTTGCAACTGGAATCTGCCATCTGTGAGTCTACCCTGCCAAGTGATGCTACCCCAGTCCTGGACCCTTAGAAGTAGGCCTAAGGTGCTTGGCAACAGAGATGACGCATCTTCTCTGCTCAGCTACGAATAAACGAGTAGAACCAACCCATCGCCGTTGTTGCATGGATTGGTCCCAACGCACAAGACTTGCATCGTCACTGCAACTCACATCTTGGGACTGACGCATCACCTTTGGAACCACCACTGTGCAACAACCCCAGTCATCCTAGAGTATCTCCCTGCATCTCTCATTGACGGCAGCCTCAAGGACAAAGCCGAACTTCCCCATCGAATTTTCACCATTGTTTAGAACCCACGCATTACCTAGACTGGTTATCACAAGCCCAGTCGCCAGGATCCTAGACATCGACGCAACAGAACTTCACCACATCTTAGAACCGCCTAATCACCTCAGCTACGCAACGCATCTTCTACGTGGATCCATGCAACTCTCCACAACCAGGATTTAAGGTACTCTGTTCAGCGAGCCAACTTGGGTCCCTGTAGGCTGGCCGGGCTCCATTGTGGTCAGCTTGCACTGGTGACTTTAACCCGGTCTGGTGTGACCAAAAATCCCCAACTGCGTTTTGTGCTTTTTAGCGCTATTTTTCAATATGTACTTCAAATTTCAATATGTCCGGTTCTACTAATTGGAATTGTCATTATGGTCTTGTTTTAAATATAATATTCAGACCTGGTGTGGGATCTTAGTCTGCGTTTTTGCACTGTTTTATTGTTTGAAGTGCTGCACAATACTTTACACATTGCCTCCAAGTTTAGCCGGACTGCTCTGTGCCAAGCTACCAGAGGGTGAGCACAGGTTAATTCGGGGTTTGCTCGTAACATACCCGGACTAGGATTTTGGTTATTGCTGGACTGGGGCTTATACCCTAGTGAACTAGTAACCCAATTTCTAACACTGGCAAATAAAAGAGGATACAGAGGAGCTGGTGGAACTCACTGGATGTGGAGAAAGCCTTTGACAGCGTGGACTGGCCGTACCCATTTAATTTTCTGGGAAGATCTTAGCATTGGGGACCGATTCCTTAATAATGCCAAATGGTTTTATCATATACTTGCAGCAGTGGTGAGCTGCACTGGTCATGTATCCATTACCTTTGACATAACACTTATAACATGACAGGATTGCCCTCCGACAATGCTGGCATTAGTTTTAGCACTGAAACTACTTGCCCAAGCTATCAGGAGGGAAGCTTCTACTGAAGATATGAAATCTAGAGCAGGATAAGACAAAATACTTCTGTGTAACCCCAAAAAATCTATACCCCATTTGATTTGATAGGCAAACTATATGCAGCGACAGAAAGAGGTGGGCAAAAGCTACTGCACTTTGAACACTACTGGCTTTTGTTCCAGTTGGTGACAGTGAGATACCCTACACACTACACCAGGTCCACATGGAACAATCACTTTAGGGAAAGGTGGATAAACTATAAACATTATACACAGCAGACCAACTGTGGGGCTTTATATTTAATCACATTTTACGTGTAACATGTGTGGCTTAGAGGTCACAATATACTGTCGTAATATCATATAGCCATATTGGAGGGGATTTACATCCAAGGGAATTCGGCCAATCGACCATGTACTTGTAGCCAAAAGATTTAAAAAGTTAGCCAAAATGCAAGTGGACTACAACTTACTACGCCACATGTTTTTTGACTGTCAAAAGCTAAAAACCTGTTTACATGATTCCCTAAAGCCACAGCTGCCTGCCTCGACAAACTCCTCCCTATTGCTATACACTCTTAAGTGGGAAACATTTAAAGGAACAGTGTGCCTGGGCAGAGTCCTGGCAGTTTCAAGGGCAGCAACTGGGTTCTGGCTAAGGATATCCCTCTCTGTGCTGGAGTGCATATCACTTGTTAATATAGTGCTTCTAGCCTGTCAACTTAATTTTTATTTTTTCTACCATATTCACAAATGTTTCTGTGCGTTTCTATCGTCACCCCAAATCCCTGTTGATAGAAATATAGGATTCAGAGAGGCGTAGACTAGCACTGACTAAACTACCCTCAACTTGCAGAGGGAGTTGTAGGAGTTTGAATCACAATTCAATGGACAATGGGTTGATTGCGCCCTTCAAACTCTTCAGAGGGGAGATATTGCTCTGCTGCCTTAGGGGGCGGATCTATAG
The DNA here is from genome assembly GCF_964204655.1 of Triturus cristatus. NCBI lineage: Eukaryota > Metazoa > Chordata > Amphibia > Caudata > Salamandridae > Triturus > Triturus cristatus. The sequence goes on along the minus strand of NC_140582.1, from coordinate 810,005,769 downwards.
TGACTCTTCTTTGAAAGGGGAATGCTGCCTGAAGGCAGGCACACTTCTCTTACAGGCTGCTAGACACTAGTGGCACAGGTATTTACAGAGGACTATGCAGAGTACTTTGCACACCCCTGAAATTATTCTTTGGCAGCAACCAGTGTTAAAAGCTGGAACTGGGTAGACACTGGCATAGTGCAGGTTGGTCATCTGTCCAACTTGGGATTCCTCATGGCACTCACAATCAGGGAGCAGTAGAAATTGTCAGCAGGTCAGTTTTTGGGCAGTCATAGCCACATGGGATCAAGCATCTGCTTAGACTGATACAGACCATACACTACAGATATTGTTGACTTGCGGAGGAGGTAGGCGCATGACCTTGAGCATTTACCTATCCATCAGACAGAACCTGATGATACATTTGGTTGGTGGGCTAAATGGATGGGAGGATGACCTAGGTGTGGAATTATCAAAATTTAAAAGGCCGCTATACTTAGACATGTCCTTTAGAAGTTATTTCAACTTAAACACACCGGACCTACCTCACTACGGTCAGATGACATAAAATGTTCCCCATGGTTGCCCCTGATGTAAAGAGCCTGAAGGTTCTTTTATCATATGGTATAGTTATACTTAGTCTAGGAATGGACAGGAAGGCGATATCTGGGTAAACAGCAGGTAAATTTGCCGAAGCACAAGGCAGACAAAACTATACATGTTTCATTGTGTTAGCTATTGGGGTTGTGAGGAAAGCTATTGCTGTCTGCTGGAGGCTGCTTCATCCCCCATTCATAACAGTATGACGTAGGTCCGTAACAGAATAGACCCAGGAAGCAGAAGCTGCTCTCGGACGCTCTAATTACAAAGCCGAGAAGCAGGTGAACTAAACAGAATGGGATACAACGCTGCTTCATATTCCTCAAAAATCTGATTTTAAAAAACCTCATAAATTGAAGGACACGGTCTTTAAGTCAAATGAGAGGTTAACCGCATCATCTCTTGTGAGCAAGTTGTCGATGTGAGAGATTGCGGGGCGAACTCAGCAGTATGGCACCCTGGCAGGGCTCTGGGCAGAACAGACAAAGCAATCCCAACCCTCAGGAAGCGTCGGAATATACAGAACTACAATACCCATACCCCTCCTCTGTCTATCCACAGACGGGAAACGAGTATCCGGAAGGGGACGGGATTAACCCCGGAAGTTCAATTCAACGACCACTGAAAGGAGAAGGAGAAGGGACGCCGTGGTCGCGGACCAAAGGCCAGAGAGCAGAAGGTAATCGGGAAGCACGGAAAGAAGAAGACGACGAACCCGGAACCAGGACGACGGAAGGAGAGGACGCGACGGACGACACGCAGGAAGAAGAACGAGAGGACGCAGAGGCGGAGGAGCGGTGGTTTGAGGAGTGGTGGTGCCCGCCGGAGGATGCTGGGGAGCGGCCGCAACTCTGGAGAGTTGCGGCGGAGCCGGTGAGTGAAAGCGTCCCACGGGCTTAAGGGTTGAGGGGCTGAGGGGCAGAGGTACTCTGTGGAAGGTGAAACGGGGAAGGGAACAGAGTAGTAGAGGATTGAGTGGAGGTGGGAGGAACAGGAAAGAGGAACTTTTTATACTCTCAGTATTAGTTGCACGGTCTTTTACCTATTCCGTATACCCTGGCTGTAACTTGTTATGCACCCTGGACTTCATAACCCCACTACCTTACGTATAGCACATGTACGGCTAGGAACAGGACCAGACGCAAAGTCACAAGAGTCTTACTGGTTTTTTCCATCCTCTGTTTTTTTTTCTTTAATACCCGTTCCCTTCACGACCTTTCAGCTGATAGACGTTGACCAAACACTCGGTGGTGTGGTGACGGTGATACTAAAAGTTGAGACCCAATTTAAAGATATAACGGACGGCTCCCTCTTTTTCCTCCTATGAGCCTCCGGGAAGACGGCAGTGACACGGACGAGGAAATACCGGGCACGTCAAGTTCTACACCCAGATCAGACTCGGCCGGAGTACTCGCAGGAGAAGAATCGGAAGAGACGCTATCACCAAGGACTTTATTATCCCACAAACAAAATAAAACTCTTTCTCTCTGCAAATACATACAGCCTCCTCGCCTGTTTATTAAGCCTAGCCTCCCACAGTCATGTTATGTCTTACTTGCAGAAAAGCTATTTACATTTGGCTTGTACAGCATCCTACGGCATGACTGGAAATGCATTATACTCCTTTTAGACAGATGATAGTTTGGTTAGCTTTATGTGTTGTGGTGGTTGTAAGCAAAGAAAAGATATATGGATTTTGCTATCTGATGATTCACATTATGCGAATGCGATCATCGATGTTTCCTTCAAGTAAAATATTTGTGAACAAGCACAAGTTCAGTTGAAAATTAAATATATTAGAGAAAAAAGATCAGAAATGTTTCTGATTAGACAATTACTGAGAATTTACTAATATCCCATATTCTTTCACCAAGCAATTGTTTTTGTTTGATAAGGCAAGATGTACAATGCACAAAACAAAGAACATGAGCCATCTGTTCATAATGCAGGAGTGTTTGTAGGTCCTAGTTTCTAATCTAGCTGGTTTGATTCATACAGCAAACAGCATCAGTTCAAAGCATAGTTAGTAATCCCTCGCCGTGATCAAAGTCCATTCACTAACATTCCCTATTAATAAAAGCTTTGAGTTTTCAAATATATAAAGTGGTAATGCTCATTTGTTAACTGCATTACGCCTGGGCCGATAGTGAAGGTGTGAAATGATTCACATTCCATGTTAACTATAGAAAAATCCTCGAGAAATGAAATCCACCATCAAAGAGGTTGCAAACCTTGCACCCCAGTCCATATAACATTATTTTCCACTATCTGATGACCTGGAAAAACCAAACATTTCAGTTTGGCTTTCAGGTAGCTGTTGTGACAATGATAGAGTTCTTTCTGCTCTCAGGACTTGAGAGCAGAAAGAACAGATATTGGTTAGGCACTCTATTCCTTTGGTATTTGTGGCAATGCTGATTTGGTAAAAATTGGGGTATGAAGAATGTCCATAAGGCTCAATAAACTGAGGAACTAATTACTTTACTTGAGATACTGTGATCAGAACAATAAGCTTCTCAGTCAACCAGGATAAGCTATCATGAAGCTTAGTTACACCATCATTTAAAGGTGTTTCAGTTGGTGGCGAAGTTGGAAAGGAGAACCCACTGGAATTCTTATGACCTGCCTCTGTTGCACATGCACCATAGAGCACGGAATTCCTACAGAAACTGTGTATGTCTTTCAGTGCAAAAACACCAAGGTATTCAATGACCCTGTATTTCTGATCAATGTGAAGTAGTAGAATACGTTGGCGATTCTAGAGCATGGAAGGGTCCTGGAGTTGTGGCATTTGCTGCTTTGGTTTTTCTGGAGCCGGAGAAACTGGTCACTGACATGGATATGGAAATAAATGAAACTCTGAGATTTAAGATACCAATTGGATAAATCGTCGTGATCTACATCATTTGTCAAAGAGTTCTTTTTTGAGAGGAAAAACATTTGCTAAATCACGGAATCTGTTGTGAAGAGATGCCTTTATGTTAAATCTACTTCAGACAACTATGCTTAAGACACTGATTTGGTATTGTGTTTTGAAAGTATTTGGACTTGTAGGTTTTCAATGTGCAGTTCGCAGATAAGAAACTGAGGACAATGAAGGTGAACAGGCTGCCTGAGAATCTTCTTCATGACAGACCCAATCTTTGCGGCAAAACAATGATAATCCAACAGTACTTTTTTATTAGTTCTAATGCTTCAGTAAGTCAAGGGAGTACTATGGTCCAAGAAGGAAGATCTCCTAGGCATTGTCAACCTTTGATCAGCCTCAGATACGCTTACAAATCCATCCCATATCTTTCACTTAACTTTGTCTTTTAAAATGATGGAATGAACCCAGCTACTTTAATTTTTTTGCAGTTCTTGGGTGTAAAACATTCCACAGCGCATTAATCTACAGTTTGTGCCAATTTTCAATACATTAATACAACATAGGTTATTGCTGCTATAAAAGCACCTTCTTCACTTTGAAATATCTGTCTCCATTACCACTTCGAACAAATTGTTTGCTAAGCTGCACATCCCAGCTACTCTTAAAACACACATGGACAATGATCTAAGCAAGTACAGTACTCAGAACATTGTACAAGTCTTATACAAGCAATGCAAACTTGACCATACCATGGTCAAAGTGTACCACAAGACAGTACAGTATGTGAATTGGCAAAAAAGCATTTTAAGGAAACCTCATCTCCAGAAAGTTCTCTGCAACTTATTTCCTCAACATTTTCCAAACAGACTTGACTCCCACTTAACAAAATCCATTTTGGTGAGTGTTCATGTTGAAAAGACATCCCGCAAAACATTTTGTTTCAGGATCAGCTCAATATTGTGACCCCACCATCTTCCTGCTGTTCCAATTTAAGCTGTCTTTGTCTTGTTTATACCTATCTGGTCCTCCTTTCTGCTGACTGAGCGTTTTTTCACACCGCCTGTCCTCTATACCTTCTTATACCCCATTAAGATTCCTCGATTTTTCAAAGAAAAGGGGTTTCCTCATTTGGAAATTTCCCAGAATTAGATTCATCAGCCTGGCTTAGTCAGGAGGGTGCTTTCCATTTTGTTCATTCTAAAAATAAGGTAGAGCTCAAGAGATCAATGTGTTATTTGTTTTGTCAGCATTTTCTACCCTGTGCAAAATGAACAAGTTACTTACCTTCGGTAACGATGTATCTGTAAGAAACATTAGTTAGTTAGATTCCTCACCTTAGAATATCCCCAGGCGTCAGACTGGATCCGGAAGATTTTTCGTCAGCAATACCCCTTGCGCGTCGCTAGGCGTCGTCTGCGGCTCCGCGTCCGTCGTCGGCGTCGTGCGCCGGGATGACGTCGTCGGAGTACTTAGACGCCGCCCTCGCGCGCTGACGTCAGTTCCTGTACATAGCCTTCCGCGCCAGGAACGCAGAGCCATGCAAAGACCGACACTGGTGCCAAAAATAAAATCTAGGGCCCTGAAAGGGATAGCCTTAACCCTAGATGTCAGATCGCAGAACGGGGAGGATGGGAGGGTCGGTGAGGAATCTAACTAACTAATGTTTCTTACAGATACATCGTTACCGAAGGTAAGTAACTTGTTCATCTGAAAGAAACACGTTAGTTAGATTCCTCACCTTAGAATAGATACCCAAGCAATACCATCCCCGGTGGTGGGTCTGCGAACCAAGATCACACCAGAAAGTCCTGGAGGACAGAACGGCCAAAGAAGCCATCCCTCCGGACTTGGCTGTCAAGGCAATAATGCCTGGCAAACGTGTGTAGCGAAGCCCACGTCGCCGCCTGACAGATGTCCTGCAAAGGGACTCCCCGTCCCAAGGCAGTAGTAGCCGCCGTGGCCCGAGTAGAATGGGCGCGCAGCCCAACAGGAGGGTCCTTTTTAGCCAAGGAATAGCAGATTTTTATACACAAAACGACCCACCGAGAGATGGTTCGTTTGTGCACAGCTTTCCCCTTCTTAGCGCCCACGTACCCAACAAAAAGCTGGTCGTCCACCCGGAACTGTTGTGTGCGGTCCAGATAAAAGGAGAGCGCACGTTTTGGGTCCAGACGGTGGAGCCTCTCTTCCTCTTTGGAAGGATGCGGAGGCGGAAAGAAGGTGGGCAAGGTGACAGACTGCCCAAGGTGAAATGGAGTCACCACTTTAGGAAGAAAGGAGGGACGAGGCCGAAGGACAACCTTGTCCGGATGAACAGACAGAAAAGGAGGCTTTGAAGATAAAGCCTGGAGCTCACTCACCCGTCTAGCCGAGGTGATGGCTACCAGAAAAGCAGTCTTTAGAGTTAGAAGACGAAGAGGACAATTGTGAAGCGGCTCGAAGGGAGCGCACATCAGGAATGTCAAAACCAGATTCAAGTCCCACTGAGGCATCACAAAAGGGACAGGAGGGAACGTGTGTGTAATGCCTTTGAGAAAGCGTGTAACCACAGGGGACTTGAAAAGAGAAGGCTGATCAGGAAGCCGCAAGAAGGCGGAGATGGCAGCAAGATAACCTTTCAGGGTGCCCAGGGCAGAGCCCTGCCGGGCCAGAGAAAGAAGGAAGAGGAGAACCTCAGAAAGAGGGGCGGAAAGGGGATCCACAGCCTTTGCTGTGCACCATGCCACAAATTTGTTCCACCGGCAGGCGTATACCGACTTTGTGGAGGGACGCCTGGCTGCCAGAATGATATCACAGACTTCAGGAGGCAAGTCAAATGGCATCAACTGCCGCCGCTCAATCTCCACGCATGGAGGTGGAGGCTGGACAAGTTCGGGTGGAGGACCGTCCCCTGCTGCTGCGACAGAAGATCCTCCCGAAGGGGCAGACGTATCGGGGGATCGGTCAACAGACTGAGTAGCTCGGGATACCAGTATCTTCGTGCCCAATCCGGAGCCACCAAGATGACTTGGGCCCGGTCGCGCCTGATCTTCTTCAGCACTCTGGGCAGAAGTGGTATAGGCGGAAAGGCGTACAACAGACCGCAACTCCACTCGTGACGAAAAGCGTCGCCGAGCGAGTGCCGCCTTGGAAATTCCAACGCGCAGAACTGCTGACATTGCGCGTTCTCTTCGGTGGCGAATAGATCTAACCAAGGCTCTCCCCACTGCTGAAAGAGGCCTTGCGCCACTTCGGAGTTCAGACGCCATTCGTGATCCATCATGCACCGGCGGCTGAGTTCGTCTGCTCTGGCGTTCAGAGAGCCCGCCAGATGTTGAACCACCAGGGTGACGCCCTGGTGTTCCAGCCATGTCCAGAGGCGCAGAGCCTCCTGACAAAGGGTCCACGACCCCACCCCGCCCTGTTTGTTGCAGTACCACATGGCGGTGGTGTTGTCCGTGAACACCTGCACGACACTTCCCCTGACAGAGGGAAGGAAGGCTTTCAGTGCAAGCCGGATCGCTCTCAACTCCAACAGGTTGATGTGGAGACGAGACTCCGCCGGAGACCAGAGGCCTCTGATCTCCGCCTCTCACATATGGCCACCCCATCCCAGGAGGGACGCATCCGTCACTACGACATGCTCTGGTTGGGGAAGGGAGAGGCTCTTGCCCTTGACCCACTCGCGGTCCGTGAGCCACCACTGCAACTGTTGTGCAGTGCCCTCCGAGATCAAGACATGGTCGGACAGGTTGCCGTGATGCTGGGCCCACTGAAACTTCAGGTCCCACTGCAGAGCCCGCATGCGCCGCCTGGCGTGATGCACTAGTAGGATGCAGGAGGCCATCAGCCCCAGAAGCCGCAACACTAGCCTGACCGAAACCCGGGATAGAGGCCGAAAGATGGGAATCAGGGCCCGTATATCCCGGACCCGCTGTTCCGGTGGATGGACCCGGAACCGCGCCGAATCGAGAACCGCTCCGATGAAGAGGAGCTCCTGAGAGGGACTCAGGTGTGACTTCGGCACGTTGATGGAAAACCCCAGCAAATGCAGGAGATCCGCCGTAGTCTGGAGGTGGGAGACGACTGCCTGGGGCGAGCCCGCCTTCAACAACCAGTCGTCGAGATAGGGGAAGACTGGAACCCCTGATCTGCGCAGATGAGCTGCGACCACCGCCATCACTTTCGTGAACACCCGAGGGGCACTGGTGAGGCCGAAGGGAAGCACGGTAAACTGAAAGTGCTCTTGGCCCACCGTGAACCGCAGGTAACGCCGGTGGGCCGGCAGGACGGGGATGTGGAAATAAGCGTCCTGCAAGTCCAACGCCACCATCCAGTCTCCAGGGTCTAGGGCAGCTAAAACCTGAGCCAACGTTAGCATCTTGAACCTTTCCTTTCGGAGGAAGGCATTGACGTTCCGGAGGTCCAAGATAGGGCGTAGGCCCCCCTTGCCCTTCTTGGGAACCAGAAAGTAGTGGGAATAACAACCACGACCTACTTCTGGACTCGGAACGCGCTCGACGGCCCCCTTGGCCAAGAGAGCCGAAACTTCCTCGCGGAGAAGATCCAAATGATCCCCCGAGATACGGTGGTGCTGCGGTGGCATGGCTGGAGGGGTCGTCTCGAAGGGGAGGGAGTAGCCCCTTCGGACGATTTGCAGCACCCACCTGTCCGATGTTATGGACCGCCAGTGGAGCAGGTGATGGCGAACTCTGCCGCCCACTGGCGTGGTATGGGCCTGAAAGCTCGGACTAGGAAGGCTTTGAGGCGGATGCTGCCGGGGTGGATGTGGGCTGACCACGTCGGCCTCCATTTCCGCCACGGCGGAAGCCACGTCCGCGACCGCGCGCAGGTTGGTTCTGCGGCTGGTGGCTTTGCGGACGTGAGGAGGCGCCCCTTCCTTGGCCACGAAAGGGGCGAAAAGCGGAGGTGTGCGCCCGCGGAGCCGCGAGGCCCAAGGACTTGGCCGTAGCCCGGGAGTCCTTAAAGCGGTTCAGCGCACTGTCCGCCTTCTCACCAAACAGGCGAGTGCCATCAAAGGGCATGTCCATGAGGGTTGTCTGGACATCCCCGGAAAATGACGTGGACCGCATCCAGGCGTGGCGGCGGAGCGCCACCGTGGTGGAAATTGCCCGACCCAGCGAGTCCGTGGTGTCAAGCCCACATCGTATGGCGTGCCGTGCTGCATCCCTCCCATCGGCCAAAGCCTGGGTAAGACGCGTCCGGACCTCCTCCGGACACAGGGGCAGCACGTCCTCCACCGTATCCCACAGGGAATGGGAATAACGGTCCAAGAGACAGGCGGTATTTAAGGACCGCAGGCCCAAACTAAGGGACGAAAACAGTTTCTTGCCGAACTGCTCGAGTCTCTTGGAATCCCGATCCGGCGGAGCGGTCGGGAAGGAGGATTGGGAAGTAGAGGCCTGGATAACCAGACTCTCGGGGGTGGGGTGTTGGGACAGGAAACTGGGGTCGCCCGGAGCAGGGCGGTGGCGCCTGGCAACGTTCCTGTCCACAGGAGGAACTGTGGAGGGCTTGGACCAGGTGCCCTGCAGAACGTCAGTGAGGGCCTCGTTGAACGGCAGCAGAGGCTCAGTGGAGCTTGCTGAGGTTTGAAGCACCTCAGTGAGGATGTTAGTCCTCACAGCCACGGCAGGCAACTCGAGCCCAAGGGCCTCAGCCGCCTTGCGCAGCACCACAGAAAATGCTGCACCCTCCTCCGAAGCCACGGTCGGAGGAGAAGTGAATCCAGTGTCTGGCGAGGTGTCCAGCCCACTGGCCTCCCCCAGTTCATCTGCCCAGTCCTGAGAAAGCTGTGACTGAACAGCCAGAGGGTCCTCGAACCCCTCCCAGTCGCCCCCTTCTTCCGATTCCTGATAAACAGGAGGAATGATCGGAACCGGACTGTAGAGATGGTAGGACTCAAGCGGCGTCGGATGCGGCGTCGGCGGACGCCGTGCCGGCGTCGGGTCCGGATGAGGGCTAAACCGGGGTGTCGGCGTCACAGGTGTCGGCGTCGGCGGCGCCGGTGACGGCGTCGGTGGTTCAGGCGTCGGCGCCGGTGGAGGAGTGACTAGGTCAACCGGCGTCGACTGGGGCCCAGGCAAGGGCCCCGCGGGGACCTGCGGCGTCGAGACCGGAGTCGTCGACGGCGCCGGGGCCGGAGCCGCCGGCACGCGAGGTCGCCCAGTCGAGTCCGCGGGGCCCGAAGGCGCGCCAGCGGGCGTCGACGGCGGGGCCAGGCTCCTCATGGCCGAGAGGAAGGCACTGATCTCCGCCGGCGCCGCGTCAGCCCCAGGGACCGGAAGGTATGGGGGCGGACGCGGCACCTGCGGCTCCGCCGGAGCCGCGGGGGTGGAACCACCCTGACCCTCGGCCAAGTCGCGCGACCGGCGAGGGGAGTCCGAAGAGCGATGTCGCCTCTTGGACTTCTTGGAGCGTTTGGACTTACCCGACGACTTGGAGCCGGACGAGCGATGGCGTCGGCTAGGGCTCCGCGAGCGATCCTTGGACCTCCTCCTGGACCGGGATCGCGCACGACGCGGAGCCGAGTGGCGAAGCTCGAGAAGCTTGCGGGACCGCTCCCGCCTAGCCTTCGAAGTCAGGGCCTGACAGTCGTTGCACGACTCCGCGTCGTGGTCGGGGCCTAAGCAGTAGAGGCACCGGCGGTGGTGATCGGTCACCGACATCAGTCGATGACAATCCTCACAAGCCTTGAACCCAGGCATCCTACCGGCACCAGATGTCGACAGACAAGGATCAAAAATGATCAAAAAAGATTTAGTCAAAAAAGACTAAAAGGGGTAGCTCTCCCGGATCTGCGCTTACTGGCGCGGAAAAAAGAAGAACTGACGTCAGCGCGCGAGGGCGGCGTCTAAGTACTCCGACGACGTCATCCCGGCGCACGACGGTTACGACGGACGCGGAGCCGCAGACGACGCCTAGCGACGCGCAAGGGGTATTGCTGACGAAAAATCTTCCGGATCCAGTCTGACGCCTGGGGATATTCTAAGGTGAGGAATCTAACTAACGTGTTTCTTTCAGATGCTGAAATATAGACACCCTCAGCAATGTTCTTATATAATTGCTGGGGTAATGGTGTACAGTGAGTCTTTGTACTGCATCTATGTTTAGGATGCTAAAAAAAAAGTACAAACTGATTTCATGATGTTTTAATAGACATTTTTGCTAAATCTCATTATGAAGCATATTCCAATATACATATTTTAATTGCATAGGTAGAAAACATACCTTTGTGTTACAGTGTTGCTTTCACATTTTATTCTAATTACATAAACCCATAACAATCTATACAACGATTCCAGTGCAACTCGGGACATTTTGGGGTCTTTATTCTGAAATAAAGGAAAACAAAACTTTGTTAAATTTACTTAGGAAATGATGAGCCAGTTTGACCTAAATTGATCTTTTGTAGATCATTTGGTCTTATTCGGTAGCCAATAGGCTTCTGGTGAAAACAAGTCTTAACCTAAGCTAGGCAGACATTTGCTATAAAGTTCTAGTAATTAACAATTACTTTATTAACTTGCAGCATAGATATTACAATTGAAGTACAACAACAGCGGCCAATTTATGCTAGAATACATAGGCACTGAATTACATGGAGCAAATGATTGTGAGTATGCGCCCAGGTGCTGCTGTACACATTGGCTCAAACATTTAAAGTCAAACATTCTTTATGGACTGAACGATTTACGATGAGAGGGTTTGATGACAAAATAAGAATTTAAAATTTCAGATGGCTAAAGAAAAACTTTCATTTTATAACTGTGCAAAGTATGTCACAAACAACTATAAAGAAGCTGCAATTGTAATACTTGTTCACAATTATTCTTCCTTTTTACAGGTTACAGTTTCTTCAGTATGTTTTTTTGCTGCTTCACCTTCATGCTTCTTCGCAATTCCCAAATTAGTTTTGCGGAAACGTACATAAAGTAACAAACACAAGCAGAAAATGGCAGTGGCATGGAAAGCTGTTATTTACCTCTCTTGCCCTACTACATCACATGCACTCACCTGAAGGGTTTCTATTTGCTTTCTGATACTGTTGTTAGATGGCATCTAAATAAAGCAATATGAGACAGCAAAACATAACAAACATGAGAATGGGAGGCACATGCATGTTAGATGAAAAAAGGCACAAAACAAAAGACAACTGAAAACGACCTGCTCTAGCTGGAAGTATGGATCCGCAAACTAATTTCATCATATTACCAAAACGTTTTTGCTTTGCAAGAACAAATGAACAACTTATTTTTCCCTTGCTCCCCATCTTTAATTTTTGCCCAAAGCGGTGAAATGAAAATAGGGGGTTTCTTGAATAACCATGGGGATAATAGATATTGGCATTATGTACTACAACAAATATTTCACCCTTAATATTGTATACAGAAACTCTATACAAGTACAATATCTCATACAGACAATTGTGGTTTTCCATTTTTGTTTCCATATTCTATATAAGTCAAGAAGTCTTCAAAATATCTGAGAATATAACCTAACAATTACAATGAAATGGGCCATCTGCTTAATGTTGCTGGGACATTATCAATTAAAGCATTAATTAAAAAGACAGCAACCTTAAACCATCATTTGGCCACAATTAAAGGTAACAGAAGGCCAGATGTCTTAAAGCTATTAAAGAACATGTTACTTTAGACGTGTGGTGCTAGACACATTATGAAATGTGGCCAAGGTGAAAAGTAAAATTAGAAAATTAAATTAATGGTATGTGACAGCAAATAAAAAACATGGATAATGGAAGCATGCAAGGTACACTCAAATGTGGTTAGTTAGATTTAAATTATGCAAGAACATGCATACAACAGAGAAGCATGAAGGATTTTATGAAGCTATGCAGCCCATTGTGAACCGCAACATCATGATATTCAGCACAGATATGTTGAGAAAACTGGTAGTTTAAGCAGAGCAATATGACTGCCGCCCTAAAAATAAACCCATGAATATAATTTAGCCAGTCAGATTAAAAAAATATATATATTTGAAGTAATCCGAAAATCCAAAGAGAAAGAGTTATTTTTCAAAAATGTAATTGATCTTGTTTCAATTTGAAGGAAAATGTTGCACGGTCATATGTTGAATGTCTCAAATGTGTCACTTTTTAAATTCACAATTCATGAATTAGTAAGTATACTTATGACTGAGTATTAACCATTTTGTATATGTGGTAAAAACACAGGCTATCACATGTACCAGAATAATATTAAATATGAGTTTGGGTGCATATCCTATAGCAGTATGATTTAGGTAATGAAAACAAAATCATTTTAACTACTTCATACTATTACAATTTCATTACATTTACAGTACGAGTTTATAGATTGCAATCACTTACCTTTAAATGGGACAAACAGTTCTGCAGGAAAACGTGCCAGTTGTTTAAAAAGAACTGCTTTTGACTGACACATAAGAGACAGGTGATGAGTGGATACAAAGCCTATAAAAGGTAAAGTGAAAGAGTAAATCGTTATTATTCATCACAAATATCTTTCGGCCATAAATTAAACTGAAATCTTTACCAACCTACATGTAAACAGCCAGATGAAGAAAAATAAAAAGCACTGAAATCATTTACGTTCAAATTATAATCCTGCTGCCAATCGGAAATAAACAAAAGCCTGTGAGGAGTTTCGTTACCATGGCATCTCTACTACTTATTTCTTGTGCCACACTACAGTTTTCAGGAACGACAGGCATCTCCTTTCAAGTTCATCTGATTATTTTTTGGGAGTTTGGATGATTTCAGTATTGAATCACCAATCAACTGTTTCTTTTAAAATATATACTGAGCACCCAACTACTCAAGATCAGTGTTTATTTGAAATTCCTCCACATTGACTTTCAGGTCACCTGCTCCATTTAGGCTGGAAAAGCCCAGATTTTATAAATTGGCTACCCTTACAGAAAGAAATAATTTCTGAAGCTTAAATTTTATCAGGAATTCTATGACCAACTTCTAAGGTCTGGCCGAAGCTAAAGAACAAATTCAGCTAAGATGCCACCATGTTCTGAAGTCAGAACGTATACAATAATGTAAACTGAACTTCTTGGACCGTTCTTGTATTCGTCATAAAGCACCATAAATCAATCATTTATATAGTGCGGAAACTCACCTGTTAGAGTCTCGGCTAAAGCATGCCACACCCTCAATCATATTGCTTTTGATGTAATGGAAAGGCTAATTTGAAGTTTAACACTCACATGCACATCATACATAACATAAGACAAGACAAAAGTGATCCTTCCTCACAACATCCAACACCCATCTCATTAAAGTAACAGAGTTCCAGATTTTATCGGAACATGAGATTCTACCTTCAAGGAATTGAGGGGATTTTTCAGGCCCTCCATGGTTAAATGAAATGAGCGGGCCAGAAAGTGACCAGAACACAAGATAAACTAGAACAGCACACTGCGAGGATGTCTTTGGTTCAAGTCAAGAGAAAGGTGTTACAAAGTGCTACAGTAAAAAAGATGGAAATATCTGCAGGAAGGCCACAAACATTACAGTGAGTTCCAACAGCGTAGAACAGTTAGTCAGTTAGATAACAGAGCGTGTGGTGTGTGTGGAACTGATTGCACTGCTGCCTTCCATATTTTACACCTAGCCATCATTCCTTTAGGCCTAATGGACTCATATGCTGTTTCTCACTAATTACTATTTTTCTGTAGTTATGATTATTATTGTAAGTGTTGCATGTATTATGAGTTTGATAGTGTGCCGTTAGTTTACATATTCATATATTCATATAACGGTAGTCAGCCCAGGGAGTTTACTTGCCGAAATAAGGCTAATGAGTTTTTCTCTCTCATTGTAGCACTAATAAGGACAAATACTCACTAGAGTTTCAAGAATCAATATAAAAAATATATTTTAAAAAATAAAGGTATCAACTCTTTTTTTCCATTTAGGGAACTTGCTTTTCTACCAAGGCTGCTGACTGAAAACACACTGGCTTCTCTGAAACAAATTGGCCTTGCAGGCTGCTGATTGCAATCTTCCTTCAGTATTAAGCTGTACAACAAATGCACTGCACCTCTCATGGTGGAAGACCTTTCAGTGCTCACCGTCATTATCTGATTCATTAATAAGGGAACATAATGTGCCTGTTTTCATAATATTTATTCTGCATTTATTTATGATTAACACTTTTAATATCTGTTGCAATAACAGGTTTTGCATTACATGGGCTTAAGTAAATCATTCTAAAATAATGCTTCAGATTTGTGTGCACTATGTTTGGCTGAACGAGGAAGAGAAACCATTTAAAGATCTCAATCTGATAGGTTTAGTTTCTGCTTTCAAAAAGCAACTTTCTCTGTGTAAATTCAGAAGAGACACGTGGAATACTTTGCTTTCCTACTCCTTGATTAGATAACTGTACTTGCCCTAATATCATGGGAAATTAACAGAGACAGGGGCCAGGATTGAGCCCAGGGTGGTGGGTGGCTGCCCTGTGAACTCCTATGGTCAACCAAGGAGACCGCCTGGTTATTTTCTAGAACACATAGACTGGATGGTGGGTACTCCAGGCAGGAAAGAGGCGCTGAGACCACTAGCTTTATCACGAGACTGCTTTCTTTTGGTGCTGATGCTAGCAGAACGAGCCATACCTAACCCTCTCTGACCATACTACTAAGAGAGGTCTGAGTGTGTCCTCCACCCGAGTTATTACTCGGACCTCAGCCCCACTCACACGCCACACTGGTTGGAAGAAACATCCTGTTCTCATCTTGTTGGCTGTTGGAGGCTCAATATAACGCTAGAATGGGGTGTGTGATGAGGGCGCTCCTCCAAATGGGAAGTATAAAACCCAGATGCAAAGGAGACGCAGGCCAGGTTATCAGCTGCAGGGCTTAAACTGTGTAAGCTTCAGATTTGGGCCAGGTAGACTGGACAGGTCACACTACTGATATGAAAAAAGGGGCAAAAAAGTGCTTGTGATGCATTGTTACAAAGGGTCCACGCTACTTCATTCTATATTGCTTTACCCTGAATGTTCACTGTGAATTGGTGCTGCAGTGGGCTACAACAAGTCCTGGGGAGGTCATGCCCAGGATGAATTTTACTGCATAGTGACTACACCGCTCACAGTGACTTGAAGGGCTTGCGATAGATATTGCAGGAGTAGTCAATGTTGGAAAAGAGAACGCAAAGTGGTGTGCAGAGACTGCCGGGTGGCAGTGCTTATTTCTGCAATCCTATTGGACAATTTTTCAATAGTATATCGCACAATTAGATTCACCCTCATCATCAGAGAAGAAGGAGATTATGTCTGGCTAGATAATATGGTATATTATTGCCAAGTCCACACCACATTGGTACACATTTTACAAATTATTAAGCACATAAAACACAATTGCAGACATAGGTGAACAAACGGTGGGCTGGCTACTGTCTAGGCACACCACCACACTATCTTTGACCCACCACACCTATTCTTTGTAGTCAGTGCACTGGAATCTGATCTCTTAAATAGAAGCTGCAATGAGTAATTCACCTATGCTACAGGTCACTTGAAGCAGCTGTTCTTTAGCCATTTGTCTATTTTAAAAAAACAGTCATTTTCTAAATTGCTAGCTGGTAAGAACCCTCAAACTCCGGAAAAGCAACCCAAAATGTCAGAGGTTACCTTTGATACTATAAAAAAGGGAGAACACTGCGATGAGTGCCAAAATTATTACATTTTATTCCAAAAGAACGGAACTGTGCTTACATACTACACAGGCACCTAGACTCCATGGACAGGCGAGCTGAGGAGCCTGAGAGACATGTTAAATAGCAGCCAATCTGGTGCATTAAAATCTAAAGCCCTAAGGCCAAAGTACCAGATTTGAAGGATCACCCAAGGAAAAAGAACATACACATTCATGGGGGGTAGGAAGCTGGCTCTGAAAATACTATACCAAAGTAAGGTATAGTGTGCACAGAGTCCAGGGGATCCCCTAAGGCAGAGGTCTTCAAACCTTTTTAGGCCAAGCCCCCCCTGGCAATATTTCCAGGAGTCGGGCCCCACATCACAAACATTTCTGAAAGTTGGGATGTTGCATCTGTGACAACCAGTTTATCCCTGAAGCGTAAGCGGATGACTAATTTTCACAACAGCAAAACAACATTAGCAGAGTTTTGTAAAGTTAAGATTAGCGAGTTGTAAATTTGGCCCACAACCACTGAGCTCATTCAGTGCCCTTTAATGGGGCACTTTCCTTTAGGTAAAACCACCACAAGGTCTGTGAATGAACCCACAACTTGCAGAACCGCATCTAATACTACGCAGCCTGATCCAGCAAACAAGCAGAATGTTGGCAGATCTGGCAAGCATATATTTCTCAGGGCAAAGCCTTTGCTCTGAAGATGCATCTCAATCAATTGAAATTCTCACTGCCATGTGTTTATTTTGTATTATCATGTAAACGCAGTATAGATACTATGGGCCCTGGTGCAGGCAACGAAAATGGCCTCCTTGACTAGAGCTGGGATAGGAATACACAGCAACGATCGGGGTTTAATGGGCCGAACCTACAATAAGGCTGTGCAGAAAGCTTCTTGACAGCACGATCACAAATGATCAGGAAGGGGTGCAAAACTGCAATAAATAGCCTGAAAATGCCTTATTATTATGGACAATTATGACAAATGGTCAAATGCAATTTTGCCTCAAGCACTGAAAATGCCTCACAGAGAAGACTCAACTGAGACCTCTTGACAACAAAGTGCAAGGCCACTAGATCATCAGCATTTGAACGGCGCAGTTATGCCCTGTGTAAGACCTCAAAGAGCTCTATTTTTTTTCCAGTTTATATTTATTTAATGGTTCCTTTTTGTCTGGTTATCAGGGTGTTCCTCTGCCTTTTAAAAAGATTTTCAGCAAAGAAAGCATCACCCGGACCTTGAGAAGGTCAGAGGTGACTCCGGAAGTGTACCTTTTCATGCGACCCATAATTTGTAGAATTAGAGTGAGTAAGTGACTGCAATCTAAAAGTACCAGCGCGGGGTAGAGTTTCTGGATATTACATTCTGATTCACTAACTTTCCTTTCCCTTCTGGTGGTGTTTAAACCCATCCAAGTTTCGGGAACCTTTCCCTGTTTCAAGTACGTCAACAGTCCGTGGAACTGCCGCATTACCTACGTGTGTGTGTGTATTTATGTGTGAAAGAATGTCTGCTTGTCTGACAGTGTGAACGCCTGATGAGTGATAATGTTCGTACAAGTGCCGTGCTGTGAGACAAAACTCAATTTATGTTTGGCAGCGGTAAAAAAACAGAAGTAGGGCGAAGATGGGGGAATAAGGAAATTGTACTACAGGAAAATGTTTAAACTTAACCTACGAGTAGCTTCAAATGTTTAGACAGCAGTGCAATGAACTGATGTAAAAGGCAGCAGCAAGGATGCCAAAAAGGCACCAGCAAGAAAGGCGAAGGGCAGGGAAGAAGCACCAATCTCCCTGCAAAGCAGCATATGTTTTTAAGTTTCATTCTGTATGGAAGTGCAATTGGTTGCCATTTCCTACCTTTATGCTGCAGTGTCTCGGATTAAAGGAATGTCAAGGTTGATGCCTCAACATAGTTATTTGCTCTGACTGCTGCTTCAAATCAGAGCGAGACCCGTTTGCGATGGCCACGATTCTCAAGAATAAACAGCAGTACATGTGCTTCAGACTTTGGAATGAATGAAGAAAAGGGGAAATCTTTCTGTGGTGCTCACGTCCCATCTCTCCCCCCTCCCCCCCCCCCCCCCAAGATGTTTCCACGCCCCCCCAGGAGGCACACCCCACAGAAGGAAGACCTCTGCCCTAAGGTATAGAAAAGCCTAAATTAGATAATTACTAACAGCTCTCTTTGTGGTAGTGTGGTCGTGCAGTTAGGCTTATCAGGAGGGTGTGTTAAGCATTTATTGTATTCACCCAATAAAGGACCAATTACATACACTCAGACAGAATACAGACCAATTAGGTAAGTATGAAAAAGGTATACTTATGTATTATTTCTTGGTACAGGTAAGTAGAATATACTTTCAAATGTACACTTTTACAAGGAAATGCAGTTGTGACTGAAATTGTAATAGGTTTGTATTTGTTTTAGAACAGTTTAAAATACATGGAGATTACTTTTGAAATACTTTTAGATTACAGTTGGATTACATCAACTACTTGGAATGATATGCCAAGCTATCACACCATGGATCCTACAAAACAAAGGTAAGTAAGACACTTTGGGGTTTAAAACCCAGTTACAGTTCTTTCATACAAAAGTTCAGCTCGACAGAACATTTTTAGGAACAAAAATCTCAACATTGGTTCCTATGGGAAAAAGGGGGTTAACAGTTTACAGGTAAGTACTCGACCTGCAAGTATGGCTTTTGGGGGTTAGGAACAGGGTTCCCCAAGGTCCAGTTAGACACTGAACCCTTCCGCCCCAGTGCCGCTGGTGGTGCAGTTTGAGAGTGCAGGGGCTCAATGTTAGCCAATGGGGCTAAGGGGACTTTCGATCAGGAGCTGCTTACGAGCAGACCACTCTGGATTGGGAGCAAAGCTCCTGAGTCAGGATCAGCACTGCAGGGACAAACAATCAGCACAGGAACTGCACCACCAGCGGAACAGAGGTGGACGGATGCAGAGTGCCAAGAAGACATCGGGAGCCCCGTCATTCGCAATGGAGATCTCCAGTTTGGAAAAGATGCTGCAGGCTCGGTTAAAAAGGCTTCCTGAAGGCAACCAACGGCTTGAGAGGTAAGTTGGATTCTTGTGGGATGCCTGGACACCTTCGGGTGGGATGCCTGGACACCTTCGGTTGGGCCACCAAGGCCGTGAGGCTTCTGGTGCAGGGGTGTCTGATCTTACCAACTCAGGTCGGGGGGACCCTTCAGGTTTAGGCTGCAGGCGTCCGCTTGAGGCAGGTCAGGGATCTTATGTCAGGATCGCTGAGGAGACCTCCTCGGGGTGTTGGGCCACTCAAACTCTGGCATCAGGTGCAGTTGGTGCAAAATTGCAGAGTCGCCTGGATCCGGATTCTGTGGCTGTCTTTGTTGAGCAAATCCGGTGCTCACTGGAGACTTTAAGATGGGTGCAGAGCAGGTGCTTGTGCTCTGGGGGCTGCTGGACACGCCGGGGTTTCCGCTGTAGGCAGGTCGGAGTTGGGACAGACTGGTTGGGCTGGAGCCAAAGCAGTTGGTGTCTTCTTCCTGGGTCAGCATAGCACTTCAGTCCTTCTTCCTCGAATCGGAGGCGACAATGTTCGAGGTTGCTCCTAAATACTCAATTTAGGAGAGTTCACAGGGATGTGTAGGTCAGGACCAATGGGTCTCTTCCTTGGGGTGAGTACACCCCCTGCTATGCCACCCTCCAGTGGGAGGGGAGCATGAGCATCTTCCTAATTAGTTGGGTCCCCTCATCTCCAAAATGGAGGGGACAGATGTGTGCTTAACCTCGCCTCCCCTACCTGAGGGTTGTGGCTGGCAAAGGTGGGCACACCTCTCCTCCTAGCTTGGTTTTCCCACCAATTCTCCCACCCAAAGAGGGGGTCAGAACCAGTGGGAGCCAGTGGCTTGGTGCAACAAAAGGCAGGGACAGCTTACAAAGGCGGCAGACCTTTGAAGCTTCCCCTTCGTGGACCCAGCCCACACTGGGGGAGGAGGTATGGCACCACTGCCCAGGATGGGCTTTGTTTCTGGACCCAGAGAGCGGAGGGTCTCTACCCAGGGGTCCAGAAACCTGTCTTGTGGTGGCAAACGGCAGGCAGCCTCTCAGGAACCACAACAGGGCTAGTCGTTTTTCAGGAGGCGTCTCTAAGATGCTCTCTGAGTGCCTTTTACATTAATTCCCACACTGGCATCAGTGTGGGTTCAATGTGCTGAGAAGTTTCCAACCAAACTTCCCAGTTTTCAGTAAAGCCATTATGCAGCTGGGGAGTTCGTAATGACCAACTCCCACACTACATACTCTTTGTGGCTTTACTGCACTTACAATGTCTAAGAATGGACTTGGACAAGTAGGGGTGCAGTGCTCATGCAGCTGTACCCTCACGTGTGGTCTAGGGCACCCTGCTTGAGGGGTGGCTTAGTTAGGTCACAGGCAGTGGATTGCAGGAATAACAGCATGTGTGCAATGTCGACGCCTCACTTTTCTCTGCACCAAAACACGCAGACTGTAAAGGCAGTGTGTGGGTGTTAAGGTATAGGGCTTCTAAGGGTGGCAAAATAGGTGCTGCAGCCCTTTGAGGCCTTCCCTGTCCACAGTGCCCTTGGTATCTTTTTCAAGGGGTTTACCTATGGCCAGAGAGGGGCCAATTGTGGGTACAAAGGTACAAGTTTGGGAAAAGAAAGCAGATCCTGGTAAACTGATTGGCAGGGATCCAGTGTACATCAAGTCAAGTGGCATCAGTTGTCAGGCAAAACGTGGAGGGTTACCATGCAAAAAGGGGTACCTACATGGCGTTCCTGGTAAGTGGGGAACAAGGAAAGATCCCCTTTCTACAACCATTTTTGCTGCCCTTACTTGATATCAACTTCCAGGGGCCCTTGAATTCCAACAGGCTCATAAGCTTCGCCGATTTAATGTTCCAAGAATCATCATAGCATGTCTACTATTTCATCAGCACCCCCCTAATTATTCAGGCTGTGGAAAATACAATGCCCCTTTCCAATAAGTGGTCTCAAGGACACTCATAACGGCAGGCTTTTTCTCATACTTTAAAAAAGCTTCCTGCATGGATGCCTCAACTGCAACAAAATGGCAAAAAAAGCACGCTTCTGAATCAAGCAGTCCCGATTGTGAAAATCAATGGGCAAATGTCTGAATTTTCTGACAATAAACTGGCTGTCATAAAACAGTCAGGAGTGCTGCTAGTGAGCCGTTCTAAACCACAACCTCAACATTGCAAAGCAAGAAGACTACACATATACTGATCATATGTTTGAATGTGCATGGATTCACTAAATTTGTTATGAGGAAAACGAAAACACAATATTTACATCAAAGGGTGACCACTGCCCACCTGCCACCACACAAGGTTAATAAATTCAAGTGATACTGGGTCAGGAGGCAATATATAGCTGTTACTCTGAGCAAGAAGGCCAAATCCATCTAGGAAATGCAGGGTCGCTATTCCCATCCACAAATCACTCCCATGTAGAACCCTCAAATCATGGAAGGATGACGAAGGTCAGCTTTTGCGAAATTAAAGACTACTTTTCAGGTACTGGCTCTAGGATTTATTTATGCCACAACTCTAACAAAGCTTTGGTATGGACTCAAACAGAGCCAATTTGGTAGGATAAATCTCAACGGGAGTAGAGATGGAATCTGGCCCTTTTCCCAATCAATATAGGACAGGAGTATTCGATATACGCAATGCAGCAGATATCATGGCTTTGCACGGTCTGTTTTATGTATGCCGAATGCTGCACTCCTGTATAACACACGAAGGAGATCGTTCCTCTATTCAGCCGGTGCACTGGGGGCTGCTACCTGGCCGAGAATCACGTCGCTGGAAGATCTGAATTTCTGATTGTAATGCCCTCACACACCTGTTAGGGTATCATGCTTCTTCATGGGGCACTCCTCTTCAGACTGGCGCTGCAATGTCTGACGGGCCTGATGGCTTCTTTGGTGGAGTTCTTCATATCTGAGGACGCCGTATGTGGTGGGTGCATATGGGCAAAATGCAGTGAGTAGTGGTGTGCAAAAGGTGACTTAAAATAGTCACCGGAACACAGAGACTTAATTTAATATGGGCCCAGGACTAAGTAAAAACAGTGGCGCTATCTAGAGGTCCTAAGGTACCAGGATAGCTATGTGTACGTAGCTCAACATATTTTGTGCCATTGGAGCCCAATCGTTGGGCGGCCCTGCTTCAGGACCGTTATACACAAAAGGAAAAGAAAAGGCCCCCTAGTGGGGCCCGGGAACTCCCCGGGAATCAGGGATGTCCGATTGAAGTGTGTCTGATCCCAAGAAGGAACCAGAGTAACGTCTCCACCTCAAAGGTGGGGTAGCACTACTTCATAGGCGATGGGGAGGGACCCGACCACTGTAGGGGACACCTGGACGAAGGAACGGGCAGTGCCGTCTCACCTCTAACTCCCCACGATACTGCACTCAGACAAAAGTCCATAACTTGATCTTCAAAATGTATCACCTTTAATAGTATCCTAAACAAGTGTCAAGTCTTTTGCGTGCCCTGCCGGACATTAGCCCTGTTACATTAGACATCATCCGGGTCGTAGTCCTCCTCCACATGGGTTCTGAGAATAACAGCCATTCATTACAGACTTCCTAAACGCAATATGAACAGTCAGTAACTTTCCCAGAAATACTCTGGGCAGCAGGAAAGGCCCTTTGGAGGGGTCTTATTGGACAGGGATTTAGCCACGACACAAAAGGCAATATTGGTATGCATGAATGGAAGGTGACCTTTTCACATGCGGCCCTTGAGGTCATTGAACTGTATCTAGAAAGATCACGTCCTCACAGGGTCCCTACGTCATTTATTTTAAAATTGGCGGAGGTAGCCCTGAAAAAGAATTATTTTAAATTTGAGGATGTCTTCCATTTCCAAATAAAGGGGACCGCCATGGGTTGTCCTTTCGCCCCAGAAGTGGCGGTCCTCTTTATGGCACAATATGAGGATAGATTCATATTTCAGAATAATCCTTTCAGTAAACACATAACTTAATGGCTCCGCTATATCGACGATGTCTGGTGCTTGTGGTCTGGGTCGGTACAAGAACTTGAGCTTCCATGACTGGTTGAATTCCAGGCATGTTGATATTAAATTTAGCATAAGTAAGAGCAATACAAAGTTCACTTTCCTGGATTTGGAAGTAGCGTCATTAGAGAATGAACTAGTTGTCTCATTACATCGAAAGGACACAGATAAAAATACAATTCTCCACCACAACAGCGCACATCCAAAAAGCCTAAAAGAGAATTTGCTATATGCGCAGTTGCTGCGGATTCGCAGAAACTGTTCTATCAAGAGTGACTTTGAACATCATGCGGCTATGTTTTGTGACCAAATGCAAAAGAGAGGATACCCGAAAAAAATTGTTTAAGCACGCAAAGAAGCCTGCTTGGTATACCCCTCGAGAGGTTCTTTTGCAGAAAAAGGCGAAACCCGAATTGGAACGACTAGTTTGTGTATCTACTTTTGGACCGGACATTCATAAATTTAGACAAATCATGTTGCGTAATTGGCATCTACTGAAAAATCAGCCCTGTCCCTTTCCTCGCCCATTGTTTGCAATGAAAAAGAACAAGAGTCTAGGCCAGGAACTGGTCAGAGCGGATATTTTTAAGCCTCAGCAGAGAGGTACGCTTCATGCCCAGTGGAACTTAAAACCAGTGGAGGGCCACCATAAATGTGGGACCTGTGACTCCACTATTGAGGGCACGGAGTTTGTCCATCAAGTTGTCATGTGGAGGCATTCCTCTTTTACAAATTGCAAAACGAGGAATGTCATATATGCAGTGATTTGTCCCTGTAATAAGATTGATATAGGGAAAACTAATCAACAGGTCAATCAACGCATAACACAACATCGGTCACGGATAAAGAAGGTACTTACTGCCCTTATGGTGGAACATTTCGTGTCCACAGCACACACAGAGATTTTAGGGGGACGGTATTGGTTGCCTTAGACACTTCAAAAAGACAAATGGACATAGATTCAGTGCTTCTGCAAAAGGAAGCATACCTCATATTGAAATGTAACAGCATAAATACAGGTTTAAATGAAATGACATAATTATCAAGAGCATGACCGAGTTCACCCCTTGAATGTTTTCGGTGTGTGAGCATTAGAAATAATGTCAGGTGTGCTTTTCTGGGTAAGCGTCCTACAGTAAGTTCAAATGCTGTTTAAAATCGTAGAGACGAATAAATATTCATTTTGCCCTTGACAACAATTAAGTGTCAACTCTGAGGGGATATGTAACCTAATCCTCTGTATGAATTACTGTTTGAAATTTCTTGAACTACATGTCTCAAGATGCTTAGCACATGAGCATTCAAAAGTGCTATCTAACAGGAAGTGCCCTTGCTGTTTGCTGAATGACCATGTAGCGCCGAGGAAGGTTTAGAAAGTAAGTTGCTTCCATTAGTTGATATTTTACTCCAAGACCGTAGTGAATTTATGTCATAACGGTGGTTTCTTTGTCTAATTAAAGGTTTTCTAGCTGCGAATTCCTGACAAAGAGGAACGCGTCGGAAAGAACTACAGTTTGAGGTATACTTTTCACAAATGAGCCGCGTTTTGTTTATTAGTTTTGATTTAAACTCGTTCACCACATGGAGTGATTAGTTTTTTCATCTTCATTGTCAGCACGCTTTAAACAAGTTTGGAGTGCTGTTAAATTTATGAGCACTGATGCCGTAAACTTCTGATGGATACATCTGCCAGTGGATTCCTCACCATGTGAATATCCCCTGCGCCAGCAACATTCGGAAATTTTTCGTAGCTCTCCACGCCGACGAGGACGACGTCACAATAGCATGGCTCCACACGTGGCTCCGCTGACGTCACTGGAGCCATAAGAGAGTCTCGTCGGCGCCATCGGTTTTCTGGGACTCTCCGTAGTTACTTTGTATTTCTGGATTGTGTTTCTGGTCTTCTCTTGCTTCTTTCCTGGAGAGGTCGTCGAGGAAGTCAGGGTTCAAGCCCTGTAGAGAGTGCGGAGGACATATGTCCATCATGGATCCTCACAAAGATTGTGTCTGGTGCCTGTCGACGTTGACGCCGTTCCTTTCATCTCCGGCTCCGCCAGCTCGACCTCGTTCGACTCAGGCTGTGTCTCAGGATCCGTATTCGACGTCGGCTCCGTTGGAGTCGTGTGTGGCGCCTCCGACGCCGGTTCCGAGGATAAGATCCAGGCGGGAGGCGCAGAGGATTTTGGAAGAGCAGAGGTATCGGGCAGAAGAATTGGAGGAGGGTGAGCTTCAAGAGTCAGATGACTTATTTCAAGACTTAAGGGAAGCAAGTGGCCCTGACATGTCCCCAGAATGGGAGCTTTCTCCTCCTTCAGACGCTCCCTCCAAGGACGTGGTTCCTTACCACACAGTTATAAGGAAGGCAGCAGAGCTCTTAGACCTGCAGCTCCCAAAAACTGAATTTAAGTCTAATATCTTGATGGAGGTTCTTCATTCTCCCTCCACTGTAGTAGAACCTTTGCTTCCTTTCAATGATGCCATCACTGAGCCAGTTATGGAGGTTTTGCGTAAGCCCTTTTCGGCTCCGGCAGTGTCAAAATCTGTTGCTAGGAGGTACAGGGCGGCTCCAGGAGATCCGGACTTCCTAACATCCCATCCTTCTCCTGAGAGTCTGGTGGTTCAAGCTGCATGTTCGAAGAAGTCTTCTGGAGCATTTCCTCAAGTTCCCGGTGATAGAGAGTCAAAAAAGCTTGACCAGTCAGCCAAGGTGGTGTTCTCCTCGGCAAGTATGGCATTGAAGTCCACAAATGCCACCTGTCTTTTGGGCCATTACATCCACACCCTAATGGACTCTGCAAAACAGCTTGCTCCTAAATTGTCTGAGGAGGACAGGTAGAATTTTAATGAGGTCTTGTCGGATACTCAAGCAGCTGCACGTCAAGTTATTCAGAGTGGTTTGGACACTGCGGACTCTGTTGCCAGGATCATGGGCTCATAGGTTGCCACAAGAAGTGCTTGGCTTAAGTTGTCGGAGTTCTCTCCAGATGTACAGACAACACTTCTAGACCTACCCTTTGATGGTTCTGGACTGTTTGGGCAGAAAGCAGATGCAGCCTTGGAAAGGTTCAAGGACAGCAAAGCCACAGCCAAGTCTCTGGGTCTGCAGGCGCAGCCTAGAGGTTCCTCTTACAGAAGGTACAGAGGTTTTGGGAGGTCGTCCTTTCGGATCTACAGGCAGCCGCAGCAGCAGCAAAATACCCTGTATAAGGCCTACAGGGGCAAGAACAGAGGTCATCCACGAGGTTGTCAGCCCTCCTCCTCCTCTTCCTCCCTCCCTCCCTCTTCCCACAGCAAAGCAGCCCTAGATCCACCATCTGGATCATGTTGGTCCTGTGGAGGGTCAGCTTACCCATTTTCTACATGATTGGGAATCGGTCACTACAGACCTTTGGGTTCTAAATCTTGTGGAAAACGGGTATGCTCTTCCCTTTTGGGAATTCCCTCCAAATTACCCTCCTTGCCAAGGTGCTTGCTCGGAGGACCACCTTCTCCTGCAGGAGGAAGTTCTGACATTACTGAAAAAAGGTGCGATAGAGGTGGTTCCAGAGCGGAAAAGGGGTCAGGGATGATACTCCCGGTATTTCTTGATACCCAAGCAGGATGGCAGGCTACGTCCAATCCTGCATCTCAGGATCTTGAACCTTTTTCTGAAGCAGGAGAAGTTAAAGATGCTCACCCTTGCGCAGGTTCTTCAAGCGTTGCAACAGGAGGACTGGATGGTGTTGATCGACTTGCAGGATGCGTATTTTCATATTCCGATCCTGGAGTCGCACAGGAAGTATCTCTGTTTTACGGTAGGGTCGCAACATTATCAGTTTGCGGTTCTCCCGTTTGGTCTTACTACTGCAAATCGACTTCACCAAGCTCATCTGCAGGTTACGACTCAGCTGTTGTACAAATTGGGTTTCTCGATAAACGTGCTCAAATCTCGCCTGGTGCCCTCTCAGCGCAACCTGTTCATAGGGGACACTACTGTGTGTCGAGCATTCCCACCTCCACAAAGGATTCTCGACATACAGGAAATTATTCCCTTGTTTTACAATGGAGCAGTCGTTCCAGTCCTGAAGGTCCTTCGTCTGCTCGGTCTGTTTGCTTCCAGTATTCTGTTGGTCAACCATTAACGCTGGAACATGAGGGCGCTCCAGTGGTGCCTCCGCAGGCAGTGGTATCAGCACAACAGAGATCTCAGGGAGTCTGTGAGGATCTCCAGAGAAGCTGCAGCGGATCGGTCTTGGTGGAGTGTGGAGGACAATCTGTCTCAAGGAAAGCCTTTCCATCTACCTCCATCGGTGGCCACAGTGATAACTGATGCATCCACTTTCGGGTGGGGTGCGCATCTTGGGGATCTGGAGATCAAGGGTCTTTGGTCTCCAGAGGAAAGGTTGCTTCACATCAACCTTTTGGAGTTGCGGGCGATACGTTTGGCACTCAAGGCCTTCCAGGCCTTCCTCCCTTCCCTTTGCGGTCAGTGGGTTCAAGTCCTGACGGACAACACTACCGCGATGTGGTATGTCAACAAGCAGGGAGGAGTGGGGTCGCATTGTCTCTGCAGAGAGGCTCTGCGTCTCTGGTCCTGGGTTCAGGAACATCAGATTTGTCTGATGGCAAATCATCTGGCCGGAGTTCTGAACGTGCGTGCAGACAGTCTGTCGGCAGTTCTCTGCCGACCACGAGTGGAGGCTCCTTCCGGAGGTAGTCCATCACATCTTTCGGACATGGGGACCTCCTCGGGTGGACCGGTTTGCCACTCACGAGAACGCTCACTGCCCGTCATTCTGCAGTCTCCAGTATCCGATGCAGGGAGCTTTGGGGGACGCGTTTCAGTTGAGATGGGACTCACATCTCCTTTACGCGTTTCCTCCCATACCCTTGATTCCTCGGGTTCTGAGGAAGATTTGCCAAGACCGGGCCCAAGTCATAATGATCACCCCGGATTGGCCAAGAAGGGTGTGGTATACAGATCTTCTCCACCTCTCCTCGTGCCCTCCGCTCCGTCTCCCTCTCAGGGCAGACCTCCTCTCGCAGTCGCAGGGGCAGGTTCTACACCCCCACAGCTTACACCTTCATGCCTGGAGATTGAACGGGGCAACCTGAATTCTTTTTCTCTCCCACCTGACGTGGTGGACGTGATTTTGTCTGCCAGGCATCTCTCCACCAAGTCTATCTATTCCTATAGGTGGTCCAAATTTGTCCATTGGTGTTGGGAGAAGTCTATTGACCCTTTGAGGGCTCGTTTATCCAACATCCTTCAGTTTGCTCTCTCTCTAGCTCAGCAAGGTTTTCCTGTAGCTACTGTGAAGGGTTATTTATCGGCTTTCCTTTGCTTGCCGGATCAGCTGTCCTTGTTTAAATCACCTATTGTGTTACGGTTCATTAAGGGCCTTCCCAACAAATTGCCGCCCACTCCATTTATTGTGCCTCAATGGGACTTAAATCTTGTCTTAACTTACTAGATGGGTTCTTCCTTTGAACCCTTGCCCAAGTGTCCCTTAAGGACATTGTCTTTTAAAACAGTTTTACTCATTGCCATTACCTCGGCAAGGAGGGTAAGTGAGCTTCAAGCTCTGAGTTCAAAACCCCCGTTCTTGTCCATTCATGCTGAAAGAATGGAACTCAGGACCGGGGCTGCTTTTCTGCCTAAGGTGGTAACTCCTTTTCATCTGGGGCAGTCCATTACCCTTCCTACCTTCTATCCTCCCCCTAACCCTTCCAAGGAGGAGGAGCAGCTTCACCGCTTGGACGCTAAAAGGGCAGTGAGTTTTTACCTCGATAGAACTAAAGACTTTCGAGTGGATGACCAGCTCTTCGTGCGCTTCATTGGCTGCAGGAAAGGCAGAGCGGTGCACAAGCGCACCCTTTCCAGATGGATTATCTTGTGCATCAAGATCTGTTACTCATGAACCTCCAGAGGGTATAAGGGCTCACTCTACCAGGGCAGTCTTCTACGTCGGCCTTATCTAGAGGTGTTCCTGTGGAGGACATTTGTAGAGCGGCAACTTGGGCCTCCCTCCACACTTTTGCGAAGCATTACTGCTTAGATTCCGAGGTGAGGAGGGACGGACACTTTGCACGTTTCGTCCTTCAGGACTTTTTGGTATAGAAGGGTGGACACCCTCCTCCAGGAGTGGGGACTGCTGTGGAACTCTATTCACAAGGTGAGGTATCCACTGGCAGATGTATCTATCAGAATAACAAGTTACTTACCTTCGGTAACGATTTTTCTCGTGGATACAGTATCTGCCTATGGATTCCTCACTGCCCACCCGCCTCCCCGTTGTCCACCCTTGTATACCTACAATAGTGATAATGTGATAAAATCTATCTGTTACTGTTAAAGGAAGTGTGTTTCTATTCCTTTCATGCATTGACTTCACACTGTGTGTGTTGGTTTGAATATTATGTACTGTGTATACGGTATATATATTGTTGTCGCTCCGTCCGTGTGCCTCGAAGGCACGGAAAAAAAGGGCAGAACGGATGTCATCACGCCGACGAGACTCTTATG
The DNA here is from genome assembly GCF_964204655.1 of Triturus cristatus. Classification (NCBI taxonomy): domain Eukaryota; kingdom Metazoa; phylum Chordata; class Amphibia; order Caudata; family Salamandridae; genus Triturus; species Triturus cristatus. The sequence continues at coordinate 809,976,090 of NC_140582.1, read as the reverse complement.
GCTCCAGTGACGTCAGTGGAGCCGCGTGCGGAGCCATGCTATTGTGACGTCGTCCTCGTCTGCGTGGAGAGCTATGAAAAATTTCCGAATGTTGCTGGCGCAGGGGATATTCACAAGGTGAGGAATCCACAGGCAGATACTGTATCCACCAGAAAAAGCGTTACCAAAGATAAGTAACTTGTTCATGAGGATCCCAAAGCCAGTAGAGTCCGCGCTGTCTCTCCTTAATATTGAAAGGCATGCGTGAAAGATGTTTAAAATAAAAATAATTCCTCATTCTGTCTAGATGCAGCTAGGATTCGGTGTATTTGGAGAGTCACCTTCAAAATATTACAAAGTCACTATGTCTTTCGTGATAAGGTATGTGGCCACATCTTGTGTTTTTTTACACAGTAGTTATAAGGAAATATGAAGAAAACTTTAAAAAAATGTTTGTGCTTCCTTGTTGCATTGAAAATAGGGCCTCCTCCGTCCCATTTAAGATTTAAACAGCAGTCAGACTGACGGAAAGAAATACTCACACTCAGGTAGGGTTTGTTAGTTTCCAAAAAATACTTTTCTGAAGAGATCGAATTAACTTGTGTTTTGGGTAATGGAGCAAACTTAGTGATTTTGATTTTTTTGTTTGCTCTTTTAGATCATGCCAATGTTTATATAATCAAGAAGCCCTGATGAGAGCCCCCAAGTCTTGTGGGGCTTGAAACGCGTCGGCAGTTGCACTAATTGGCATCTTAATGAGTTTGGATGTTCTAGTCACAATTCTTGTATTTTGAATCACTAAAAGAAATCATTAGTGAAAAATATTGGCATTTGAATTAGGCTGCGTTTTTTTAGCTAAGAATTTATTAGCTGGTCCACATTGGGTGATGTATTTGATTGATGTTACTGTGATTACATGTGGTTGTGTCAAATGTTGTACATTTTGTAAATGTATGTAAATATATGTAATGTTGATATGTGGTTCTGTTGATGGACTAAAAGTGGGTTATTTCCAAATTTTTATAAAAAAATGTATATAAATTTATAAGGTGAAAATATTTCAGGTTTAAAAAAAAAACCGAATCAGATAAAGATTCTCTTACTCTGATTGTGTGTAGTAAAGAAATTGCGGAAGTTGTATAAATACTGGCTTTCCTCTTTTCGTCATTATACTTTTCACATTCACAGCAGAATATAATCGAATCCTTACGCAGCACCTACAATGCCGTTTAGTAGCTGAGGAATTGGCACACAATTATACTTCTGCTACAGAAAAAGCCCTCATGAAACTCAGTTAAATACATTGCAAGTAGGGGAGAAGAGGGGTGGATGCCAACATTTCAGTTAAAACAAATGAAATTGGTCATTCCTGCAAACTGTAATAAGAATGGTAGAGTCCTTACACATTTTCAAGATATTGCTGAAACATTTTTACAAAGCATTAGGTGAATCATTCTGAGATGCTTGTAAAGAGACAGAGGGAATTTCGGAACGCCATATGCATTCCTTCGCTCATCAGAGATGGAAAAGCACGTTAAATAACCCTGGATGAAATTAATCAGGTTATCACCCATCTCCCAGCCTGCAAATCACCAAATAGGGTGAGTTCTATAAAGTAGGTAAGACCCACTGACACCAATGACGCATATAAAGCCTTCAAAGAGGAGGAGTCTAAAGTCTGAAGGGTCCCTGGCTTCAATATTCAATAATCCAATTATAATCCTACTGCCTTAAGAGTAAAAAGATACCCTGGAATATGAAAGCAATAGACTGATATCCCTTCCTTGGCCACAAGACGACAGAGCATGATTCCATCCTTGATATAGCCATCCAAGGTGGGATTCATGCCTGTCTGCTCGACCTCCCAAAACCTCGAGGAGGAAACCTTACACATCTCTCTTGATGCAGAGGAGGCTTTTGATTAATTGGAGTTCCACTATTTGTTCAGAGTCCTCAATACGTTAGCATTATTTCCATATTCCAAAGGCTCCACTAAGCACCAGGAAGTGCAGATCAGTTATGGAGGTTTCTAATCCCGTAGTATGCATATATAATGCGGCATGCAGCAGGGATGCTCATCATCACCCTGGTTATTTTGTTGGATTTAGAACCCCTGACCTTTGCAATTAGGGCACACCCAGATCCTGAGCATATCGTCCAAGTCGGGGCCAATTAACTGCTTTGTGTATGTGTAAGAAAGGGCCCTCTTTTTGCATGGTTGCCCCCACTTTTTGCTGAACTGCTGATGTACTTTGAGTGTGCCCTGGGATCCTGTCATTCAGGTACCCAGGGCCTATGTTCTTTCCCTAAAACTGCATTGAAAACAAAATCCAATTGGCACTCTCTGGCCACAGGTCAGCCCCTGGTAAATAGTACCACAGGTACCCAAGGCACTGTGACCAGAAAAGGCCTCTAAGGGCTTCAGCACCTATTATGCCACCCTTAGAGGCTCGGTACCTTTACACACACACAATGCCTTTGCAGGCTGCTTGTTTTGGTGCAGAACAAAGTGAACAGTCGACAGGCACACATCCCTGTGTGCCATGCCTACAACCCACTGCCCTGGCACAGAACAGCCACCCCTCTAGCTGGGTACACTATACCAGTGGTGAGGGTACAGGTGCCTGAGCCCTGCATCCCTACAGTGTCTAAGCCAATTCTTAGACATTGTTAGTGCAATAATGCAATTAAGAGTGTATATAACTACTTTGAACACATATGTTGTGATATATAACTCCACAGTGAAAAATATTAAACTAATTGTTAAGAATGTACGTTAACGTGCAATTCCTACTCATATACATGATCTGTAATATCCAGGCTTGTATGGGTTAGCAAACATAGCAATTAGACATGATTAAATATAGATGAGTATGATGTCTATTGATGTAAAATGCCAATAAAAAGATGGATTAAAAAAAAAATAAAAAAAATAAAAAGAGGAGTATAAGGTGCTGGAGTTTGCCATTATGAACTCCACAGTACCATAATGGCTTTATGGAAAACTGAGAAGTTTAGTATCAAACTTCTCAGCACATTAAACCCACACTGATGCCAGTGTGGGATTGAATGAAAAATGCACACAGAGGACGTCTTGGAGATGCCCCCTAAAAAATGACCTAACACTAGTGTCCAGGCTGAGTGGCTGCTCACCAGCTGCCACCACCAGACATGTTACTGGACCCCTGGGTCGAGAGCACGCTGCTCTCAGGGGTCTGAAACAATGCACATCCTGGGACAAGGTGCCAAGCCTCCTCCCCCAGGATGGGCAGGGTCCACGAAGGTAAAGCTTCAAAGGCTTTCCACCTTTGTGAGCTTCCCAGGCCATTTGCTGCTTACAGCAACTGTTCCCCACCGGTTCTAACCCCCATTTTGGGCTGGAGAACCGGCGGGAAAACCAAGTGAGGAAGGGAGGTGTGCCCACCTTTGTTAACCCCACCCCTCAGGTCGGGAAGGCGAGGTGAAGCACAACTCTCAGTCCCCGCGATCTTGCAGATGGGAGGACCCAGCCAACCTGAGTGAGGCATATGCCCAACTCCCACTGGAGGGTGGCATAATAGGGGGTGTACCCACCCCAAGGAAGGGACCGATTGGTCCCAATCTTTACTTACCTGTAATGCCCCTAAATCTAGTATTTAGGGGCACCTCTGAACCTTGACTTCTCAGACAAGAAACGACCAAGAAAAGAAGGACCGAACAGCCATGCTGAATCTAAGAAGAGGAGGATGCCCACTGACCTAGACTCAGCCCTACCGGCCTGTCCCTACCTCGAACCTGCAGAAGCGAAACTCAGGTTTGTCCTGCAGCCAGCAACCTCAAGAATCCAGAGGACCTGCCCTGCCTTCCAAAGAAAAGACTCTCTCGTGAACACCGGATTTGTTCACCTACAGACTGGCTTCGGGCAACTCCGCGAGTCTGCACCACTCTGCACCTGTCGCCCACAGCCCGAGTTAGAGTGGCCCAACACCACAAGGAGGTCTCTCCGGTGATTCTGACCTGACATCAGGCCATCTCTGACCTGCCTCGAATACCCCAGCAAAGCCTGCAGCCCCCGACTGCGACCAAAGCTGGTAAGAGAAACCAGACGCCTAAAGACACCCCTCCACCCAAAGCCCCTGGCCTTGGATGGCCCAACCAACAGCGTCCCAGCATCCCCAGGCATCGCAACTTGCCTCTCTAACTGGTGGTCAACTCCAGAAGATCTTCATCCTGAGCCAGCAGTCTTTGTTGAAACCGAAGAATCCCATTGAAACCAACAGGGCACTAGACGCCAAAACAGCACCCTGCACCCAGCCGCCCCTGCGGGTGCACTCTGTGCGCTAAACAGTATCCCCCTTTGCCCTGAGCCTAACACCAGGAGCTTTGCTCCCACAACCCAGTGGCTGGCTCGTAAGCAGCCACTAACCGTAGGTCCCCTATCCCCCATTGGATTACATTAAGCCTCAGCACTCTGCAGCGGGCCGCCCTAGTGTCGCTGAGGGTGTAACAAGAGTGCATCCTTGACCCTGGCGGAACCCATGTTCTAGCCCCAGGACTCAACCCCAAAGACGGAGTACTTACCTGGTAACCAAAAACTTCATTTCTCTCCATAGGAAACCATTGACTGTTTTTCTCTGACAAATTTTCTAAGTGTGGAGTTGATTTGTATGGAAACCTGAAAAATAATTGTCCCAAACTGATTTTACTTAACTTGATTTTTGGTGAGAACTGTGGGTTGGTTCGGAGAACCATCATCCTTTTGTATTTGCAAGTATGGTTCCTGGATTGTTAGTTTGTAGTTCACACACTCTTCACAGTGAGGTGATTGCAACTGGGAATGCTGTTTTGAGTGTGAGTGATCGGAGATCTGCCTTGTGCATAGGCTCAAACGGTTATGCTATCAATTGCGTTAGTGTGTTTAGATTCCACATCGGTGCTGGTACTGTTCTCAGGGGTGCAATTCTCTTTGATCCCTCTAAGAACCTTTTGACCACCAGTGAGGTGATGCTGTTACATGAAAGCCCCTGTTGTAGGCTACTATTGCAGCTAGATGTAACTTTAGTGTTGCACAGGTTAGCCTGCGATCCAACAGATGAGTGATGTATGTTAGTACAGTTTTCTTTTTTTTTCTGGTGTCCATACTTTTGTTTTTAGTGCAACAGTGAATATATCTTTTCCTCTTGTTGCGACCATTGTCTTGTGACAGGCTTCCTTGTCTTCCTCGGTCCATGACTTTAGGAAGTAGCTTTAAGTGTCGGAACTCTATGTATTCAGGCTCCAGACAGTTCGGTTGAGTGTTTCTGGTTCCCGGTGATGCACCTTCCCCATATGCACTGTGGGGAGGTACCATTCCATTTTGATCTTGATCATTTGTCCCCTGACCATCTCTAGTAGGTTCCAGTATCCGGTCTGTCTGGCTCATTGCGGGACTCTGAGGATGAGATTTATTCCTGGTTGTCTGGCTTCCTCAAGCACCTTGGGTATTGGAGGAATTGGTAAAAAAAATGACAAGCAAATCTCCTTCCCCTCTGACTGGCTGTGTTGCTACCTGAAGGTGAAGTGTTGGGATTTTGTAACAGCTGCAGTGAACATAATTTTTTTGTTCTTTCGGTTATGTGTCCCTGAAATGCCTTCAGGGCTAGGAACACGGTTTTCATGTCCAGGTAGTTGATGTGTTTCAGCATCTCCGTATTGTTCCATTGTCCCCGTACTTTCAGGTTGCCTGTGTGTGCTCCCCACCGCTTGTGGGATGCCTCTGTTGGAACGGTCACTGTTGGAGCAGGTGTCTTGAATAGCCTTCCTAAGGTTATGTTCTTTAATATCCACCATTGTATTTCCTTTTCTATTTTTGCTTTTACAATCACTAGATCTTCCTAACTCCCGGTGGCCTGTGAACATCTGTTGCATAAACATTCCTAGAAAGGTCGCATGCCATCTCGCATGTGTTATGAGCGCGATGCATGATGCCCATTAGCTTCATGACTGTCCTCACAGTCAGAGAGGGACTCCTCTTGTATAGGTGACCTGCCATCACATTTACCATCCTCTGGACAGGGTATGCCTGTGCTGTCTTTGACTTTAGGGTCACTCCCAGGAACACTTTTTCCTGTTCCGTTTGGAATGATTTTTTGTGGTTCATGGAGAACTCCATGGGTTTTAAGGTTCTAAATACTGTTTGAATGTCTTTTTAGCATTTTTGCTTTCCTTTCACCTTTACACTCCAGTCTTCTAGATATTTCCTTCCTTCTTAGAAAGGCTGCGACTGCTGCAAGACATTTTGTAAAGACCCTTGGTGCCGACTCTGAATTGATAGCAAAATTTCTCTACTACAAACAGTAGATACTTTTTGTGTGTTTGACTCATGGACATGTGCAGGTAGGCATCCTTCCGATCTAGAGTTACCATGTAGTCTCCTTTTTGTAGGAGTGGGTTTACTCCCTGAAGTGTCATTGTGAAATGTGTGCGGATACATTTGTTTATGAACCGAAGGTCCAGAATTGATCTTAAGGGAGGTCTTGTTTGGGAACCAGGAAGTAAGGAGAGCAGTTCACATTGTTTTGTTCCCTCACTGGTACCTTCTCTATTGCCTTTTTTTGTAAGAGTTCTTTGACCTTTTCTAAGGTGTGTGACCTCTACCCTTTGATATCTTTTTGTTTTTGGCAGAATTGGTGGTGGCGATTTGAGCAGTTATATGAAATATCCATGACGTATCCCATTTAAAATCCAATTGTCCATGGTGACTTTTCCCCACTGCCATGATTAATTCCCTATTCTGCCTCCTACTCCTGTTTTATAGGAACTTGTTTTGTGTGAAGTCACTTGCTTGTGGCTCCTCTACCTCTGGAAACTGCCCTCTTCCCCTTCCGAAAGGGCTGCCGAACTGGATGCTGCCCCTGTTGATATGTAGTCTGCTGTGCGGCTTGGAGGGAGCTTGCTTGTGTTTGTTGCTGCTGCTGCCCTGGTGGGAAGTAAGCTCTGCCCGAGGGTCTTCAGGGTGTTTTTCCACCTCTTCTAAATGAGCCTCTGTATTGTAAGGCTCCCATTGCCTTAGTTATTTCATTGTCCTCCTTTATTTGCAGCACGGACTCAACCGCCTGGCTAAAGAGTGCATCCCCAGTAAAGGGAAAGTTGAGGATATCTGCCTGCACCTCCTTTCTGAACCCTGATATTCTCATCCAGGAATGTCTCTTTACCGAAGATTTCTGTGCACATCTGCCTGCTGGCAGTGTCTGCTGTGTCTAAGGCCTCTTTCAGGCATGTACCAGCGGATGTTTCTGTCTTCTGCTAGTACTGCCTTGGCTCTCATTTGGTCTTCCTCAGGCAGCTTTTGCATTAGGGATTCAATGTTGTTCCATTGCTGGTGACCATAGCTGTTCAGCAGCGTATCTGAATTTGCAATTCACCACTGTATTGCAGCCTTCCTTTCCATCTTTATTTCCACAGCCACTTGCTCTCCTTTTCTAGTGGAGGCCCCGTCAACATGTGTATGTTGATGTGCTTTCTGGCAGTAGCAACAATAATGAGTCTGCTGATGCGTTCCACTGATGTATTTAGAGTCCTTTGTTGAGGGCTTGTATTTCTTTTCCACTTATGCGGTGACAGCTTTGAAGGCTCCCGAAAAGTTTCCTTGCCTTGATCTAATATGCTGGGCAGCTTAGGGAGATTTAAGTTTCCCTTGTTGGCAGGCAGTAATGTCTCGAGGATAAAACAGTACACTCCCTTCTCCTCTAATGGCACTTCATAAGTGTCTGCAGCCCTTTCTGACCAGGCTGTTATACATTGGGAGGTCGTTAGGTGGTGATGCCCTTGAAGAGTAATTGTCTACCTCTTCTGGAGATTCTGTGTTGAGGTCATCCCTGGACTCCTAGTTGAACCATCCTCCTCCTTCTAGCTAGTCTCTAGAGATGCTGGTGTTGCTGGAGCTTACAAAGCAGATTCCTCCTCTTCAGCGTCGAGGGTTATCAAAGGTTTACTTGGCATTTGGAATCTCCTTAAGGAGATGTTGAACTCCTTTTGCTGAACTGCTGCCATTTCTATCTCTAGTCTTCTCTTATTCCTTTTTATCTCTTGTGCCTTGTCTGTGTCAACCAACCTCTTTTACTTTTAAATGTTTGGAGATATTAATATCACAAGAACTTTCACAGTCTAGTCGTCTTCAAAAGCTTTGTCTTTTCCCTAGCGGCCTCTCGACTTGATGGGTTGTCGAGGGTTTTGGCATTTTGCCAGCATCGAGACCCTGTGGTTGGGATCCGTGGGCCTCCTCCGCTAGTGGCTGACCTTCGTTGCCTTTTTTTTTTTTTCCTTTGTTTTTTTTTTTTAACGCTGAAGCTGCCTTGTGCGACTTTTTGTCAGCCGTTTTGGGCTCTAGGCCCTTCGGTGGTCTTATTTCCTTTTTTTTTGGGGGGGGGGGGGGGTTCTTTCTGCATCCTTTGCAGATTTCATCTCTGCCTGCTTCTTTTCAGGATCGGTCTTCAAGAGTTTGAGGTCTGACCCTCCTCGACGTTGTCGTCATCGTTGGAAAGTCCTAGTTCCTTAGTGGCTTGTGGCCGCTGACCATGGTGTAGTAATGTTCCAGTCTTTATATAGGCAGCACAGGCCTCGCAGTGTCCTGGTGGTCTTTTGGCAGGCAAAAATAGCAGACCTCGTTAGGGTCTGACTGCTCAAATTTGTGGAGGGAGTTTGGGTAGAATTTAAAGGGGGTTTTGTCCATGCATCATCCGCCAACCACATGGCTGTTTCAGGCAGGGGTCTCCCATCAGAAGGAGTGAAAGGTCCCCTTCTCTCTCAACTTATTTTCCTTTTCTGGTTTTTGGCTTATCGATGGATTTTTCTTTTAAATTTTCGCATTTTCTTAAAAAATGTTTGTAGCTCCTCCGTTGCTTCCAGACTCACCGGCGGAAAAAATAATCTGAAGATGGCAAACGCGTACAGGAACATCTGGGGTGCTGTCTGACGTCATACCACCAAAGAGAAAGAAAAATACAATTGTGACCCAACCACTAGATGGCGGAATAAAGCACAGCATGGGATTCATACTGCAAAACATAAGGATATTTCCTCCCATGCTGGTACCAGACTGCTACTTGTTGGATAAAGTCCAAAACGTCCTTGCACAAATTGTGTGACTGCGAGTCACAGAACTGTAAATGAATAGGTTACTTACCTTTGGTAATGATGTATCTGGTAGAAACATATTCTAGTTGCGGATGGCTTACCTTGTGAATTTCCTCCAGGCGTCAGTCTGGGTCGGAAGATTAGATATTTTAATCAGCAGTACCCCTGCACGTCGGTAGGCGGCGGCAGTCGGCTTCGCATCCGTTGTCGGAAATGAAATCGCAGGACCTATATAGACACGCCCAGCCGGGCGTCAGTTCTTAACATGAATTTCCACGCCAGAAGCACAAAGCTATGTAACACACTGCCCACTGTTGGGTCAAAAATAGGCCCTTTGGGGAGTCCCTATCCCTAGACATCAGTTTGCAGTGTGAGGAGGATGAGTGGGGCGGTGAGCGATCTACAACTAGAACATGTCTCTACCAGACACATAGTTACCGAAGGTAAGAAACGTATTAATCTGATAGAGACTGTAGTTGTAGATTCCTTACCTTGAGGCTAGACAATCAAGCAATACCGACAGTAGAAGAGAGTCTGCGAACCAAGATCAGACAAGAAAGTCTAAAGGACCAAACAGGCAAAGTACCAAATCCCCCGGACTTCGCCGTCCATGCAGGATTATCTGGTAAACATATGCAGTGATGCCTATGTTGTTGCCTGACAAATCCAGGACTGGGACTCCACGAGTAGAGTAAGTACAAAACCTCACAGAGGGTCTTTTTGTCAATGCATAGCACAATTTATTGCAGAGGACAATCCATCGAGAGATAGACCTTTTTTGTACTAACGACCTTTCTTGGCACCCACATAGCCAATGAAGAGTTGGTCATCCATGAAGAAGTCTTTTGTATGATCAAGATAAAAAGACAAAACACGTTTTGGTGGCGTCTCTCCTCCTCCTTGGAGGGATAGGAGGTGTGTAAAAGGAGGGCACAGTAATGGATTGTTCCACATGAAAGGGAGTGACCACCTTAAGAAGGAACAAAGCTTTTCTACGAACAGGCAGCTAGGGAGGCTTGGAAGCCAGCGCCTGGACCTCAGCAACTCTGAGCAGAGGTGATGGCAATAAGGAAAGCAGTCTTAATGGTTAGAAGTTTGAGAGGATAATTATGAAGCAGCTCGAAGGAAGCACACAAGAAAAGTCAAGCCCAAATTTAAATCCCATTGGGGCATTATGAAAGGACACGGAGGAAACAAGTGAATAAGTCCCTTAAGGAATCTGTTGACAATTGGAGATTTGAACAAAGAAGGCTGATCTGGAGGTCTCAAAAAGGCAGAGATAGCAGAAAGATAACCCTTAAGGGTGCCCAAAGCCAATCCTGCCGGGCGAAAAAGTATATACAGGAGAACCTCCGAAAAAAGGGCAGAAAGGATATCAACAGCCTTTGCTGTGCACCATGCCACAAATTTGCTCCATCAACAGGCGTATACAGTTTTAATGGATGGATGCCTGGCTGCCAAGATGACATCACAGACTTTGGGTGGAAGGTCGAAAGCGGTCAAATGTCGCCGTTCGATGTCCACGCAAGGAGGAGAAGGCTGGACAGTTTCAGGTGACAAACCGCCCTCTGCTTCTGCGACAGAAGACGCTCCCGAAGGGGCAGTCTGTTCGGAGGATCGATGGCCATGTTCAGGAGGTTTTACTACCAGACTCTTCGTGCTCAATTCAGAGCCACAAGATTCACTTGAGCCCAGTCCTGCTTGATCTTCTTGAGCACTCCGGGCAGAAGTGGTATAGGCAGAAAGGCGTAGAGGAGGCTGAAGCTCCACTTGCGACAAAAAGCATCACGAGCGCTGCCTTGGCAACTCCAATGTACAATACTGCTGACATTCTGCGTTCTCTTCAGAGGCGAACAGATCTAACCAAGGCACTCCTCACCACTGAAAGAGACCATGCGCCACCTCTGGATACAGACGCTATTCTAGATCGATCAGGCAACGACAGAGTTCGTTCGCCCTGGCATTCAGAAAACCCGCCAGGTGGTGAACCACCAGGGATATGCCTTGATGTTCCAACCATGACCAGAGGCGGAGAGCCTCTTGACATCGGGTCCACGACCCCACCCTGCCCTGTTTGTTCCAGTACCACAATCGGTGGTGTTGTCCGTGAGCACCTGCACCACTTTCCGTTTGAGAGAGGAGAGGGAAGTAATGTCTTAAATGCCAATCTGATCGCCCAGAGCTCCAAAAGGTGGATATGGAGACCGGACTCCACCTGAGACCAGGGGCCCCTGATCTCCACCTCTCCCAGGTGGGCGCCCAGTAGTAACGCATCTGTCACCACCTTCAGATCTGGTTGGAGAAGGGAGAGGGATCTGCTTCTGACCCAATCTTCGTTTGTTACCACCACTGCAGTTGGTTGCATAGTTCCCTGAAAGATATAGACGTAGTCGGAAAGATTCCCCTAATGCTTTGCCCGTTGGAAGTTCAGGTCCCACTGCAGATCCCGCATATGCCATGATCCACCAGCAGAATGCAGGAGGCCAAGCAGCCTCAGTCCTTCTCACCAAAGTCCTGGATAGAGGCTGAAAAATCAGAATGATTACCCAAATAGCCCAGACTCGCTGCTCAAGAAGATTGGCTCGAAACTGCACTGTGTCCAGAAATGTCCCGCTGTAAGGGAATCCGGTGTGACTGCGGCAATTTGATAGTGAACCGAAGCGAGTGCGGGAGGTCTGCCATAGTCTGAAGGTGGGAAACGACAGCCTGGGGCGAGCCAGCCTTCAAAAGCCAGTTATCAGGATAGGAGAAAACTGACACCCTGATCTGCCCAGATGAGCTGCGTCCACAGCCATCACTGTTGTGAACACCCAAGGGGCACTGGTAAGGCCAAAGAGGTGAACGGTGAACTGAAAGTGTTCGTGGCCCACCGTGAATCGTATGCAACATCTATGGGCTAGCAGCACAGGGATATGGAAATAAGCGTCCTGCAAGTACAACGCTACCATCCAGTCTCCTGGGTCGAAGGCAGACAGGACCTCCTGGGCCAATGTGAGCATTTTTAACTTCTAGAAGAAGTTGAGGATCCGGAGGTCTAGGATAGCACGCAGGCATTCGTCCTTTCTGGGCACCCGAAAGTAGCAGGAATAACAACCACGTCCTACTTCTGGTACAGGGACCCTCTCTATGGACCCCTTGGCAAAGAGAGGCGTAACTTCAAGAGCCAAATGATCCTCTGACATGTGGTTGTAACGTGGTGGCATGGAGAAAGTACTGGTCTCAAAGGGGAGGGGTAGCACATTTGGACAATCTGCAGAACCAACCTGTCTGACGTGATGGACTGCCAGCGGAGGAGATGATGGCGAATCCTGATTCCAACTGGCTGATTGGCCTGAAAAGTCAGACTAGGAAGCTTGGGAGGTAGTGGCAGAGGGGCAAAGGGTGGACTGGTGTGCCCGCTGGCTGCCTTTCCCATGTGGACGCTGGGTCCCATGTCCACAGCCATGCAGAGGCTGGACAGCTTGCATGACAGTGGCTGGTCTGGACAGGCCGTGGCTGGGCACCCCTTCCGTAACCACGAAAGACAGACTAAGGGGGGTTGGTGGTAGCCGTGAGGCCCAAGGATCTGGCCGTAGCTCGAGATTCCTTGAAGCGCCCCAACGCCAAGTGTGCCTCGTAACCGAAAAGGCGAGTGCCATCAGAGGGCATGACCATAAGGGTAGATTGTACATCCCCTGACAAGCCAGAAGTCCTAAATCAGGTGTAGCGTTGTACTGCTACTGACGAGGCAACCATTCTGCCCAGTGAGTTGGTGGCATCTAGTCCACAACAAATGGTGAATTTTGCTGCGTCTCTCCCATCCGCAAATGCCTAGGAGAGAACAGCACGGACCTCCTTCGTGCACTGAGGAAGCACCTGAGCAGCCGTATCCCAGATGGTATGGAAGTATTGGCCCAAGACGCAAGTGGCATTTACCGACAGCAATGCCAAGCTGGAGGAGGAAAATATCCTCTTCCCAAGATGGTCCAGCTTCTTGGAATGCCGATCGGGAGGACAGAAGGGAAGGAATATGCTACTTACCAGTATGCATCTGTTCTTGGCATGTAGAGCTGCAGAGTTGTACACTTAGCATAGATCGCCATCTGGTGTTGGGCCCGGATGTTTGCAGTTTGTTTTTCTTCTTGGACAGTCTTTGGAAGTCACGAGTTCGGTGACTCCTCCTTCGGTCCGTACTGCGCATGGGCTTCGGCTCCATCCTCAGATTGTTTTTCGCCAACAGGGAAATGATGGAGCGTAGTAATAACAGTGAGAAACCCATGTGTTGTATCTAAATAAGATGTACTGGAACGGATACAGGTAGCCGGGGAGGCGGGTGGGCGTGTACAACTCTGCAGCTCTACATGCCAAGAACAGATGCATACTGGTAAGTAGCATATTCCGTTCGAGGCATATGAGCTGCAGATTGTACACTTAGCATAGATTATATAGCAGTACCCAACCTTAGCGGCGACCACCGGTATCCGTTGCAGCTGTTTGAAAAAGTGTCTTTAGTACAGCCTGGCCCACCCTAGCTTGCTGCTTGGAATGCACATCTACACAGTAGTGTTTTGTGAAGGTGTGCGGTGTAGACCATGTGGCTGCTTTGCAGATGTCATCTAAGGGTATGTTCCCTAGAAAAGCCATAGAAGCCCCTAACTTTCTTGTAGAGTGGGCTTTAGGAGGAACAGATAATGTTCTCTTTGCCTTTTGATAGCAAATTTGTATGCATTTTACAATCCACCTAGCTATCCCTGATTTAGAAATGGGGTTGCCTTTATGTGGTGGAGAGAAGGAAACGAACAATTGTTTAGTCTTCCTGAAGGGTTGCGTTCTTTGTATGTAGTATAGCAACGCCCTTTTCACATCAAGTGTGTGTAAGGCCCTTTCTGCAACAGATTGGGGTTGCGAAAAGAAGACAGGTAATTCCACCGATTGATTGAGGTGGAAGGGGGAAATGACTTTGGGCAGAAACTTCGGATTTGTGCGAAGTATGACATTGCTGTGATGCATTTGTATGTAGGGTTCCTGTATGGTGAACGCTTGTATTTCACCAACCCTTCTAAGGGAAGTGATAGCTACAAGGAAAGCTGTTTTCCAGGTGAGAAACTGTAGCTCACATTTGTGCATTGGTTCGAAGGGCGGACCCATTAGTCGTGTAAGAACTAAATTTAGATTCCATACAGGGGAAGGTGGTGCCCTGGGAGGAATTACGCGTTTAAGGCCTTCCATGAAGGCTTTAATAGCGGGCACTCTGAAGAGTGATAAATGCTGTCTGTTTTGTAGATAAGCAGCGATCGCTGCTAGGTGTAGGCGTATGGATGAATATGCCAAGTTACACCTGTGAAGATGGAGCAGATAGCATATGATGTGCTGTATGGATGCATCTAGAGGGTTGATTGTATTGTTACGGCAGTAAATTACAAATCTTTTCCACTTTGCGGCATAGCATGCTCTAGTGGTAGGACGTCTGGCTTCCATGATGATGTTCATACAATCAGGGGGAAGGTTAAGGTATCCGAATTCTAGGATTTCAGGAGCCAGATCGCCAGGTTGAGCTGAGCTGGGTCCGGGTGCCTGATTTCTCCATGGTTCTGGGTTAGGAGGCATGGGGATAGATGCAGTTTTTGATGTGGTACCACTGACAGTTGTAGTAGCGTGGTGTACCACGGCTGCCTGGCCCACGTCGGAGCTACCAGAATGAGTGTGAGGGAGTGCTGTTGTAGCTTCCTGACCACTAATGGAATTAGTGGGAGAGGTGGAAAGGCGTATGCAAATCTGCCTGACCAGTTCATCCATATCGCATTGCCCTTGGACAATGGGTGTGGGTATCTGGCGGCGAAGCTTGGGCATTTTTTGTTTTCGTGGGTGGCGAAGAGGTCTATCTGAGGATGCCCCCACTGTTGGAAGAATGGGTGAAGAACTTGTGGATGCAGTTCCCATTCGTGTATTTGTTGCGTTTGTCTGCTGAGCAGATCTGCCATGGTGTTTTGTACGCCTGGAACGTGCTGTGCCAGGAGAAAGATGTTTTGAGGAATTGCCCATCTCCATATGCTCTGGGCTAAGCGGGAGAGCTGGGGAGAGTGTGTCCCCCCCTGTTTTTGGATATAATACATTGCTGTCATATTGTCTGTGCGAATGAGGACTGCTTTGCCCGAAATCTGTTTTTGGAAAGATTTTAGGGCTAGAAAGATCGCCAAGAGCTCCAGATGGTTGATGTGGAGCGATTTTTGCTGTGGCGTCCATAGACCTTGCATGGTGAGGTGTAGAAGGTGCGCTCCCCAGCCGGAGAGCGATGCGTCCGCTGTTAGAGTCACCTGAGGAACCGGGTCCAGGAACGGCCGCCCTTTGGAAAGGTTTGTGGTGTTCCACCACTGCAGAGAGTGATGTGTGCGGCCGTCCACCAACACCAGATCCGTCAGCTGACCCTGGGCCTGGTTCCACTGTTGTGCTAGGCACTCTTGAAGTGGACGCATGTGGAGTCTTGCATGGGGCACTATGAAAATGCAAGACGCCATCATTCCTATGAGCTTCATAAACACTCTTGCTGGAAGAGAGTGTTGAGGAAGGAATGTTTTGTGTAAGGCTTGAATGCTTGTGATTCTGGCTGAGTTTGGATAGGCAATACCCTTGGAGGGGTCTATAGTGGCCCCGAGATATTGCTTTGTGTGAGATGGTATGAGGTGGGACTTTTGGTAGTTCACCGTGAAGCCTAGCTGGTGGAGCAGTTGGATGGTGCTGTTTGTATGCTGCACACATTGGTCGTAGGACGCGGCTTTTATCAGCCAGTCGTCTAGGTAAGGGAAGACGTGAATATGTTGACGTCTGAGGTGTGCCGCTACTACTGCTAGGCATTTGGTAAACACCCGTGGTGCGGTGGTGACCCCGAAGGGGAGAACCGTGAATTGGTAATGTTGCCTGTCCACCACGAACCTGAGGTATTTCCTGTGAGAGGGGTGTATTGGAATGTGAAAGTATGCGTCTTTCAGATCCAAGGTTGTGAGAAAGTCTCCCTGGCAGAGGAGTGGGAGGACTTGCTGTAGGGTGACCATGTGAAAATGGTCTGAATGTATGTAGGCATTTAGAGGCCGGAGGTCGAGAATGGGTCTGAGGGTCCCGTCTTTCTTTGGTATTAAGAAATATAGGGAGTAGACCCCTAGATTTCGTTGATTGACGGGGACCTGCTCTATAGCGTGTTTTTGGAGGAGTGAGAGTACCTCTTGTTTGAGCAGTGTGGAATGTTCTTGAGACATTGGACGGTGCCTTGGTGGGATATTGGGTGGGGTAGATGTTAGTTCGAGATAGTACCCTGACCGAATGATTTGGGTCACCCATTTGTCCGATGTTATGGACTCCCATGTGTGGATAAAGTTTTGCAGTCCGCCCCCGACCGGAGTGGGATGGTCTGAGGGGAGCGGAGGGGAGTCATTGTGCGGGTGGGGTGGCAGAACGGGTGTTGTTGGTTTTGCCCCTGCCCTTATTGTTGTTGCCTCTGTAACCACCCCTTTGATTGCCCTTTGAAAAGGTATTTTGAGGAGGGGACTTGTAGGAGGTAGAGGCGTTATCGGTGGAGGAGCCTCTGCCTGTGCCACGAAAGGACGAGCGTCGAAAGGAACGTTTAGAGGCTTGTGTTTGGAGTGCCCCCATAGACTTTGCTGTGTCTGTGTCCTTTTTCATCTTTTCCAACGCTTCGTCTACCTTTGGCCCAAAGAGAGTTTGCTGGTCAAAGGGGTGGTTGAGTATGGATGCCTGGACTTCAGGCTTGAACCCTGAGATCCTGAGCCAGGCATGGCGACGAAGCAGGACACTTGTATTTATGGCTCTAGAAGCAGTGTCGGCTGCATCAAGGGCACATTTAATGGAGGTGTTTGTAATTAGTTTACCCTCCTGTATCAGGTCATGAGCCTTGCGCTTGTGTTTTTCTGGAAGGTGCTGCATAAGAGCCTCTAGTTCGTCATAGTGTGCTCTGTCATATCGCGCAAGCAGTGCTTGTGTGTTTGCAATGCGCCACATGTTTGCAGCTTGGGAGGCGGTGCGTTTACCAGACGCGTCCAGAAGTTTAGATTCCTTGTCTGGCGGTGGGGCTTCTCCTGAGGATTGGGAGTTAGCCCGCTTTCTAGCTGTGGAGACAACTAGGGAATCTAGGGGAGCAGGGCCCTTAATGTATGCAGGGTCTGTGGGTGCCGCTTTGTACTTCTTCTCTATTCTAGGGTTCAGTACTCTGGCCCTGACAGGGTCTTTGAACACCTCTGTAGCGTGCTTGGTGACACCCTTAAGCATGGGTAAAATAGAAGTGGATTTGTCTTGTATGTCAAATGTATCCAGTGGGAAGTCTTCTTCCACTGGTTCACTGTGCATGTCCACCCCATGGTAGTGTGCTGCTCTCTGCACTAAATGATGAAAGCCTAAGGAGTCCTCTGGAGGAGACGGCCTGGATGGGTATAGGTCGTCCTGAGGTATATCTGGTATATCAGGGTTATTGTAATCCTCCCATGGGTCTGGGGTCCCTGGTGGAGTGGGATCCATTGGGGCGTCCGCCGGGTAATTGTCCGGGTCCCCGTCATCCGGATCTGGGGATGGGGCCGGATCGTAGTGAGGTGGAGGAGACCTGGGAGGGGGATGGGGTGGAGGTGGTGGAGGAGGTAGGGGAGGCGGTAGTGGGGAGGGCACTTTGAGGGGTGAAGTAGCAGAGTCCTTCCTTTTGGGTGGTGGAGGAGGAGCCGGAGTATCAAGGCGTCTTTTCTTGATAATTAAAGTCAATAGTCCAGTCTTTGGATCTTTGGACAGAGTCTTTTGTAGAGGGTCTGGTGTAAACAGAGCCAGTGGCGTCGAATCGTCCGTCGGCACCGGTGATTTCGGAGCCGAGGGCTTCGATGGTTTGTGTGCGCCATGCTTTTTTGGGGCCTCCTGTTTTTTCGGCGTCGAAGGAGTTTTCGGCGTCGGAGCGTCGGTGCCGACAGATTTATGTTTGTGTTTGGTCGGCACCGAGAGTCCAGGCTTCGGCACCGGTGGCTTCGGAGTCGAGCTGGATATTGCTTTCTTCGGTGCCGGATGCTGTTTTTCGGCACCGGGCGTCGGCTGGCTCGATCCCGAGCTGCCGTGAGACTTTGGGTGCTTCGACACCGAGCCCGAAGGTGGGGTGATCGAAGCTTTGGTCTTGGTTTTGCCCAGGCCGGCAGGCGAGGGAGTAACCTGAGTCTCTTTGGTTTTGGGCGCGGGGGTGGGAGGGGGCATAGTACTCACGGCCCGCTGCGCCGGTGTGATGTCCTCCACGTCGGAGTCGTCGGCTTCGGAAGCGCTGACGACATCTTCTTCCTGCTCGGTGTGTGTTTGCCCCGAAGCTTCGGCGCCGTCTCCGAAGATGTCCGGTGGAGCTGCAGACGATGAGTGCGCCATGGTGCGTCGAGCTTTTCGATCCCGGATGGTTTTCTTCGATCGAAAAGACTTACAGGCGGGGCAGTCTCTGGCCTCGTGTTCTGGAGAGAGGCAAAGATTACACACCTGATGGAGGTCGGTGTGGGGAAATTTAGACCCACATTTTGGGCACTTTTTGAACGGAGTCCTTTCCATCGGCCGGGACCGGAGTCGAGGAGGGCCCGAAGGCCGGTGCCGATGTACGGGATGGAGAAAAGTGCCGCTTCGAGAGATGAAGAAACTCGAAGATACGAGGATTTTCCGTCGAGGCTGGAACCGTAGAAGTTCGAAGCCGGAGCACGAAGTATCACATCCGAGCCCGATGGCGGAAAAAAACAATCTGAGGATGGAGCCGAAGCCCATGCGCAGTACGGACCGAAGGAGGAGTCACCGAACTCGTGACTTCCAAAGACTGTCCAAGAAGAAAAACAAACTGCAAACATCCGGGCCCAACACCAGATGGCGATCTATGCTAAGTGTACAATCTGCAGCTCATATGCCTCGAACTGTGCCTTTTGAAGTTGACACTTGGAAAACCAAGCTCGCAGAGAAAGGATGTAGTGTAAAAAAAAAACCGGGTCTCCTGGAGCAGGACGGTGGCAGCGGACGACTGCCCTGTCCACAGGAGCCCCTGTGCTGGGGTTGGATCAACTGCTCAGAAGGATATCAGGGAGTGCTTTGTTAAAGGGCATAGGGGGTTCTGAAGTAGAAGCTGCAGGCTGAAGCACCTCTGTCAGGAGGTTAGTCCTGACTGCCACCGAAGGGAGCTGGAGGCCAAGGACTTTGGCTGCCCTTCTCACCACCACTGTAAAGAAGGCTTCGTCCTCTGTAGCCATGGTAGAGGGAGAATGCAAGACAGTGTCAGGGGAAGTGTCCAGCCCACTGGCCTCACCCAGGTCCATCCGCCAGTCCATAGGGTACTCAAGCTGGTATGTTGAAGGGTCCAGCTGTCCCTTCCATTCTTCTTCACCGCCTCCTGGCACAAAATAAACACCAGGGATGAACACAGGAACAAAGGTCCCTTCCGGCATCAGAGCTGATGTCGGTCCGGCTCCATGTCCACGCTGGGGATGAGGAAGGGGCAAACATCGACTAGCGGCACGGTCAATGTCGGGAGCATCCCCACTGGGACAGACGTCAGGTTAGGTCTAGTTAGATCGAACAACGTTGGTGTGGATCAGACAGCCAGAGCAGAGGCCGAATACGCCAGCGTCAAAGGCCTGAGGCCCTAAATCGATTCCATGGGGTCCGAAGGCGCACCAGCAGAGCCGGGCTGCCCAAAGATGAGGTGGAGGGCCTCATAAAATTTCCGTAATTGGGCAGGAGACACTCCAGCTTCTGTAAAAGCAGGGGAGAACGCAGAGTCATCTCAGAAAGAGCCTCTGAGCACTGAGGTCTAGAGTGACGACGCTTCGTGCCCCGCCTCAGACAGACAGGGTGTTGTCGAGGAATGCCTATGATTCTTCTACTTGTTCTTGAGCTTACCTGACCGCCCCAACGATTTAGAATGGGACAAGGAGTGCAGGCTCCATGACTGTTTTCTGGACTTCCTCTCAAAGAGAGCGGAAGCGACACAGAGCCGACCGCCGCGCCTCCAACAGCTTTCGAGACGACTCCTGCAAAGCCTTCATGGCCCGGCAGTCAAAGCATGACTTCAAGTCGTGGTGACGCTCCAAGCACCAAAGGAACATGAGGTGCACATCAGTCATGGACATCATTCGATGGCAGGATCCGCGCAGCTTGAAACCGGTCCTACGCTGGGACATCTCGATGACAAGGAGTCCAAGACTTGATAAAAGGCTAGCCAAAAAACAGCTAAGGGGTAGCTCTCTGCAGATCTTTGCTTAGGCTGGCGCAGGAAAAAAAAGAACGGACGTCTGCGCGTCTGGGCAGCTTCTGCATAGGTCTTGCAATGTCATTTCCGGTCTTTACTACCCAATCAGGGGGCTAGAGAATCAATCTTCCTTGCAAATGAGGTCTTAGACATCATTATTAAGCCACTTTTCAGGCATAGATAATCTCCTAAAGATAGGACTAGGCTTATCACACAAAAGGTATCTCGTAATAAAAAAAACGTATATGATGTAGAGGGCATCATTGAGAGTTAAGTGTGTGAAGGTGAAAATATTAGTGATCTCGGCATGTTGTGAGAGATGTCAGATTTTCAGATGTACGGGCAACTTAATTCACCTAAGTAAAGTCTTAATGCAGATTTGTTTTAAAAAAGGCAACTAGGTGTGAAGAAAATGAACTACGTAGTTGTGGGGCTGGCACTAGCACCATACTCAATTACAACAGAGGTAATCACAAAGGATAGTGGTTACACGTTTTGCAATAATGAAAAATGGCAAAAAGCAAAACAAATGTTGTCAAAGTTATGAATGAAAGACGAAAAGCACCAAACAAATCTTGCACATAATGGGTAATATATAACGAGAAGTGGGTTACATCCTCTCCAGGGAAAGTTCTGCTCGGTCATTTGCATTTTTCACAGTGGATGTGGAAATCTTAGGCATTGTCATGAGTATCAACATATTCCACTAGTTACAACATTAACTGTATGCAAGTCCTTGCTTAAAATACCAGTGAATGCTTCTTTCTTAGGCTTAATTCAAAGGTGGTATGATACAGCATCTCCACAAAGTTTTTCAAACATGGTACATTGACTTCATTCTTAACAGCCTAGGGGAAAAAGAAGAGCAGAGAGAGTAATAAAATATAGGCATTGTTTTAAGTGGCTAAAGATTGTCACAAGAAAAACTATAGGCATTCTACGTTTGTATGTTAAGCAAAACTGGCATAAAGCACTCTTATAAAATACATTTTGGTAGTGATGTCATCTGAATTTGCAGCTCACACAGCTCATTTTTGAACATTTACTTGCCACCAGACAAAAAATGTACAACTCAAAGTTCAAAAGAATCTTTATTCGAATTGTGACAATTCATTAAAGCACATCCTATAACACATGATAAAAAAACAGGTTTCTCAGTAAAGGCTTACAAATTAAACCACATCATTATTTACATTTCCATCGTTCTACGCGCATGGACAGCAATCTTTAAAAAACTACAAACACGAAAAATTATTTCCTCATTTCCAAGTGTCAACATTGCCTGATAAGATTTGGTCAAACTAATTGGTCTAATTTTTTTAAAATAAGAGATTAAAAACCGTTTTGTATACATTGAGTAAAATTTGCAGAGAAAAAAGAAGTGCAAATCGCTTTGTTTACTTTGACCATTACAGGGACAGCTCATCATAATTGCACTTTCCTGATAGCCCAGAGGGAAATTTAATAGATACCTAATAGTTTCAGCCCTTAAACGACATAGGAGACTTCTTTCCCAATTTGTCAATTGTAATGTTAAATAAAGTGCAAGGGGATTTCTGGGTACTGCGATATCCATGTACCTCGTGACTGTTGGTTTCTCTTGTTCCTTCCTAAATCTCTTTTGAGAATACAGTACATTTAATGCCTCTTTTAATTCGGATTTCTTAATTTTGCTGGCATGGGTAGGATTAATAAAAATGTTGTCCATGCCTATTTCTCGCAAATTTGTGTTTACATAAGAAATCCACGGGATCTTCAGCCCCCTATCACAACTTAAGCAGTCAGTTAGTATCTCTTGCGTGAATGACACTGCTTTGTTCATCCAGACCGAGTGCCAAAATAGCACTGGTCGGGAACTAACAAAATCTGAGATAAAATTTAAGTTAAATTCATAATGTGTTATAAAATTAGATGTAAAAATTGGCACATTTAATAATCTCCTGCAAAACCGATTCTCTACTCGCTGAATGGAGATGCTGTTCCCAATACCCCAAACTTCTGCTCCATATGTTGCCACTGGGACGCATTGAAGTTTAAAAATCTTAGCAATCGCCTTAGTGACTCCCGATCTCTTTGGTTTAGGAATACTTAAAATCGAATTTGTGACCTTTGAGAATTTGCTCGTGGCCTGGGCCAAATGCCCAGACCATGAGCCATTCGCAGCAAAGGTCACGCCCAAGTATGGGAAGGTATTGGTTGCTATTAGTTTTTCTCCCCCAACCTGTATGGGACTCAGTCGTCGTTTGCCTGGACCACATGCCATTATAAAAGATTTTTTATAATTGACTCGTAAGTCCAGGTCATCCATGAATGTGGTAAAATTAAGAACCAAAGAGCGAAGTGAATTTGGCGTGCGGCCCATCAACACCACATCATCTGCATACAGAAGAGTGGGTATGGGTTTGCCATTTATTAAGGGTACGTCTGGTTTAAACTTTGCAAGATAATTGCTAAGCCCATTTATGTAATTAATAAAAAGCAGGGGTGCTAAAACGCACCCCTGTCTAACTCCTCTACCAATTTCAATGGGTCCAGACAGTTCCCCACCTACACCTATTCTCACTCTGGACTTTAGGTCCGTATGTAAAAAAGCTAAAAAATGGACCAGGGGCATATCCAAACCATATTCTAATAAAAGGGTCCAGAGTTTGGAACGGTTAACCAAATCAAAGGCGGATGACAAATCCATAAAAGCTAAATAGATAGGTACAGAGCGGGCAATGTTGTATTTATCAATAATTAATTTAAGATTAAGACATTGTTCCACTGTGCCAACCCTTGATCTGAATCCTAATTGGCAGGGGGCTAGTATCCCAGTTTCCTGTGTCCATATAATTAATCTATTGTAGATAACACGACCTAATATTTTCAATGTATTGTCTAACAATGAAATTGGTCTATAATTTATAGGATCGGACCTATCCCCTTTCTTAAAAATTGGGACTATTATGCTAGTACTCCATGTATCAGGCATTGTTGATTCGGGCAAGCTATTAAAAACATTCACCAGTATGGGTGCCCAGAAATCAGGTTGCCATTTGATAAGATCTATTGGAAGACCGCCAGGGGCCTTGTTTCCAAGGCTCTGGGCGATTGCCTCCTCTACTACACCCTTAGTTATCTTTAGATTTGCAGAGGTTTCAAAGATGTTAATTGTTGGACGTTTTGCCGGAGCAGCATACATTTTTGAGAAATGTAGTTCCCAGGAACTCGCGGAAATGGTACAACTAATTGGTGTAAATTGTTGGCCCATATGCCGGAGTTCTTTTACTGCTGGCCAGAATAAATTACTCGATTTCTTTCCTGCGGTCAGAGCCAAAGCGTCCCAACGTTCGCCCAGGAGCGTAGATCTCCTTTTCTCTAGGGCTAATTTGTAAGCCTTCCTTGCTGCGCTTACTTTTGCTCCCACTCTAGGGATTTCTGTAAGTATTTTGCGTAAGTTCCTGTTTGCAGCGGAACAACTGTGGTCAAACCACCTGGGGTCTTTAGGGCTCTGGGGAGCTTGGACCGTCAGCATGGTCCTAACTGTGGCACATATTTTACTAAAGAACAAGTTACTTACCTTCGGTAACGATGTATCTGTAAGAAACATTAGTTAGTTAGATTCCTCACCTTAGAATATCCCCAGGCGTCAGGCTGGATCCGGAAGATTTTTCGTCAGCAATACCCCTTGCGCGTCGCTAGGCGTCGTCTGCGGCTCCGCGTCCGTCGTCTGCCGGAATGACGTCGGAGTACTTAGACGCCGTCCTCGTGCGCTGACGTCAGTTCTTGTACATAGCCTTCCGCGCCAGGAACGCAGAGCCATGCAAGATACCGACACTGGTGCCAAAAAAGTCTAGGGCCCTGAAAGGGATAGCCTTAACCCTAGATGTCAGTTCACAGAACGGGGAGGATGGGTGGCTCGGTGAGGAATCTAACTAACTAATGTTTCTTACAGATACATCGTTACCGAAGGTAAGTAACTTGTTCATCTGAAAGAAACACGTTAGTTAGATTCCTCACCTTAGAATAGATACCCAAGCAATACCATCCCCGGTGGTGGGTCTGCGAACCAAGATCACACCAGAAAGTCCTGGAGGACAGAACGGCCAAAGAAGCCATCCCTTCGGACTTGGCCGTCAAGGCAATAATGCCTGGCAAACGTGTGTAGCGAAGCCCACGTTGCCGCCTGACAGATGTCCTGCAAAGGGACACCCCGTCCCAAAGCAGTAGTAGCCGCTGTGGCCCGAGTAGAATGGGCGCGCAGCCCAACAGGAGGGTCCTTTTTTGCCAAGGAATAACAAATTTTGATGCACAAAACGACCCACCGAGAGATGGTCCGTTTGTGCACAGCTTTCCCCTTCTTAGCACCCACGTATCCAACGACAAGTTGGTCGTCCACCAAGAACTGCTTTGTGCGGTCCAGATAAAAGGAGAGCGCACGTTTTGGGTCCAGACGGTGGAGCCTTTCTTCCTCTTTGGAAGGATGCGGAGGCGGAAAGAAGGTGGGCAAGGTGACAGACTGCCCAAGATGAAAGGGGGTCACCACTTTCGGAAGAAAGGAGGGACGAGGCCGAAGGACAACCTTGTCCGGATGAACAGAGAGAAAAGGAGGCTTTGATGATAAAGCCTGGAGCTCACTCGCCCGTCTAGCCGAGGTGATGGCTACCAGAAAAGCAGTCTTAAGCGTCAGCAGACGAAGAGGACAATTATGAAGAGGCTCAAAGGGAGCGCACATTAGAAATGTGAGAACAAGATTCAAGTCCCACTGAGGCATTACAAAAGGGACAGGAGGGAACGTGTGAGTAAAGCCTTTTAGAAAGCGTGTAACTACAGGGGACTTGAAAAGAGAAGGCTGATCAGGAAGCCGCAAGAAGGCAGAGATGGCAGCAAGATAACCTTTCAAGGTGCCCAGGGCAGAGCCCTGCCGGGCCAAAGAAAGAGGAGAACCTCAGAAAGAGGGGCGGAAAGGGGATCCACAGCCTTTGCTATGCACCATGCCACAAATTTGTTCCACCGGCAGGCGTATACCGTCTTTGTGGAGGGACGCCTGGCTGCCAGAATGATATCACAGACTTCAGGAGGCAAGTCAAATGGCATCAACTGCCGCCGCTCAATCTCCACGCATGGAGGTGGAGGCTGGACAGGTTCGGGTGGAGGACCGTCCCCTGCTGCTGCGACAGAAGATCCTCCCGAAGGGGCAGACGTATCGGAGGATCGGTCAACATACTGAGTAGCTCGGGATACCAGTACCTTCGTGCCCAATCCGGAGCCACCAAGATGACTTGGGCCCGGTCGTGCCTGATCTTCTTCAGCACTCTGGGCAGAAGTGGTATAGGCGGAAAGGCGTACAACAGACCGCAACTCCACTCGCGACGAAAAGCGTCGCCGAGCGAGTGCCGCCTTGGAAATTCCAACGTGCAGAACTGCTGACATTGCGCGTTCTCTTCGGTGGCGAATAGATCTAACCAAGGCTCTCCCCACTGCTGAAAGAGACCTTGCGCCACTTCGGAGTTCAGACGCCATTCGTGATCCATCATGCACCGGCGGCTGAGTTCGTCTGCTCTGGCGTTCAGAGAGCCCGCCAGATGTTGATCCACTAGGGTGACGCCCTGGTGTTCCAGCCACGTCCAGAGGCGCAGAGCCTCCTGACAAAGGGTCCACGACCCCACCCCGCCCTGTTTGTTGCAATACCACATGGCGGTGGTGTTGTCCGTGAACACCTGCACGACACTTCCCCTGACAGAGGGAAGGAAGGCTTTCAGTGCAAGTCGGATCGCTCTCAACTCCAACAGGTTGATGTGGAGGCGAGACTCCGCCGGAGACTAGAGGCCTCTGATCTCCGCCTCTCCCATATGGCCACCCCATCCCAGGAGGGACGCATCCGTCACCACGACATGCTCCGGCTGGGGAAGGGAGAGGCTCCTGCCCGTGACCCAATCGCGGTCCGTGAGCCACCACTGCAACTGCTGTGCAGTGCCCTCCGAGATCAAGACATGGTCGGACAGGTTGCCGTGATGCTGGGCCCACTGAAACTTCAGGTCCCACTGCAGAGCCCGCATGCGCCGCCTGGCGTGATGCACTAGTAGGATGCAGGAGGCCATCAGCCCCAGAAGCCGCAACACTAGCCTGACCGAAACCCAGGATAGAGGCCGAAAGATGGGAATCAGGGCCTGTATATCCCGGACCCGCTGCTCCGGCGGATAGACCCGGAACTGCGCCGAATCGAGAACCGCTCCGATGAAGAGGAGCTTCTGAGAGGGACTCAGGTGTGACTTCGGCACGTTGATGGAAAACCCCAGCAAATGCAGGAGATCCGCCGTAGTCTGGAGGTGGGAGACGACTGCCTGGGGCGAACCCGCCTTCAACAACCAGTCGTCGAGATAGGGGAAGACTGGAACCCCTGATCTGCGCAGATGAGCTGCGACCACCGCCATCACTTTCGTGAACACCCGAGGGGCACTGGTAAGGCCGAAGGGGAGCACGGTAAACTGAAAGTGCTCCTGACCCACCATGAACCGCCGGTAACGCCGGTTGGCCGGCAGGACGGGGATGTGGAAATATGCGTCCTGCAAGTCCAACGCTACCATCCAGTCTCCAGGGTCTAGGGCAGCTAGAACCTGAGCCAAAGTTAACATTTTGAACCTTTCCTTCCGGAGGAAGGCATTGACGTTCCGGAGGTCCAAGATAGGGCGCAGGCCCCCTTTGCCCTTCTTGGGCACCAGAAAGTAGTGGGAATAACAACCACGACCTACTTCTGGGCTCGGAACGCGCTCGACGGCCCCCTTGGCCAAGAGGGCCGAAACTTCCTCGTGGAGAAGATTCAAATGATCCCCCGAGATACGGTGGTGCTGCGGTGGCATGGCTGGAGGGGTCGTCTCGAAGGGGAGGGAGTAGCCCCTTCGGACGATTTGCAGCACCCACCTGTCCGATGTGATGGACCGCCAGTGGAGCAGGTGATGGCGAACTCTGCCGCCCACTGGCGTGGAATGGGCCTGAAAGCTCGGACTAGGAAGGCTTTGAGGCGGATGCTGCCGGGGTGGATGTGGGCTGACCGCGTCGTCCTCCAGAACCGCCTCGGCGGAAACCGCGACCCCGCGCAGGTTGGTTCTGCGGCTGGTGGCTAGGCTGACGTGAGGAGGCACCCCTTCCTTGGCCACGAAAGGGGCGAAAGGCGGAAGTTTGCGACCGCGGGGCCGAGAGGCCCAAGGACTTGGCCGTAGCCCGGGAGTCCTTAAAGCGATTCAGCGCACTGTCCGCTTTCTCACCAAAAAGGCGAGTGCCATCAAAGGGCATGTCCATGAGAGTGCTCTGGACATCCCCCGAAAAGGATGTGGACCGCAGCCAGGCGTGACGTCTAAGCGCCACCGTGGTAGAAACCGCCCTACCCAGCGAGTCCGTAGTGTCAAGCCCACATCGGATTGCATGTCTCGCTGCATCCCTCCCATCGGCCAAAGCCTGGGTAAGGCGTGTCTGGGCCTCCTCCGGACACAGGGGCAGCACGTCCTCCACCGTATCCTAGAGAGTGGGAATAACAGTCCAAAAGACAGGCGGTGTTCAAGGACCGCAGACCCAAACTAAGGGAGGAGAACAGCTTTTTGCCAAACTGTTCCAGTCTCTTGGAATCCCGGTCCGGCGGAGCGGTCGGGAAGGAGGATTGGGAGGTAGAAGCCTGGATAACCAGGCTCTCAGGGGTGGGGTGTTGGGACAGAAAACTGGGGTCGCCCGGAGCAGGGCGGTGGCACCTGGCGACGTTCCTCTCCACAGGAGGGACTGTGGAGGGCTTGGACCAGGTGCCCTGCAGAACGTCAATGAGGGCCTCATTGAATTGCAGCAGAGGCTCAGTGGAGCTTGCTGCAGACTGAAGCACCTCAGTGAGGACGTTAGTCCTCACAGCCACAGCAGGCAGCTCGAGCCCAAGGGCTGCGGCCGCCTTGCGCAGCACCACAGAGAAAGCAGCACCCTCCTCCGAAGCCACAGTCGGAGGAGAGATGAATCCAGTGTCTGGTGAGGTATCCAGACCACTGGCCTCCCCCAGTTCATCTGCCCAGTCCTGTGACAGCTGAGCCTGAACGGCCATAGGGTCCTCGGACCCCTCCCAGTCGCCCCAGTCATCCGATTCCTGGTAAACAGGAGGAAGGATCGGAGCCGGACGATAGACATAATGTGTCTCTAACGGCGCCGTACGCGGCGTCCATCGACGCCTTAACGGCGCTGGATCCGGAGCGGGGCTGAACTGGGGCTCGACGCCGAGCGTAGCCGGCGTCGGAGGTGGAACCGGTGTCGACACCGGCGGAGAAGGCGTGACGAGGTCGACCGGCATCGGCGCCCTCGGGAACCTGCGGCGTCTGAGCCGAAGCCGGCGACAGCGCCGGAGCCGCCGGCATGCAAGGTTGCCCAGTCGGGACCGCGGGGCCCGAAGGCGCGCCAGCGGGCGTCGACGGTGGAGCCAGGCTCCTCATGGCCGAGAGGAAGGCACTGACTTCCGCCGGCGTCGCGTCAGTCCCAGGGACCGGCGGGTATGGGGACTTGCGCGGCGCCTGCGGCTCCGCTGGAGCCGCGGGGGTGGAACCACCCAGACCCTCGGCCGAGTCGCGCGACCGGCGAGGGGAGTCCGAAGAACGGTGTCGCATCTTGGACTTCTTGGAGTGCTTCGACTTACCCGAAGACTTGGAGCCAGACGAGCGATGATGACGTCGGCTGCGGCTCCGCGACCGATCCGTGGACCTCCTCCTGGACCGGGATCGAGAGGGGCGCGGAGCCGAGTGGCGAATCTCGAGGAGCTTACGGGACCGCTCCCGTCTAGCCTTCGAGGTCAGGGCCTTGCAGTCCGAACACGACTCCGCGTCGTGGTCGAGGCCCAAACAGTAAAGGCGCCGGCGGTGATGATCCGTAACTGACATCAAGCGGTTGCAGTCAGCACAGGCTTTGAAACCAGGCATCCTACCGGCACCGGAGTCGAGACAAGATCAAAAAGGATCAAACAACTTAGTCAAAAAAGACTAAAAGGGGTAGCTCTCCCGGATCTGCGCTTACTGGCGCGGAAAAAAGAAGTACTGACGTCAGCGCGCGAGGGCGGCGTCTAAGTACTCCGACGATGTCATTCCGGCGCACGACGCCGACGATGGACGCGGAGCCGCAGACGCCGCCTAGTGACGCGCAAGGGGTATTGCGGACGAAAAATCTTCCGGATCCAGTCTGACGCCTGGGGATATTCTAAGGTGAGGAATCTAACTAACGTGTTTCTTTCAGATGTGTGTTATAATTAACTGGCCACTAGTTGTTTGGTCTGAGCAAAGATCTATACACTGCTGATTTTCCCTTACTAAGGATCCCATAATTCCTGCTTTGTCTATGCCTTTCCATTTTAGCCGCAATTTATCGGTGGTTACACTTAGATCTTTTGCTCCCTGGGTTAAACTGTAAACCGGTTTTGGTGCTAATTTAAATGTTAGTTACAGGGTTATGATCCCCAAAGTCAGAAGCCACCGTGTCAGTTTCCATTATGCTATCGGCCATGCCAGGGGAGACAAAGATAAAATCAATAGTGGAAGTACTAGCTAATCCTCTGTGTGTGGGTACCTGCTGCTGTGATAATTTGGGTCCATGGTCCATTATGCTACTGAGGATATGGTCATCTAAAAGAGCTCTCAGTTCCTGACCCCTTTGATTGGCAAGATATCCGTTTCGCTGTTCTACGTGCCCTGCATTTCTTGGAAGCTGGGCATTAAAATCCCCAGCCACAACAATTTCGGGCCCGGCAATTTTTCCCCATCTATCAACTAATTTGGAAATAAAATTAGACAGTGCTGTAAAGTTCTTATTTGGGACTGTTATAAAATCGTTGTTGTAAAAATGTATTAAAACAAAAGGGTTTTTCCGCTTATACTCAATCGCCTGTATGTTGGCGTTGTCAGTCTCGATGGCCCAATGATTTCCCCCGGCCATTATACTGAAGCCAACCAACAATCCACCAACAGCCCGACCATGTTGCGATTTACACGCTGGTGTGTTGTAACAGTGGAACCCATCGATATGTAGATTATATGGTGCCCAAGTTTCTTGGAACATAATTATGTCGTACCTTGTGATTAACTCCACCCAGTCTTTATCCTTTAGTCTGGGTTCAAGGCCGGCGACAATCCAACTAAGTATTTTTAAGTCATGGGCTTTGTTCTGATCTATTTTTGGGGATCCTATTGGATCACACGTGTATGGGGGTAAAACTTTAAATGGTTTTTTATAGGTCAATGATTCGCTAACAGCCGCCAATTGCTTCTTGATGTTTCTTGATCTTATTCTGATGATTTCCAAGGGTATTTACAAATAGTAAATTGGGGCTGGCCAGCCACTCATCTACTGGGTTCAAGATTACCTGAGTCTGTTCTTTAGTTATTACACTACCTCTTTGGTCAGGTTGGTTAGGAGTTGGCAGTGTAATAAACTCTTCAAAGGGTCAATCCACGCCCTCTAAACCTTGGAAATTGAAGGCATCAAAGCGATTATAGATGGGTATCCTATATTGGTTGTCATAATAATCAATATACCTGTCTTCGTGTGTGGGTTCAAGTCGTTGGTAGCTTTGAGCCATATATCGATTATCATAACAATCAGGGTGCCTGTTTTCTTGAATAAAGTTCCGTGACACGTTTCTTTGGGCAAGCAGGGAGGGTGGGTAGAAATAGCTAAGATCCACTGTTTGAATACTACTCTCCAAACCACCCTCCCTCCACCCGCTAATATAGTTTACTAAACGTCTGTCTTTGAAGTTTATAATAATACAGTCGCCCTCATAATCCTTTTGTCTCTGTCCCACCCAATTTAGTCTTCTAACATGAAGTATTTGACCATTTAGATATGGGGGAATGGGCCTGTGTAGGGTTAGCCAGTGGCTAACCTTATTTTTTAATTCGGTATAGTTTTCTACTTTGCCCTCTCTTAAAATAGGTACTCCTATCATGACCACGGTGAAAGGGTGCGATTCTGGTGGTAGATCAACACATACGCTCTTACTAGGTGGCCTTGGTCTCTCGGGTTGTTCCCGGGTAACATTACTGTTGTTACTATTGTTATTGTTGCCACGGGATCCCTTGGTTGCCCACTTACTCCCGTCTTTCCCAGTAGTACACTCTATATCTACATCTACAATCTGGGCACTAGGGAGAGATAACGCCTCTTTAGCCCCATCCAAGCTCTTTTGAGGGGCTATTTGCGACTCCTTATGACCATTATTTGAAGATATAAGTCGCTGGGGTGATTGAGTATGCCTGCTAGTGCCCGGTGCATCTCTCAAATTGTTCTCATTATTCCGAGAGTGCCCAGGCTTATCATTGATGTTATTTTGACTCTGTGTTTGAAAAGACTTGGCAAGTTTCAACATAATTTCATTATTTTGTTGTTGGGCTTTTTCAATTTTCTCCAGCCTTTCCCCTATTGTTTTAACCCTTTCGTTAACAGGAAGCATAAGCGACTTCATTAACTGTTCCATTCTAGACAATAGGTTCTCCGTACAAAGATTATTAATACTTTCCTGGTTATGGAGAGCAGTGTCAACAGTTTCGTGGCATATGTTTCCCTGAGTAACTGTTTTCTGTGTTTGGTCTGTATGTCTGTATGTATTATAGGTTGTATTTCCCTGTTGGCGGTTCTTAACATAGGGCTCCCATTATTTCCCTGCCCTGGTCCATATTTGGGCTTTGCAATTTTTGATTTTACCCTTGACTTGTTAATAGCCCTCACCTTTCTTTTGGGTTCCAGCTTATCAGCGCGCACTTTCTCCCTCAAATGATTACATATGGGGTTGGCTTTGTCAGGTACATTACTATCTTCATTGATAATACAGACATCCGTCCCTACCTCACCTTCTGAGATATTAATAAGTAGTGGGGATTCCATATTCATCTGAGTGTTCGGAGTCGCTGATAGCCTGCTTTCCCGACTTGTAAACTCAGGGGGGGAAATTTGTTGTGGGAATATTGTTTGGTTTGTCTCTATGTGGAGAGGTGTGGCTCACTGGTTAGAGGCGGCAGACCCGTAAGCAGAGGACGGCCCGGGACCAGGGTTCGATTCCCGACGCGGCAGGGTCGTGGACCAGGGTCAGCGGGCTCGATAATTCTCGCCTCGTGCCTACTCCAGTCAGGGACCACACTCGGCAACTCTGGGCATTAGCTTGCCTCATCTTCACAACGGCCCCCCCAGACCGCCGGGGATGCTTGGTCGCACCTTAGAGATACCCATTAGGGACCATCTCTCAGGGTGAGCCAGGACGGGTTCCCCAGCGGTCGAAGCGCGGAGATACTCCTCCGGGAGTCGATTCTAGCGCTATATAAACCCACAATTAAATTAAATTATTGCTGGAAGACCAGCAAATGAGCCCAAAAGAATGGAGTCCTGTGAATATGCGGTGACAGTGGAGGTATTTGCACCAATATTTTTACCCTCAGTCGGTTGGATCGATAAGCACATACTTGGGGGTAATGAGAGACGCCTTTCGGTACTCTCAATCGCATTAACCACAACTCCTATGGTCCTTTGTAGCATCCGGTCTATGGCAGTGATGCTAGGGAGTGGTGTATTGACCTGGACCTTTTTCCTAGAAACTGAGCGGGTTGCCATTGGTGTGCACTTGGTCTTGCTCATGTTATTCCCGCTTAATACTTTTATGGGTTTGGGATGGTGCTATTCCCCTATAGATCTAGGCTTCGTATGGGTGGGATATGCTAGCTTTACAGATAAATTGTGTCAGCGATACAAACACCCTCTGGATAGTACAAGTTAGGCAATAAAGAGTCAAAGAATTTATAGTACTGATGTCTGTGGTGGGCGCACGACTCGGAACACTGGTCCAGTCCGATCTAATTGAGCCCCAAGGGGCCCGCCCTTTGCCCGCTGCCCACAAGCTGTTCCCGCGAGAGACAAGCCAGATTTGAGCAGGCTTCCAGGTACGTCAACAAAAGTCTCAAGGACCGCCTTCGGGTACCTTGGTGCCTAGCGAGGATAGAATCCTCCACACAATAGTTGCACAGTATTTAAAAAGGCGGCGGCAGGAGGATAATACAGCAACAGTACTCAGCACAGTTGGGAAAGAACGCAAAAAGAATAGTTCAAAGGATCCCAATATGAGCTGCTGGCCCACAACAAACTTATCTACAACCCCTGTCAACCCAGAGTTAACAATAGCGTATATCCTAAGGGGCAGTGCCAGATGGTATGACCGGGTCCGAGTAGATCAAATAGCACAGAGGCAAGACTAATGCATGGATGCCTAAGAGTTTATGCACAAGAAATGAACAGTGCTGCTTTGGTGATAAACAAAAGTATATAGTATGGCCAAACAGTCACTAGCAGCACTTACAGTTCGGTTGATCTGCAGCAAATGTCAGAGAGTGTGCCCAGCCCGGCCTCGAACGGTCCTTGACGGGCAAGGACGGGCCCGCCCTTGGCCCGGGCGCAGCCCGCGCGCGTCCTGCGGGGCGCTCAGGTGGCTTAAATGCAGCCCGGGCGCTGCCTGATGACGTCAGCGGCAGGCGCCCGGGGCTAGGAGCGCTGGGTAATGTAGTCTGAAGGGCCGTTCCCCTCACGGCGGTAGAGTTGGCAAGAGTCCTCGTTTGTTGGCTCCCCACAACAGGTCGTTCCCCTCACGGCGGTCTTGCTGCTAAATGTATCACACCAGGGCTTAGGAGCGGATCCCGCGCTGCGGGGCACTCAGGTGGCTTAAATGCAGCCCGGGCGCTGCCTGATGACGTCAGCGGCAGGCGCCCGGTGCTAGGAGCGCTGGGTAATGTAGTCTGAAGGGCGGTTCCCCTCACGGCGGTAGAGTTGGCAAGAGTCCTCGTTTGTTGGCTCCCCACAACAGGCCGTTCCCCTCACGGCGGTCTTGCTGCTAAATGTATCACACCAGGGCTTAGGAGCGGATCCCACGCTGCGGGGCGCTCAGGTGGCTTAAATGCAGCCCGGGCGCTGCCTGATGACGTCAGCGGCAGGCGCCCGGGGCTAGGAGTGCTGGGTAATGTAGTCTGAAGAGCCGTTCCCCTCACGGTGGTAGAGTTGGCAAGAGTCCTCGTTTGTTGGCTCCCCACAACAGGCCGTTCCCCTCACGGCGGTCTTGCTGCTAAATGTATCACACCAGGGCTTAGGAGCGGATCCCGCGCTGCGGGGCGCTCAGGTGGCTTAAATGCAGCCCGGGCGCTGCCTGATGACATCAGCGGCAGGCGCCCGGGGTTAGGAGCGCTGGGTAATGTAGTCTGAAGGGCCGTTGCCCTCACGGCGGTAGAGTTGGCAAGAGTCCTCGTTTGTTGGCTCCCCACAACAGGCCGTTCCCCTCACGGCGGTCTTGCTGCTAAATGTATCACACCAGGGCTTAGGAGCGGATCCCGTACAACTCTTTACCTCGTACTTTTAAATAGGCATAGTAAAACAGGATTTATCTCAAAGCCAAGTTAGCAGCAACAAAGTAACTATTTTTCTGAATAACCAATGTTCAAAAATAGAAAAACAGTGTGTCAGATTATAAAACAGACTGACAGCAACATATTCAAGTTGATTATAATGCAAAAGTAACATGGTACATCAAATTACATATACACAGGGATATAAAATCAAGCCAAGTCGAGGTGCTCCACCAGTCTAGCAGCAGGAATAAGTCGAGGCAAGAGCCAATCAATTGACAAAACCAGAAGCACCTCATTTCAAGTCCGTTCTCCACTCCTCAAAAGATTTAATGTGGTCACTGTCCCAGACGTCCAATTATGAGGCACCAATCAAGTTCCACATAAGGAGGTCTGTAAGTGTTGAAAACTGGGTCAGTGTCACCTCAGACCAAAGGGGGTTTTCTGGGTTAACCTACCATCTCATCTGATATGGCTGCGCATTATGTGCTAGCAGTTAAGCCCTACTAGTGTAGAGAGCAAAAGACAATTGATGGACGGAATGCAGTACAAATCAAAACATACACCCCCAGTCAAGAGATCTGGGTTAAATCCATAATGCTTTTGCTCATCATTTCACCCCAGTTTAGACCTGGCCATATGCAAATCAGTCTTGAACCTGTGCCTCATGGGAACAGTCAAGCCCGAACTGCCAAGCCAGGTCCTCCCTAGACCGGAAAGAAGCATCCTAGGACCGGTTTCGGGGTTTCACCCCTCTTCGGCCAGGATGCTTGATTCCAGTGGCACAGTGAGCCCAGGACCCACGTCTAGGCATACCTGGCGCACTTAGGGCGAGAAAGCAAAAGACACACAACTGATGGACAGAATGCAGAATAAATCAAAACATTCACCCCCAGTCAAGAGACCTGGGTTACATCCAGTGTAGTGAGGCATATTAAGGTTAGCTGTGTCAAATAAGGCCAGTTCCAGGCTAACTGCTAAACCATCTTGTTGTCCAAAACAGTCACTTTCTATTATTAAATGGACAGCCAACAGTATGACCTTTGTTTACTTTACATGTATCCCACACACACTGCAAAACATAATTGCTTCTAGGTGCTAGAGAAAATAATCTGTCTAGCAAAAGACGTTATATTTAATGAATGACAGACTTAGTTTTGGTTAGACTAAGCATATCCAGTTGGTGAAGCCAAACATGAGGACAGGTTCCTGGGGTTACAAGAGTCATGCCAACAGATTATCTGGGGCCAGGATTGGGAGGTCACAGTTGCTGTGAACAAGTCCAATAAGCAAAGCATATTACACGTTTGCCTCTGGTTCGGGGAGTGACCAGGAGACATTTCTGCTATACGCAAGATCTGATGGTGGTGGTGGCGGTGGGTGGGGGGGGTTTGTACAGCACAATTGTTTCTTATAGTATACAGCAGAGAAATAATTTGTATTACAATTGTGTCTCTTACTGGAAATCCAGTGTAGGCTCATGTGGTAGACCGTGTGCAAAGTGTAGACAGGCCATTCCTGACCTAACAAGGGCCCACGCTACTCAGGGGGCTGGGTGTATAAGGGACATGAAAGAGAAGGTTTTAGTAGTTTAATTTGTTAAAAGAATGCTTTGACTACCGCTCTCCTACTTGTGAATTCAGGAGGTCATCGGGATCCCAGATCATTCCCAGGTATTGTACTTTTTTTTTTTAAAGATACATACTTACCATAGAACGTCTGGGGTGGGAACAAGGTGTCAATGTTTTTGAGGAGGTTTGCTGGAGCTAGGACCATGATTTCTGTTTTGGAGCCTAAGGTTTAAAGCTCGTTTTCCACATCCAGGTCTCAAAACCTTTGTTCATGGCCTTAAAATGGCTAGAAAGGCTAAATATTATGAGACTTATTCCCTGGTCACCTGTACTTTTGGACCGAGGTAGTAGCATGCATTAACGAGACAACTCAACAAATGATCCCATGTACTCCACTGGCCTGCTTGTTAGGTGGATTCCCACACCCAAACAAATATACCGTTACTACCAAACCTGTCCTTGCAAAGCAAGAAATTTCCATGCATTGGAGGGCTACTAGAGGCCCCAGGCTGCCTAAGTGAGAGATGACCTTATTCATTGGGCAGGATACTAAGGTGCATTATTATGCTAGGAAGTGAGAACGGTTCAATTGACCAGGTCCGGGCATTGGCCCACCTAGTGGATGGTCTTAAAGAAAGAGATAGAAACCCCTGCTGGTTCCCCACTCTCTGTAGGTGATTGGAGGTGGAGCAGAATTAGCCATGTTTCCTTACAAGGGGGCGTAAGGTGCGTGTGGAAATTTACTGGAAGCATACAAATGCTGTGTCCAGGTGTGTCTCTTGATCGAGTATGGAGATTACTGTATTGTAAAAATGAATAAGTATGTTATGCAGACTATTATAACTGTGTTAAAATGTGAATTGGGTCCGGATAAATTGGAAATATTGCTACTTATATATGTAATATGTTAAATAATATGTTGGACTAATATCTTAAATGCCAATAAAGATGGTTTAAAAATGTATGTGTTCTTGGTGGTGGCAAAGGTTTACCCTTTAGACATACCATTAGGTTAAGATGCCTTGAGCCACCTCCAAGTAGAGGAGCCAATTGTATTCCATCAACTGCAGCCACTCCGCTTGCTGAAACGCCACATGGCAGTCGAGGTTTTCTGTAGCGACCTAAACCAACCGTTCCTTGGTGGGAGAAAGGAAGGCCTTCAAAGTCAACCAAATGGTGTAGAGCTCTTGGAGGCTGATCTGGAGCTTCCACTCCACTGGAGATAAAGGACCCACGCATCACAGATGGCCACCCCAATCCAGAGACCATGCATTTATCCTTACTGTGAGTTCGGCCATTCACATATCTAAACACCAATTTGGCCACAAAGTAGAACTACAATCTGGCACTCCTATGACCCCACCAAAACACAAAAGGACACATGAAAGTATGCATCATGCAGCTTCCTGGACACCCTCCAATCGGCCAGATGCTGGGAAGAAAGGATGCAGGCAAAGTCAGCACCCTGAATTTGTCCTCCCACAGTAAGGCACTCCGAGAGAAAATATACAATCAACCTCAGCCCTCCATCTTTTTTTGAGCACCAGGAAATAGCAGGAAAAATACCCCCTCACCTTTCTGCACATCCAGGACCCTAAAAAGTCCACTTTGACCAAAGGTGACTGGATTTCCTGCAGAATGATAGTGTCCTGAGATGCTCAAGCTTGAGAGAAAATAGGCAGTATATGAGGTGGGAAGTATGCAAGTTTCAGCGGATAACCGCTCAACTATCTGCAACAGCCACTGATCACATGTAATGGCCAAGCAAGCCAGATAGGAAATAATCCTTCCCCCTACTGGATGCCCGGGGAAGTGGCGTGGCCACAGTTGCAGAAGAAGATTGCTATCCTTAGTGGTGTGCATAATCTTAGTCATCACCGTAAAAGGGCTCCACTGACTACTGCACAGGTTTCAAGGGCTACCTCTGGTGATAGGTTAGACCCCACCAATATCCTTTGAACTGCTGGTAATGCTGGCAAAATGGTTTTCCTTGAAGCATTCAGGGCGAGAAGCACACTTTTCACCAAACATTCTAGAACCATAAAAAGGCATGTACATCAGGGATGCCTGCACGTCCACAGAAAATCATGTGGTGCACATCCGTGTACAGCACCAGATCACCACACTGGTGCCCAAGTTAAGTTCAACCCAATCCATCATGTTCAGATCGCCTTTCAAGAAAAATTAGCTGTCTAGGATCGTCTAAGTAAAGGGGTTTTGAAAATCATAATGGACAGCTACCAAGATCCCCCTGACCATATCTCAGAGGGCATGTGTGTACTGTCCCAACAAGCAAATCGCAGACAGGGACTGCAAGGCAAAGCTGGAACAAGAGACTTTTCCTGAAATCCCTGATGCATTTTGAATCTCTGTCCAGAGTTGTCGTAGGGAATATTTTTAGATTCACCTTTTTAATAAACTTTTTAGTGCCCGAGCTACTAAGCTCTCTAAAGTCGGGTGCTGGATCAGATAGGATGGATCACCAGGGTGGACCTATGACTTCTAGCAACCGGGCAACTTAAAGGTGAGGTTGAAGACAGCTTTTTCTTGGTTTCTATTGTGGGTAGCTGTAAGTCTAGCACTTCTGCTGCTCTTTGGAGTACTACTAGGAAGAATGCACTCCTCGGTGGGGAGTCCAGCTAAATCTCTGAGGAATGTCAAGACCAATAGCATTTGGATACAGGCCAGCATCAGTATAGTGTGTGGGGAGTAAGTTATTCGCCTACTAATTGGCATGAAGAACATTTTGAAACCCATGAACCGTTTCAGAATTCGATTTGAAAAAGATTTCCAGCCTTCTTACTACAGGCATCGAGAAAGAGGCTATGGATCCTCCAAAGATAGGGTCTCCACCTTAGAGCTCTGATAACGAGACATACGACTGGTGAGAGCCACATTCTGTTTTGGATCCAGTGTGACTATGCTGGAATCAGGGGTCGACACCGAAGTAGTTGGCACTGACAAGGCTTCGTACATCAGAATGGAGGCATGGGAGCTGGGCGACGTCACCATGGGATCAGTTCGCACCTGCTGACTAACCGGAGCCCCGCTGTGTACACCCCAAAAGCATTCCAGGAGGAGTCAGAATCATCCTAAACAGTTGCAGCATGGTGTTCCTGAAGGCTGCTATCTGCTGTGGGGTCAATGATGACTTGAGGAACTTGGACACGTCCGGACCAGCCTCAGAAGAGGATGAGAGTTGGACAATGGCAACTGTTTTGGATTTGTGACATGTTGACTGCACAGCAAGTTCCCAGGATGTGAGGGGTGAGTCAAAGAAGTTGGTAAAAATCTGACAAGGTACCACGCAGAGCTTCAGATCCATACTGATGAGCGCAAAAAGAAAGTAACCCAAGCCAGCAAGCAGAGACTGCACCTATATGTGGCTTTGTGCTGTCAAATCCAGGGGTGGTGCAGGTCGCAGCAGTGCCAGAAGGCACTACTTGCTGGCGTTTGGGAGCAATTGCTATGAAAACGTCCTGATCCAGTCTGGCGCATGGAGATCTTGAAATCATCAAGAATCTGCATTTATACATCGTAACGTTTAGGTTTCATATTTGTAGGAGATAGAATTTTCTCCGGGGATTTGCACAGCACTTCAGAAAAGCTGAGTGAGCCACTACAATTATTCAGTAATCGGAACCACTTCATACCCACACCAATGCGAATTGTTAACAATTCTGGCAGACTTTTCTTCTTCCTCAGAAAAATGGTCAGTTTCTGCCATGAACGAACCAGGAAGGATCCAACACAAAATCATATGACTTCAGCTCGTTTTGCTGCTGTTCTACACTACACTGCCATCCTTCTTGTTGGGAGAACATCCATGAAAGTTTATTTACACTTGTTTAAGTAAGCCATTCATGTTATCACCTGGGAATGTCATGTTAATGGCCTAGTGCACATTCCTTTTGGAGATCATGCTTAGTGATGTGAGTCACAATTTAATATGGACAGTTGAAGCAGATACCTGGCAAACTGTTTGGTAACCTGTGGGGTCAACTAACTTTGTGGTAAGGCTGCTGTGTTATTTGGTATCGGTGTCAAAAAATGGGCCCTTCATGTCTTTCTGAACCAACAGTCCTAAATTCGCTTTCACATTGTTTCTCCAGCAGAATTCCGTTGTTAGACTATGAGCCCCTGCTACCATACTACATAGCCCTTGGACAATAAAATAGCACTTACTTAGTAGCAACTTCAGTTCAGTGTGAACTACTGAAAGGTCGGCTAGTGATGAAAATGTGCCTCAGACTTGTCTCTCCTTCAGACTTCACCATAGTTATGATCACTCCTGGATGCTGTGCACGATTCAGCTTCTTCACAGTGATCTGCACCCCTAAGTCCAGATACAGCCGCAAACAGCCTCTGTGAGTTGTTTCAGGGGTTACTAGGGCAGAGAATACCTCTCCTGTCCGGATTACAATCTTGCTGCACATGTGGTTTAAAGAAAATGTTTAAGAATGATTCACACTACAATGCTTATACTATCTCCATTCGCACTGCTCACACAAATACTGTGCCATCTGCCATGCTTGCCTGCAAAAGCGGTAAACTACTATGAATGGAAGTTGGTTGATTACTCAGTTGGCTATTTCCAAATAAAATGGGATTTAAAAAACAAAATGCTAGAAAAGGGAAGACTGCACAGAAAATCCTGTCCAGAGCCTGATTGTTTCCTAAATGTGCTGCACCCTCCATTATGATAGGAATCATGTCAATGCCCTTTAGCCATGTAGGTTGAGAAATTTGCCTATTGAAACTGCCAATGGAAATACTCTACAGCAAAGTTGTGGAGCTCAATTTGTTGTATTTACATACTCACTAGCAAATTATGCCAATTTACGGTAGGATGTTGTTGTGGAGTTTATCACCATTTGCACAATGCACCAAATGATTGTGTGATATGATAATAATCTTGGGGCCATGGGAACAAATATACTTGTGTTACACAACTTGTGGAAAAATGCTGCTATTTCGTTTTTTTACAAAAATCAAGAATTCTTTAAGAGGGGGAAATGCTATGCCCACAAAGAAATGTATTACAGCCCTATCACCTCAAAGGTCTAGGATGGAATCACATGGGATCAAATGGAATATTTGTTCTAACTTAAAGCCTCAGATTGTGCAAAGTGCTGCACATTAGATAGAGGCTGACACTTTACTAGTCTGATAACCCAAGTAAGGAAGAGTGAAAATTTCAGACTTCTAGACACGGTCAAAACCGAGAGCATATTAATCGCCCCTCTTAGATTTAGACTTAAAAGCAGGCATCTGTATAGGTAATTTTAAAGTGGACTCTGTAGAGCCACTACAAAAATCTGCATTAGCTGTGACAGTAGTTTAAACTTCCAAATATTCAACTAAACTACCTTGTTGGGTAATTTGGCAAGCCAAAGAAAATCGAGCTCCTGCATTCTCTACCATCTACCAATTGAAGGAAAGCTATTATGATTAGGACATAACTCACACCCAACACATACCATCTGCCTTACATATCATGTATTATATAATTAGGTTTCCAAGCAAGTTTTTACAAGTGGGTGAAGTCAGTTGTGAAACTCGCATCTGAATTAATGCCCACCTTTCATCTAAATGGACAGACATGAGCATGGTCCAAAAAAATTCAAATGGAAGATTCTTGAGAAAGCAATACTAAAGCAAGAGGTGTGGGTCTGTGTGTGAGACTGTAAGGCAAGCAATTCAAGGTCCTTAAATTGAAGAAACCGATTGATGGTGTGATGTTCCCTGCTTAGTTTCAGAAGATTGTTGACATTTTTCCCATAATTTTTTTGTTAATTTTATTTTTAAGTTTGGTTTTCATTAAGACAAGCAGTGTGAAATACATTGCATCGCCTACAACTCTGGTCGGGCCGGCTGCATATTCATGGCTTGTAGAACAAAGAAAACAGTACGTCAAGTGATACACAGAAAGTCGCCTACAACCACGTTGGGCTGGCCGCTTTATGTTGGATAAACCATTGAAAGCGATCTGCTAGGGAAGATCTGCACACAGGGTACATCCAATGCTCTTCCGCCTTGACAGGTATAAAGTGGATACCAGGAGCATTATTCCCCTTGGGCATATAGCCATAAGGGATGGTCTAGTCTAGGCGGTGGGCCCAAGAAGCTGCGTCACAACCAGTCACCTGCCCATGCGAGTGTTATTGATGTTGCGCTAATGGGAGCTGTACTGCCTGGTATGTGAAAGCTTCTAATGATCAGGGTAATGCTCGATAAACTAACAACAT
This sequence comes from Triturus cristatus, assembly GCF_964204655.1. Taxonomy (NCBI): domain Eukaryota; kingdom Metazoa; phylum Chordata; class Amphibia; order Caudata; family Salamandridae; genus Triturus; species Triturus cristatus. The sequence continues at coordinate 809,933,609 of NC_140582.1, read as the reverse complement.
CTAACAAAGTAACTTCCCACAGGTCGGGGAGTGTTCTAGCTTTGAGATTGTGCCAAGGTGCAGATTTGCACAGTGTGCATGGGGGGGTAGGGTTGGGGGGAGTGGGGGTGGGGGTGTCTAGGTTCTAGCAGCGCATGCGGTCTCATGCAAGTTGAGGGAGGCTGCAGGTCACTCCGGACCAAAGAGCTGAAGTGCCCTAAGTTATGGGGAGTTGGGGCACGTGAATTATATGCGTGTAAGATAGTGTTTTAGTGGCTGCTATGCCCGTTGGAACTTATCAGTGTTAGCTATGCTGTGCGACAGCCGTTCCATCACCAGAAGGTGACATGTCCTACCGAACCACTGAGGGAGGTGACATTTGCTTCCAAGCACAGGCTATAAACTACCGCGCGGCCAACAGCGGTGACTCGCCAGCGTCCAACCAGTGTGTGTCATAGCAGTGATGCAGAGGGGGGGGGGGGGGGGGGGGGGGGCGTGTGCCCAAGAATATTGTGTGGGGCAAGCATGGGAGAAGGAAGCCCAGAATGCCCTTGATGTGACCCAAAACCTCCATCCAAAAGGTTGTATTTACCTTAGAGGACCACCAGATGGCCGCAGCGCCTGCATTCGTTAGGGACCATGCGGTAGATGGCTGCTAGACGGGCGAGTGTATGATACCATCGGAACATCAATTTATACGCAGTTTCACGTGCTGCAAGACTGCAGTAAATTTTAGGGATTTCACACCCAAGTGTTTCCCATAGCTTCGTGTTTATCCCCCCCAGGGGTTGCGACATGCCACGCAGCCTGATAATTATGCATGGGATCTGGGATTGAAAGTTGGAGCACCTGATAAGTTCTGGAGATCAACCCTTTGGTGCCATCGAAGGCACGTACTAGCTTTTCAAAAGGGGTATGGGGGTGTGTTGCTGCCGCGTAAGTCCCAGGATGCTTTGCCCAATGCCGCAATTGGAGGTATTGGTGTAGAGCAGTGGTTGGAAGAGCAAATTCTGCACTACAGTCTTCGAAGCACTTCATGGTGCCTCCTACAAACAAATCGCTGAGAGTCCGACAATCCCCCTCAGCCCAGAAGCAGAACGCGAGTGTCGGCAAGCCCAGGGGAAGGCTGGGTTGCACGTTATGGGAGTATTGGGAGATGGGAATGTGGCGAGTCCCTTTTTCAAAGCGATTCAAGCCCAGATGTCTAATACCATCCTGGTCGGGGCTGCAACACAGGCGGGCTCGTTTGGGCAGCCAGGCAAGGTCCCACAGGGGCCGGCATGCTACTGCCCGGTCCATGTGGAACCAGGGCTTCTCACTTTCGCGGACCACCCACGCGGAGATGTACATCAGGTGCGCCGCCCAGCAGTATTCCAACAGGTTTGGAGACATGCCAGTCCCCTACCCTATCACACGGCTGCATCAGTAGCGAGTGAGCTATGTGGGGAGGCTTCCCATTCCATATGAAATTGCGTATGTCTTTCTGGAGGGGTTGAATGTACTCCTGTGGGCAACATCTGGAAGACGTATAGAACCGGTGGGAGTATGTTCATTTTTATAGCGTTAATACGCCCCAGCCAGGAGATATAGAGGGGTTTCCACCTCTGCAGGTCCGCCAGAATTGAGCGTCGAATGGAAGACCAATTAGCTCTGGACCACTTTGAGAGAGTAGGGGTGATTTGGAATCCCAAATACTTGAGAGTCTGAAGACCACTGGAAGTGGTGATGCTCTTGCTGGTGTAATATGGTGACAGAGGGACAGTCTGCCCGGGATTGATTTCATGATTGAGTCAATCATGACCTGAGGCTACCGAAAGGAATGTTCTTATATGCAAAACATGCCCCTATCTGAATTTACATGACTATGAAATTCAGAATGACGATAAAGAGAATAACACAAAACGACTGCTTGCACGTGCCCCTAGGAATTCTTCCTTAAGTAGCCATGGCTGGTTTGACAGGTCCTGCTCAAAAGCCTTGCGACTCTTGAAAGTTGCCTTAAAATCTAATCCCAAAAGCCGCCTGGAAGTCCAGCAAGCCAGACAAAGCTATCGCACTGCTCATCAGGCTAGGAAAAATCAGCTGAAGTCAGAGGCTTGGCAAGCACTCTTGGAAGCCTCCAGTAATAGGGACAACACCGCCTTCTGGAGAGCAGTTAATGCACCTTTTTTCCGATCCTCCCAGTCTTCAAACCTGGACTCAGCAATAACTGCCGAAATCTGGGTCAAACACTTTAGCACTTTATATAATCCCTGTGACTCGGCAGACCGACCGAATGTGCGGGAAACAACTAATTCCCTGCCAGATTCAAATACTTTTACTTTTTTCCCCTGAACATCTTTTTCGACCACACTGAGGTACTTGTGGCATTAAAAGAAAGTCCTTCAGGGAAGGCTCCTGGTCTGGACTGTGTGCCCATAGACGTCTTTAAATCACAGCCAGATCTATGGGCTCCTTTGCTCACTAACGTTTTGAACTCCCTAAATACCACTGGTTTTATCTCCACCTGGCCAGAGGCGATTGTAGTCCCGAATTTTAAAAAAGGTGATAGGGATAACCCCGCTAATTATCGCCCAATTTCCCTATTAGATTCCCTCATGAAGGTAGCTGGGCGAATCATTTTAAATAGAATACATGAATGGATAAATGGTCAAGACATAATTTCTAATCTTCAATATGGCTTCAGACATGGTAAAGGCACAATAGAGCAAGGTCTAAATCTGACTCTCATAATAGCCAAATACACCCAGGCTAAAAAAGGTAACCTTTTTATAACCTTTGTAGACCTTAGCTCTGCATTTGACTGCGTCGACCATGAGCTGCTATGGGAATCCCTTGTAGAGATAGGCATAGATCCTCCTATTCTCGCATTTATCAAAGAGCTTTACAGGGGAGCATCAGCCCGCGTCAGGTATGGTAGAAATGGAGAATGTTCTGATAGATTTTACATCAGGCGAGGCGTCAGACGGGGATGCATATTAGCTCCCCTACTTTTCACCCTCTACATTAACTCCGTAGGCCATCATCTAACCAGATCTTTCCACGACTACCCTACCATAAACGGCAAACCCATACCCATCCTCCTCTATGCGGATGACGCAGCAATTATGTCCCAGACCCGTATTGGGTTACAAAGGGCAGTCAACGAATTCACGGTTTTCATGTCTAGGAGAGGTCTTAACGTCAATGCCTCCAAAACCCTCACCATGTCTTGCGGCTTGGGGATTGGGAAAAAACAATGCTCTATCTTCTTGAATGGCAGAAAACTAGATAGCACTGACAGATTCCCTTACCTGGGTATTATTTTTAACAACAGAGGCACCTGGCGGACTGCTGCCCAAGCCAGAGGCTTAGCATTGTCTAAAGCTATCGGTGCACTGACCAATTTTTCAAAGAAACTTGGGGGTCGCCCGATAAACCCCCTACTCCAGATCTATCGGGCCAAGTGTATTTCAGCTGGCACCTATGGATCCGGGATTTGGGGGATCGAATCTGTTGACCATATGCAACGCCTTGAGAACGCCTTTTTGCGTTATCTCTTGGCTGTCCCTCGTGGTACATCCACTTATATGGCGCACACTGAACTGGGTCTTACATATATCGCGGATACGATCAACTCCGCCCCCATTATTCTATGGCATAAAGTCTGGACCAATCAAGAGACACCTTTTAATAGAGAAATTATTACTGATTGTCTCAAATTGGACGAGGTCAAGAACATTAAATGGCTGAATTATGTGAAGAACTTATTTTTTGACTTAGGGCACCCTGAATTTTTTACTGATCCTTCAACTCTAAATAACATACCAAGAGTTGCGTTAAAACGCCTTGTTTCAAATCACCTGAGTAGCCGCCGGTGGTCCTTAGAAAAACAAAAGAGCTCCATCGTCCACTACCATCAATACACTACCATAAATGAGATTCAGCAATACTTACTTTTCGAACCATCGCCTTTTACTCGCATGCTCTTGACCCGTTTTCGTACTGACACTTTTTTCAGACTTTTAACATTCCCCAACCCAAACTGTTGGTCTAGCACCTTGGAGAAATGCCCCTGCGACGATTTGTCAAAGCAGTCTAATATTCACTGCATCTTATTCTGCAGATTTTATCAACAGCCAAGGGCTATCTTCTTGAAACCTCTGCTTAAATCATGGGGACTATATTCATGCAGAGCAGCTTACCACAAATTAAAATCTCTGGAAACCCCTTTAGCCTTGGCTGCTGTTTCATCTTACTTACAAATGACTGTGAAATCGAGGGCATCAATGCAGACTTAGTTGACACATGTCTCATTATCCTCTCATGTAACTGTATTTTAATTGCTCTTGTGATAGTTGTAAAATAATTGAAACTCTATCCGTTTTATATTATCAATTATTTTAATGAATTCTTTTTTATTTATATTTATGTACATGTACTTTTATGATATTGTTTTTACATATCGAATAAAGTTCATTATGATATGATAGAATAACACAAGGTAGAGGGGATGAGAGCAAGAAGAGATCAAAATAAAAGTTCAGCCCTGAAGAAGTCCTTAAACAGGACGAAACGCGTTGGCTACTAGGAAGAAAAGATACAAGAATAAAGGAACATATAAAATACAAAAATCGGATGGACTTGCTTTTTTATATTTGAGTGCGGATCAAACTCTTTATGCAGTTTTTTATAGTGGAAGTTTCTTTCACTTGTTTGGGAAGCAAAGGGGTCTTGCTTCTCTGATCCCCGCACCATAGAACCGATAATGTTCCAGAGACAAGGATAAGTGCTGTATTATAATCCTAGACCTCTTTTGTAAATCTTTTGATGCTCCGTAGTGCCTTGCCTCTGTGGTCGGAAGAGTAAAACAGAGGATGAATGACTTAGTTATATTCAGCTAATAGCCAGAGACAGCTGCATATGTCTGCAGGTTTTCTATGATGTTGGGGAGCGAGGTAGCAGGTTGAGGAAGGGTCAGGAGGAGATTGTCTGCGAATAGATTGAGGTTATGCTCCTGCCCCCCCAAAGGAAATGCCCTTGATTCCTTTCAACGCCAGGATGCGAATAGCCAGTGGTTCTACTGCCAAGGGTGAGAGCGGGAATCCCTGCTGCATGCCACAACTCAGGGGAATCAGGCTTGTGGTCCTACCGTTCACTCGGACGCGAGTGGTCGGAACTACATAAGACGCCATTATTATGGAGATAAAGGTCTGCCTCAGACCAATCTTGTGTAGTACCGGTCGGAGGTAAGTCCAGCCCACCCTGTCAAATGCCTTCTCTGCATCTAGCGAGAGAAGACAAGCAGGTATATCAAGTCTGCGTACTTTCTCTATTAAATGGGCCGTACATTATCGGCCCCTTGTCGCTGGCAGATAAACCCCAACTGGTCGAGATTGATGAGGATTGGTAGATACTGGTCAAGTCGTGTTGCAAGGATAGGAGTGCAATAGGTCGGTATGAGGAGAATTGGCAGGGTCTTTACCCTACTTTGGGCATGAATGAGATGTCCGTCATTGCCATTGTGGGGGAGGGGAATCCAGTGTCTTGCGAAAAGGAGTTGAATAAATGTAGGTGGTGTTCTTGTAGCTGGGGAAGGAACAGGTGATCGAACAGTACCGGAAGCCCATTGGTCCCAGGGGCCTTGCCAAGGGGAAGAGCTTGGACTGTGTCGCGCAGCTCATCTGCAGTGATGGGGTTGTCCAGGGGGGGCTACGTGGTGTGCGGATAAGGGCTCCCAGTCAAATTCACTAAGTTATATGTGAAGCAATACCTACCAAGCTCCGATGATCTTCAGGAGCACACTGGATCCGCTGCAGGCGCTCCATTGCAGCAAACAGCAGTGCGGCGGGCCCCGGGAGGTCTGAGAGTGAGGGACGACACGTTTCAGTCCATTGCCTCCTTACTGGATTATTTAAAAAAATATATATATAAGTGTAGGAAAGTAGGATCAGCTTTCATGGTTACCCCACTTTTTTGCCTGGTGTGATGCTGTTTCTGACTAGTCTGACTGGGATCCTGCTAATCGGAACCCCAGTCTCTGTGCTTTGTCCCCTAAATTGGTTATGGTGAGTACTTGGGTACATCCTAGATTGGCAACTGGTGTGCCATTATAAGTCCCCAGTATATGGTACTGAGATACCCAGGGCCTAGGTACACCAGGGGTTTCCCATTGGCTGAAGCATGTGTTATGCCGCCCATGGGAAACCATGCAAACGCGGACTACAGGCCTGCCTTTGCAGCCTGTTTAAGCTGGTGCTAGCACCACTTACGAAAGATAGAATTTTCCCTATATCTGAGGTCACTACACTTAAACCCTTAAGTCACCCCTAAGGCAGGGCTTTCGATCCTAAAGGCAGGGTGCTTGGTATTAAGTGTGAGGGTGCCCCTGCATGAGCAGGACACCCGATTCTGCCCTCCTGCTGCTGAGCCAAGCTCAAGCAGGGAAAGGTAGGACAATAGATATCCTGTCACAGGTAGATGTGTCCACCTCCCAGACAGGGTTTAGTGTATTGGGGCGGGCGGTGGCCAGCACCACAGACTGCTTGAAGGGCACACTTGGTGCCCTCTTTGCATATTCCAGTTCAAACCAGTCCAGGGAGCCATTGGCTCCCACTGCGGCATGAAACTGGACAAAGGACATGGGAGTATCCTCCCCACTGTCCAGCCCCTCCTCTGGGACGGACCGCTGAATCCTCCCAACCCTTTCCTTAGGGTACTTAAGAGCTTACTTGTGGGTAGGTCCCTAGATTCGTCATGGATTCGATTCAGATCCAACTCCGCGTCATCTTCAACTGTCTAGACACTCTGACCGCGTCGTGCTGAATGGGTCGGACTGACCATATCGAACTTCGCTTTAAGAAATGGAGACTGCAACCGGAAAGACTGTGCGCTCAGAGTGTCATTTTCCTGCAAGTACACTACATCAACCATGCCCATGATCCATACAGGTCCCTCACAGGGCCTGTGTACATCAAAGACATCCGAAGGAATCTCCCTTGGTGTGAAGGAGTCATTCCCCTGCAACTGCAGGCACCGCAATGTACCTGATCGGTTTGCTGATCCTCGGCTCCAATGGACTCAAACAGGCTTCGTAACACAGGTGACGGTTCTACAACTCCCTCGAGGCCTGCCCTGCCGTCAGATCAAGTCTGAGGCCAGTATCCCTCGCCGGTACCGCTGGAACAGAGTCCCTGTGCACCGTGTCGACTGGCTGTTGCTAAGGCTAGTAGACTCCTGTTTCCAGAGATCTTCAAGTCCTCTCAAGGGACTATTTTGATCCCAGTTGACTCCCCTGGATGCTTGGGGCCTGCTCAGACTTACCTGCACTTGCTGGTCCCAACTTTGTACCCTTTTTGCTTGTCACGTTGTTTGCAGTTGCCAAGGCTTGTTGGTGCTCCCAATGGACACCAACCCCTCAACTCTCAACAGCCGACGTGTAACAGCTCGCGATCAGCTTCTGGTTGTCCACAGCGTCGCCTGGTGCACACAGCTGCAGCTCCAAGGTCCCTGTTAACTCTCCTGCACCTCCCGACATTGGTGGGCTTAAGTCTCCCGTGCCTCCTGGTCGGCATAGACTCTGTTCCCATCTGCTTGCAGGTACATCTCCTCCTGAATCTACCTTTGGGTTCCACTGGACGCTTTCACCTTCCTCAACAGCGGCATCTTCCTGAAGTCTATCATTAAGTTAGACGTCTGTTTCAGACGCCACTTCACACCTGTGCACCCGGCTTCCCTGGTGTAGGTATCCTGGTTCCTAGGGTATCCACGGGTGGAATGGCTCTCCAACCTTCTATATTCCCTGAGGTCTCTTCAGGGTCCACTGGGAAGGGTCCTTCTTTAAAATAGCAACTGTGAATTACCCGTTGACATGAACAGAGCACGTGATCATGTTCTCACTCTCCACACGGCCGCCGTGGGGTTCCTGGTTACTTACCTTGGGTGGTTCCTTGGGTCCCCAAGAACTTCTAAATCTTCTGGGTATAGTCTTGGGTCGTGGTTTGCAACCCACTATTTTAGTATATGGTTTGGGCCCCCCAGGTGACCATTGTGTATATCATGCTACCTACCCGTTTCCTTCGCAAAGTGTTATGTGCATTGTGTATATCTCTGGGTAGGAGATATTTGTATGTGTTAGTGATTACTTTATAATAAATGCCAATTTTTATAAATACACAGTGTGGTTCTTTTTCACTTAATCTAGACCAATAAGATTACGTTCTGGTAAAACAAGCTGCTTTACAGTCCTTCTGGACTAAGCTTGAAGGCTGCTCCCCACATCTACCACTTAGAGAGCTTTCTAAGGTTGTCTAATCACCATAAGGGTAGTCTAGATTAGTGCAGGTTGCTACACTTAAATAAGTGAGTACCATATACTAAGCCAGCCTCTTACATCAAGACAGTGTTCTTTTAAAAAACACCATCTGTCTTTTTTTTTTTTTTTAAAGGGATTTATTATTTTATTTTTTTTAAAGGAAGAGGACGTTAAGAGTGTAGCTTAAATAAAGGTTTAAATTATCTCAGTCATAACGGAGTCCATAGCATGTCGTGTTCATATTCACTGACGATCAGTATATGGCGAATTGACCTGTATCCAGGCCTGGTTCTAGCAGGGGAGCCGGGTGGGCCAGGCCCACCCAAACATAAGCCTGGGCCACCCAAACATGAGCCTTGGCCCTCGAAGTGAGGACATTAAGGCCAATAGAAAATGGTCATTATAATTTAAAACGTTGCTCCGAACGCTGTTTTTCTTTCTATTCTGGGAGTTGCGTGATTGGGCCTTGGCTCTTTCTCACAGTCATCCCCAATAACTTAACTCCTTTTAAAAAGGTGGGCTGTGGTGCAAGTACAATAGGGGCATGGCGAAGGGGACAAATTCTTTATTTGGCATTGAGTAACTTTTGCCTACCATCCTTCTGTGTGGATATTTCCTTTTCTGTTCAGCCTGGAGAAAAGAAATGTTTATTCGGATTCACCTTTCAGGATTCCTGCAGCTGCTTATAAGTTCAGGCTGTGAAACAAAGGTTGACAGAGTAGGTAAGAGAATGTGTTACTATTTTCTATGATTTTTTAAATCTGCACAGTCCCAGCAAGGCACATACTTGTGTATGCTTCATTTAAATTGTTTTTATCATTATCATGGCAAGGGATGAAAGACAACAATAAAAATGTCCAGATAACTGGTGATTAATGATCCTGCTGGAGAGCAGTCATTTGCCTGTTGGTAGTTTTAAAATTCAGATAAGCTGTATATTATGTGGATCGCTCAGTGGGTTACTGCCTTTGTCACAGAGATTCTGTGTTACTTGCAGTTCAGAACTTACAATCCTAACATAGGACAGTGACCTATGATCTGTCATCAAAGAGATGCATACAAACATGAATGGTATAGTTAGAACTTTACTTTTTTTTGTGTTACTATATAGTTAGAACTTTCATTATTTTATTGCTGCTGATATAAAATTATATTAGTAAAGCCAACCCCCAACCACTGGGGTATGCTTTATATCCTGAGTTTGTGCTTCCGCAGCCAAAAACCTCCTAAAATATACTGCCCACCAGTATGGATGACATGTGATTCCTACACTTGTAATCCTCGTCCTCATCTCATCCTCCCTGTAGACTATATGATTCATTGTCTCTGTATAATATGTGCGTGGTGTAAAGTATTGTTACACCCTACACTGATATGAGTAGCGCTATACAACAAATGAAATGCATACGAGAGAAGAGCTACGGAGAGAAGAGGGGCACTGTTGGAGGGCGGTAAGAATGGTATCTGTGGAGGAGGTCATTGGTGGGGCATCAAAAAAGACTTTCGCACTAGGCGTAAAGCCGACCCTGTCATGGCCTTTCGGATTTATTTAATTAGCAGTCAGGTCATTAGGGCAACTGTGGAACATATTTTAAAGTGCATGCTAATTATATTTATTGCTATATTCAAAGTTAAGTTTGAAGGTGATTTTACTAATGTTTTTTACAGGAATAATGAAAGTGGAGCTGGATGATGGCTGATATGGGGCTGGGGCCCAAAGACAGGTGTGAGATAAGGTGCACAGGAGATGGGTGGTAGAAAAGTGGATAATCTGGCTTGGCCTGTTGGAAATTTGAGGTTTTGCACATTACTATTACTTTCAAAAAATAACACTCCACATGCTCTGTATACACACAGAATCGTTCCATTTTATCATGGTGACTATTTTCAAGTAGATAGGATGTAATCTAGGGCTTGTAGGCTACCAATAGAAGCGACAAATTAGGCCCGCAATGGCCCACCCAAATGCACCCTTGGCCCACCCAAATAAAAAATCCTGGAGCCGGGCCTGCCTGTTTTCAATAGAGTACGCTGGAAAGATGCATCAAAATTTACCTGAGGCACCTCTGCAGTAGGTTTGTCATTTCTGATCCGCACTACTTTAAATGCAGATACTGGTTCTGGATGAAGCAAAGGAATAGAATTCAGTCTGCAAGAAGAAGCACACTCCTAACATTACAGCTGTTATGAAAGCTGCAATGATGTTACTCATAATGTACTGCTCTGGTCCATTGTCAGTCTGAGTAAGACATTTTGACACACTGGAGGGATACCTCTGGCCCTTTCAAGGATATTCACTAGCGTGACTGAGAAGGCAGACAAGCAGAAGATGTACATTTATATTGAAAATGTTTAAAATCACAGGTCTGGGGGGTGTGGCCAATCAGGCAAATACGGTGGACACTCCCCTCTGAGGTCCCATCCATCCTGCTCCGGTGCGACGCAATACGTGGTGATGCCAGTGCCCGTGAGTGCATCCACCTTTATCAGAAGTCCTTAATCTTGCGGGGAGACCTTCACTTTGATCTGGCCCCCTCCTCCGGCTTGCCACAGCCTCGACTGGCCTAACCTGCACCTTAGGCTCACACACCATAGTGCGGGCCCCGTCCTGCCCGCGTAGCTTTCGAGTTGCTGTCGTAGCGGGCACCAGGGGGAAAAAACGTGACACTGCGCAATACCCCTGACGGGGGTGGGCTTTCGTGTTGGACGCGCCCAGCTGTGCCGGTGACCAGAGGGGTTCTTTTGCAGCCTCACCCACGGCCTAACTTAATCCCCGCACTGGGACTTCACTGCAGTGGCCGCCTAGACCACTTATTTGGGACAGTGAGGCCCACCAGAGGCATTTTAGGGTTCTCCCCGCCCGCAATGAGGATTGTGTTCAGCCTTGCTGCCTTGAGGGCCCAGGGGAGGTATTTTAACAGCGGCTGCGATGGGCGACCGCGGCCTGTTGCACTAACTTCCCTGTAAGGGATTGCTGGCAACGCTCTGGAGCTACCTACCTTACCCGGTTCTCCCTTCTTGAGCTGCTGGCGATGTGCCTTGGGCCCCCGCTGTTCAACAACTCCTGCTATGGCACCCCCCACCCGCCTTTAGAGGTATGGACTTTGACCACCACAGGAGGCACCACGCGCTGCATTTCAGTTTTAGATCCATCCAGCCTTTACGCTAGCCCCCTCTGAGATCTCCTGACTGCTTGTGCTGTGACTCCTCCCCCTTTTTACTGTTCCTTTCGGTGGGGGAGCAAGTGGGCCAGGCTGGACTGCTGCAGATTCGGATGACCTACATGCATTTTTTTTGCCGCACCCCCTTCACCTCGACACGGCGTTAACACGTTGGGTGTGCCATCATATCGGGGGCCCCCTTCTTTCCTGCAATCCCTCAGTGAGTCACCATGAGATGCAACAAATCCTCCACCTGTCTCTCCTAAGCTAAAATCTACTGCTAGACAGCCTCCACTACAACTCCCCAAGGATCCTCAACTGCTCTGCCGAACCGCCCGGGCATTGTCTCGAACAACGATAGCACTGATGCCATACTTCAGGCTTTTCACTCCTCTCGCTTAGTACTGGAAAGTAAAATTCAGCAGGGTGGGTGTGGAGGTCTTTTGTTGCACCAGGACCTCAGGGGAGTAGCAGACAGTTACGGAGATGGAGGGCTGAGTGTCGGAGCTGGAGGAAACCATCAAGGAACTCAAGTCAACAGTACATCGCCTTGTAACGACGTCTGCTAAATTGGAGGCCCGGGTGAAGGACGCCAAAGGCTGCAACCTGTGGTTTGTGGAATATCCTGAAGGCTGATAGAGAAGCCCCTGGAGCACTTCCTTGAGACCTGGCTGACCGCCTCCTCTATGTCTACCTTGCTCGACGATCCACTCCTGGAGATCCACCTTGTCCCTTGATAGCCAAATTCCTGAATTATCAAGGCACTGTTCTTCTTCAGGCCCAGAAGGTGAACTACCTCCATTATCAGCACACCTGTGTGATGAGCTACCCAGACTTCTCCTGTTTGGTGCAACAATGGCGCAGGGCATTTGATAGCGTCAAGCAATGGCTCCGCTCTATGGGACTCCAACACATGCTCCTCTTCCCCTCAAACCTCAAGGTAAACAATAACTCAAAATCTGGGGTTTTTAATTCGCCCAAGGAGGCCCTTTCATGGGCTAGCAAACAACTCCCCTTGAACTGTACCACACTGGCCCATGTTGTGCCATGCCCCATCCCTCCCCACCCCATCCCATCCCCCCCGAAACGCACAAGATCAACATTCTCTGACCGTCAACACACCCAAAGACACCCTTCCCCGGACTCTGAGGGGGAACGAGGGGAGACCCACTGCGACACGCCCTCTCCCGGTTCACCCTCCTCATCTACTGACCTAGCGGACAACCGGGCCTTCCCGGGGTATATTTGACCTGCCCCTGTGACTTTACCCAACCATATTCACATGACCGCAGTCAGCACCATTATATCCTTTTATCAGCTCCTGTTTGATTGAGACTTTGGGGAGGAGAAGAGGTTTCATGGGGCCTTTCCAAAGTTTGGCGTTCTGTTTTCGTATTGTATTATTATTTAAGTTTATCGCTGCACTCCAAACCCACCTTTACCCACCTGCCACTTTTTCACACCCCCCTCACCCCCATGACATATACTGATACACTGATCACCACTCTACTGCATCGTAAATTGCCTCAATCCCAAAATGAAATGCGGGACAGTCTTTCAATACCTTAAACGCCACTCCCGACTAGCAGTACTCCTTCAAGAAACTCAACTCCTTGGCAACCACTGCCCTGTGTATAATATGGGGGCTACACCAGCGTCTACCATGCGCTCCTGGACCACTGCCATTCTCCTAAATAAGTGGCTCCAACTACTTGTAACACGACCACACTGTAATGCTTCAGCCGCTTTATTCTGGTGGGGGGTGACAAGGAGGGTATCCACTGAACGATTGCTTCCATTTCGCCCCACACTGCTATCCTCTACACTACAGGCCCTCGTTACCCTTTTCCTATAATCCCTCCCGGTCCCACCCTTCTGGAGGGAGACTTAAAGGCTATGATGGTTCCACAGCTCAACTTGAGCAACCCTTCTGCTTGTCATACATAGGACTTGGCCGCTTGGGCCACCGCGCTGGCCCTTTCTGACTCCAGCTGCCTGCTTCACCCCCCAGGCCAGAGAATACACTTTCCATTACCACCCTCACAAGTCCAACGCTGAGCTGGATTATCTCTTTATACCCTCCACTGACACTGTCAAACTGATTGATACTCGTATCCTTACACCTGAACTAACAGACCATGCCTCTGACACTATAGCCATCAGGTCCTCCAGACATCAGCAACTCAGCCACTGGCACCGCAGAGCATGGTGGCTCACTGATTCAGATTTTGAAGATTTCCCTCAGACGCATCTCGGACTACTTGAACATGAATACACATTCTGTCAACTCTCCTACTGTAGTATGGAAGGCCCTGAAGGCAACCCTTGGCTCCCAGTTATCTCCTACCAATGAGCCGCCTGATCCTGCGGACTTAAGGAGGTCTTGTCCCTCAAACATGATCTTCGCATAGCTGACGAGGCCTACAGTGCTAGCCCCACTGCCCATATGAAACATGTGGCACATTTAAAACGGCTCGCGCTCTGGCAGAAAACGCTGGACACTACGACCTCGGATAACCTTGCCTCGCAGGGTTGGATCTACGAGGTTGGGGCTAAGGCTAGAAAACTCCTGCATTGGCTGGCGCGCCGCCTAAACCCTTCCAATGTCACGTAGAAGGGTCACGAGGTAGTTGACCCAGGCTCAACAGCGCCGGAGTTCGTCTGTTATTTCATCAGACTCTATGCGGACTGCTCACTACCCGGGGCTGAATGCTTCCATCCTATTGTGGAAGATTTATGTCTTCCTTCACTAGCCAACAATGATAGACGAGAACTGGACAAACCCCTCACAGCAGCTCGAATCACGATGGCCATAGGATCACTACCTACCGGCAAACTGCAAGGCTGCAACGGCTCTCTATTGGAAATGTATACAAAATACACTTCCCTGCTATCCACCCCCCTACTTGCAATGTACGAGGAAGCGCTGAGGGAGGGTGAACTCCCTTATGATCTTTAAGGTGCTATGATTACTGTCATTCTTAAACCATGGAAGCATGGCCTGTAGGACTGCGGATCCTACAGGCCTATCTCCATTTTTAATACGGAATCTAAGATCATGGCTAAAGCCCTGGCAAACTGACTCATAAAGGTCATCATAACCCTTGCGCATCCGGACCAAAATGGCTTTATGACATGCCACAGCACTCTAAACCGCCTTCGCAGGGTACACAAATTGACTGCCCTCTCTGAGGGCACAACAGACCATTGGGCACTTGTCTCGATTGACTTCGAGAAGGCCTTTGACTCATTTTGATGGAGATTCTTGTTACGCTTGCTGGAGCGGATTAACTTAGGTGCCTTTTTTTGCCCCTGGGTACGAACGCTCTATTCTGACACCTAGGCAAAAGACCGGGTCAGTGGGGCGACATCCCGAATCATTCCTCAGGGGGGGGGGGGGGGGGGGGGGGGGGAGGGGAGGTAAGCGACAGGGCTGCCCTCTCTCAACCCTTTTATTTGCACTCACCATCGAACCACTGGCAGAATGGATCCGACAGGACGCACAACTATGCAGCTTTCTGTGGTCCGTAGGCCGAGAGGACCATGTCTCGCTCTATGCTGAAGACTTTATTATTTATGTGAGTGACCCCAAGACCTCAATCCCCAGTCTTGGGGTCACTCCTTTTCAAACCTTAAGCGTATAAGGTGTAATCTTAACAACATTGAAGCCCTATCAGTCTCCGCCAAAACACTACACGAGAGAGAAAAACAATCCGCTGTCCCAAACAATAAAAGCATGGGAAAATGTTATTACGACCTTCAGTGGGAAATTCGCGATCAGGATAGGGACCAGACCAAGACAATCGGAAGACGATCTAACAAGGTTGAAAAGTAGCCCAGAATCAAAGATACTAAAATGCACCATAAATCAAACACTGAGACAACTTCGAAAAACACCAGGGAACTTGGACTTGCAGTCAACCCTTCGGAAAGTAAAGGCAATACTAAAAAGGAAGTAGTGGGGGAAAATTAGATTAAAGAATGATGAACTGTGGGCCAAGTTACTTCATGACAACAAACCAAAAAACAGCGCCACTGTTGGACCTAACATTCTTGGGGTAGCATGGCTCAGGTAGAAAGGCTTTTCCTCCAGAATTGCATTTCGTGCTTGCATCACACCCAATTCACACTTCAGCACTACACCACTTAAAAACGACGCTACACCAAATAATTAGAAAGGTTAAGAAAAAGTTTTATCTTTCCTTGTCAAAAGTGGTCAATCAATTTTTATCCATCGCATTTCAGGATCAAACATTTCATTGTATTCAAATCAACAGTACAATTCCTTTCTTTACTTCAATATAGCAGATACCTAAACACCATCGGATGTTTCGATCCAGCGCCTTGACTCTAGAGCGCCAATTTAAATCCCCACAGATAACGCTCCACATAACATGTACATAGTACTGGATTTCAGATGGTCATCTAGTCTACACGATGCTCTTCAGTCAGATGGTTACACTAGACGCTATTCTTCCTGAATCTTATACTGTCGCATATAATCAATCTACTACATTTAGGCGCTATACTGGAAATTTACTCTGTTGCTGGAAATCAATCAGTTACATCTAGGCAGTATACATGAATTTTACTCTATCACTGGAAATCAAGCTACTACATTTAAGCATTTTACATGAAACTTTCTCTGTTACTGAAAGTCAATCTGTTATCACTAGCGCTATTCGTGAAATTCTCAATACGTAGACTACAGTCTCACGAGTGCTTACATCATCGTGCCGGTATTTTACCATTTAGAACCTGGCTTCCCAAGGGACCGGCAGTCGGGTCTATCAGGACCTCATATGGCTTTGAGTTCGCAATCTCCTGTGCTTTTCCCCCCCCTTTTCTTATAATGCCCAGCTTACTGTTTGAATTCTGGTGGGTCTCCTCAGCTGAAAGAAGCCTCACTCTTCTGATCTCCACAGCCCGCTGGTCCCACTCCCCGGCGGACTCCCGGGAACCCACAGCACTGGCGCCGAGTCGACCCTGGACCCTACTTGGACCTCGCAGGCCAGGCGCTGTCCCGTTCCAACTCCGCGACTGCTGGGAGGCGCGCCCGCAGCCGCCAGAAGCAGCGCGGCTTGCGGGGGCGCGGTCTCCTCCCTCTACCGGCAACAGTGGGGCAGCGCCTCAACGTCCGCCCCCGACACGTGATATCAGGAAAGCTGCTTCGAGACCGGACGCGGCCCTCTCTTCCCGGGTGCAATCTCCTCACACCCTCAGTCGCGCCGCCTGTTCGCAGGCCAACTCAGTGGAGACCTGATTCTCCCCACAGTCCTCCTGGTGACAACAGACAACCTCCGGACTTCTGGGTTGCGGCGGTGAGTGCTTCAAGTTGGGATTCGTGGCAGGGGTGGCTGAAATTAAGGGTGCGATCTACACACCGGGGCAGATGAATGAGCCAACCAAATTCCTGTATCTTTTACCCGGTCACCTCCCCTTCAGTCAGGAACAGTGGACAGTCACCAGGCCCGGTTTGATTCAAAGTCCCAGGCAACAACAGGGGTGAGGGAGATGTAGTCCAGGACGATGACTCCTCACCTGGACTTCCTCCAGGGATTCTGACTAAACAGAAACGCCTAAGGTAAAGATGACCTCTAGAGTCAGTGGCTGTGGTCAGGGACAGGTCAAGAGGTCGAGGGTGGTATCAGCTGATGAGGGAAGTCACGCAGACCCTAAGAACTGTCAATTCCCTCTCTAGCGCAGCCACCTCCCCACTCAGGTGCCTTACTCCTGACTACCTCACAGCTCACCTACTTCCTAAAATGGCCGACCCACCTCACCTTTATTTATTACCTGGGCCCCGACTGGCCAGAGTGGTCCAGAAGGTTCCGGAACCCCTCATGGCAGTCTATGGCCCAGGTTCTGAGGTGACAGTTTAGTCCACCATTTTGTGAAAACACTCCCTCCCTTCTCCATTTTTGTGAAGCACCTTGCGCCTCTCCCTCAGTAAGTGAGAAAGGGGCGCCCAGAACCTCTACGTCAACACCAAAAAGAAGCTAGTGGACAGAAAAATGAGATGAGAAAGGGAAAAAAAATGAGGAGGGAACAGCCAAAGGGCTGGCAGGTCTAACAGCCACATTTTGGCAAACGGTCCACAAGATAGAACAACCGAACCATCAGGGAATAAGCTCCAATATAACAGAGGCCGCTTGGGTAGACTCTCTCTCCTCCCACTTCAACAACAATAGGCAAAAGGAAGTGGACGAGTACAAGGAAACTGGTATTACGGCAATGGATGGTGAAGCCACCAACAGGGAAGAAGTGACACAAAATCTTACTATGGAAGATCAATCGGACGACAGTCCTATTGCCCACAAACAGGGGATCCTTTGGCTGCTGACTTGGATTCATCAGCCTCCATTAAAGAGGAATGTTATGCTCCATGGAAAAACAGATAAAACGTATTATAGCCAGGGGCAGAGCTATGGGTGCCCTGGGCCCTAATGGCATCCCTCCGATGTTGTATAAACATGATGCCGACTTCTGGAGCAAGGCATTATTACCAGTGTTTAAGGGCATAAACTCTACAGCCATCATCGGAATCCTGGAAAGGATCAATTATCAGTACTATTTTTAAACAGGGCGACAGAAACGATCTGAAGAACTATCGACTAATCGCCCTTATCGACGTAGATGCAAAATACTACGCGAGAACAATCTTGGATGAGTGAACGTCTTGGGCCTCAGAAAACTATCATTTCTACCAATCAAACCGGGTTTTGCAGTGGCCAAGGAAAAAGAACTAATATCTTGGCCCTAACACTGTTAATGGATGCAGCTAAGGAAGCAAAAATCCCCAAATTCCTTTGTTTTATTGACTATACAACCGCGTTCGATCACGTTGACCGAGCCAACCTCTGGGGAAAAAATGAAAGCTGGGGTTTACCAAATTCACTCCTGGATCGGCTCAAACAGTTACACACAGATACCTGGGTCAGGATTACATTAGGCGCAGGGACACATCTCAAAATGAATCATGACCTCGAAGGGCCTCAAGCAGGAGTGTGTCCTTGTGCGGCTTCTTTTTAACCTTTTTTTAGCTGATCTCCCAGGGGAGTTGGATAGCTGCACATCCCTTGCTCCAAAACTGGGAAACAAGTGATTGTCAAACCTGCTTTAAGCGGACGACCTATCGGTCTTCAGCATCTTTTAAATACAAGTAGTTTCTCACATCGGAACGCCCTCCAAATAAATCTTAACAAAACCAAAATTATGGCAGTAAACTATCATAAAAAGAAATATAACAGTTGGTTCCTAGATGGCCATCGTTTGGATCAGGTAACAAGTTATAAATAACTGGGAATACTTATGGACCATAAAAGCTCCTTTAAACCTCAGCTAGAGTCCATGCGGAGAAAGGCAATTACAACTTATTTAGCAATGAAATCATTGAAGAAATGGCTTTCCGACCTCACGCTTGATCCCTTCCTACAAGTTCTAGGAGCCAAACTGCTGCAGACATTAACATACAGGAGTGCGGCTCTGAAAGGCAAAGATGTGGCAGCCCTAGATGTAGTAATAGCCAATACTTAGAGAGGAATTTTTCATCTCTCAAAATACGTCTCCCCTTAAATTACTGCCTATAGGTTCAGAGAACGTATTTTATATGTTAAATGAACATAATAGTTTCCTATAGTGGCATTAGCACTTTAAATTAATGACGCCCAACAGCTTAGAAGAACGTACTTGGTTATGATGTGTCACGCTGCATGTAAACCAAGGAAAGTTATTCTTAGGTCAGCACTCTCTGAAGTATAAAGATGTATTTTCATTGTCTTGCAGAACAGCCAATTGTACAAGCTGGGAATATTTTATTGATGATCTTTTATCGTTTTTTTATGATTATATTAATTGTGTATAAGGAAACGTGTTGGTATGTACTTACAAAGGTTTTAATTAATCAAGCTAAATAAATATTACCTTACCAATCTACAGATGTTTGCCTCCGGGACCCCCATGACAACATGCGGCCAATAACCCTGTTCCAATGGCCTACCAAACACTTCCGCTACCTGGGGATAAAGATAGCCTTCTCACAACAGCAGTCATGGGACCTTAATATCACACCTCTCATTGCTTCAGCCAGAAGGGATATGGTCCACTGGGCCACTCTCCCCCTTAATGTGGCCGGCAGAAGTGCATTATTCAAAATGATTTAGTTACAGAGATTCCTCTACATCCCAGCAGAACTACCCTTACTCCACCCATGCCCTCTTTCTCCCGTACGTTGCAATCAGAACTGATATGCTTTTTTCTGGGCGGGGGGGGCCTATCACACATCTCTTTCCGTGTGTGTTTGACACCCATATGAGGGCGGATTGGGGTTCTCCGATCTTCACTTCTATTATTGGGCCAGCCACCTTCGCCCTATCGCCAAGGGGTTCTTTGCTGATGGCCGGGACCCCGCTACTGCAGCGGAACGTATAGCACTACGCCATCCCTTTAGAGTAGATGAGGATCCTTTGGTCCTGATGAAATGCCTAGATCAAGCTGGACTATATAGGGCATGAAACATGTCGACCCCCTGCACACCTTACACATTATCTTGAACTGAAGCGGGTATATTTCCCCTCTTGGACTACAAATTTCTAGTTGGTGTTTTTACCTATGGCACAGGAACCCAACTAATAAACTATTTTTGGAGAATCCTGTAGCGACTTTTAAACCACACTCGCACTATCCCACTTCTACTCACTACACATATGCCACCACATTATCTTTTAGCTTCACGTCTGCAACCAGAGAAGATCTCTGGCGAAGATCCCCCTCGCGGGGCCAGATGGGCATTGCAGCGCTGGTCCAACAAGGAGCTGCCCTATGATGAAGCATGACACCCCTCGGGGTGCGTGAGGGCCCTTGCTCCTTATTGGAGCTATTCCTCCCCAACTAAGTGTTCTACTTACAAGCACCTGGGCCGTACTACTAAATCCCTTCTACCCCCCCCCCCCCCCCCAACTTCCTCCACTCCATGTAGGAGCAGCATACCCTTTATTTTTCACTACTCCAGACAATGGCAGAATGAGCTCTTGAAGGAAGTCTAGCAAAATGTTGGTTTGTCTTTCCAGCTCATCCCAAATGTAAATTACAATTTGCCATACCCCCCATCATCCATACCTCAGTCATGCTTAGGACTCTCCTGCAGGAACGTTTGGTTTTCTGAATCCCAAATATCAAACCATCTTTAGTCAGTAAAGCAAATGTAGAAGACAAAACTTTAGGCTATTTGTGAATTACAGTAGGATGGATTTACCAAACAGAAATGTATCTATTCTATGGTTTTATGTACTCAATATTAAGCAATTTGGATAACCCAGGATCCAAATTATATTTCATACATCTTATAAAGCCGATGGTTATACAATAAGAAGTTAATTGTGTATCGACCTCTTGCTTGCAATTGGACTATTACCAGGACTGCAATCCTCTGTATATGCATGTCTGCCCCTTCCTCTTCATACCTAGCTACTACCCCTACGCAGCCCTTTGTTTTCAGACTGTATGAGGATGGAGTTGCAGTCCTCACATTGATTTTAGTGGCATGTGTGGTTGTGCCATTTTTCTTCTATGATTTGCTTTCTTACACGTATAACCAACATTGTATTAAAATAAATCAGTCTTCTATCTCTAAGAAAAATAAAAATTATCCTCAGAAAAAAAAGCCGGATCCGTCAACAAGGAAGTTACTATTTCACCAGCCTTTGTATGCAAGAAAGCAGGACTTCACACCCCTGGAAAAACAACGCTGAAATTACCTTTTATTTCTCTGAAACCTTAGCAAGCAGTGTGAAATACAGACCTTGTACAGAATATGAATGCACATTAAGTGACAGAAAATATATTCACTTAAACCTCTGCATATGCAGACGTTTCATTTAGGTGAAGAATGGTTAAAAACTATGCCTCATGCAACAATTACAACCTATATTTCCCAGAAAGATACATTATACTTACAGCAGCTACGGGAATGAGGATTTCCACAAACAGGCCAGCAAGTGCATGTTTTATGTCCTTATCCTTGACTTCCAAAAAATATTGTGCACATTCCTAAATGCAAGGTTTAAACACAAAACATAATACACTGTTACATTTGGCATTTCAAAAACGTAGTGCGCATAGCAAATTATACTTGAATGAATGAATGAGGGAAAGAATTTTTATTGCTGGTTATTCAAAGCCTTTCAGTTCACAAGTTAAAACAGTACAGTGACTATGCTTGATACGTACAGATACGAAAAGAAAAGATTAAATCATTACTTTACAGGAAAAAAAATAGAATTTTCTTTTCCAACCGTTGGTGCATCCAAAATGGCGCAATAAGTAAAAGCTTTCTATACCTCAAATTCATGGAAGATAAGGCATGGGCAAATAAACTGGTTTGGAGGTGGTTAAAATATGTATGGAAGGAAAGGCGAAAAGAAGCAACTACATAGTTTAAAACACAAAGTATACCTGCATGAACTGAAAGGATGCTTCAAAGTCTTCCACTGGGTACATTTTAACTCGGAAGAACTTCATTCCCATTATCAAGCTGATGATGCTTTGCACAACGTGAGGACTTTGTTCCTTTTGTCGAAGTTCCTTTAACTCAGTTACAAACTTCTTTCTAACCGCTTGAAATCTAAATCAGTGAACACAAATCCAGGTTAATTCCAGAAAACTATTAGGTGACTATACGCAATTAAATGATAAAAGAACAAACAATCCATGAAGCATGCAGAAAATATTGCCAAAATACATTTACTAAAGTTCATAATCGCACATTCCTTGAAAACAGACCCAAATTTATGTACTGTGATATGCTTGAAAAAAAAATTATATACACACACACACACACACACACACTTCTATTTTCACTGAAAAAACCATAGGTTTTACAGACGTTATAGTTAGGAATTAGCATTTAAAAAAAACTTAGAAATTCACTAAAAAAAACATAGGTTTCAGGGACGTTCTAGTTAGTACAGCATTTGAATCATTTAAAACCAGAGAAATTCGCCTGTTCTAGTTAGTTGAGCTAACTATAACTTGCGCGCCCGCAATACACTGCTGATGATGTCACATATTACATCATTTATGACATGGTCAGTGACATCACTGATGACATCTCAAATGACATCATCCAGTGAATGTGTGTTTCTATAAAATATAAATATTTTTTATATATATATATACAATGGTGTATTGAAGAATGAATGCATTTACAAGTGCCTTAAGGAATTATTTTGTGTGTGTGTGTGTGACTGACTGTATAAGTGAGTGATTGAACGTGTCTTATTGAATGCATGGGTTAGTGACTAAACTGTGTAAAAGTCTGTATTAGTCTCTCCATTGGTGTGTAAGCAACTGCATAGGTTGCTGAATACCTACATGAGTGTCTATATAGGTTATTGATTTGTTGTCTGAGTATCTGTACGGGTCCCTGAGTGTCTGTGTGGGTGGGTGTATGAGTCTGTGCATAGATGTCTGAGTGGGTGATTCAGTGGTTGTATGGATTAAAAGGTGCATCTGGAAAGGGCTGTATGGGTGAGTTAGTGTGTCTATGGGTGTGTTGGCGAGTGAATAATTGTCTCAGTGGTATATCTGGGACTAACTACATATGTTTAAGCCACTATATGTGAGTGCAGGGAGTATATAAATGAGTATACGTGAGACTAAGTTATTTCAAGAGTGGGTGTATAAATAAGTGTCTGCTTCTATCAGTGATTGTATAAGACAGTAAATATGTGTTAGTATCTGTATAAATAAGTGATGTGGTATGTCTAAAAATAACGACGTTGGTGTGTGTATAACTGTATACATGATTAAATGGGTATGTGATTCATTCTTTGAATTACTGACTAGGCGTGTGAGTAACTATGGATGAGTGGCAGCGTGTGACTGTATGTATAGATGTATGAGTGCACATTTTAGTCCTCTATTGAGGAGTAACTACATGTATAAGTGACTGGATGTGTGTGTAGACCTAGCAAATAGTGAGTGTTATGTAGTATTTGGCATTCTTCTATGTATGGTTTCAAAAATAGTAGCCAGCATTTTAGTATGGGTGTATCAATGTTTATATTAGAGCATCAGTATGTGCATCAGATTGTCAAGTGGATGATGTCATGAGTGATGTCATTTGAGATATCAGTGATGTCACTGACCAGGTCATGAGTGATGTAATATGTGACATCAGCAGTGCATTGCGGGCGCGCGAGTTATAGTTAGCTCAACTAACTATAACAGGCGAATTTCTCTGGTTTTATATGAGTCAAATGTTCAACTAACTATAACGTCCCTGAAACCTATGGTTTTTTAGTGAATTTCTAAGGTTTTTTAAATGCTAATTTCATATTTTTTCAATTATATTTTTAAATATTTTGGAACTCTATTATACTTATTGTTTTTAACTTTAAAAATCATGTAATGTTTTATATCTTCCCAAAAAAACATGAGTACTTTTTTTTTGGGGGGGGGGGGGGGGGGGAACTGCACTCCCATACCAGTAGCGTACCAAGCTCCATCACCACACGAATCCTATCCGCCATATTGCTAAACTCGTAAATGCTGCGTATTTCGTATCAGACGAGATCGTGGCACAGCGTCACATCATATCTGAATGAAGTCACCCCATGTACTACTTTGGTATCCGACAGGTACGCAGTACCAAGCCACGCGTTACGTCATGTATGTATGGGGTTGCGCCTGCTGTGAGTTGCGTACTCGACGAGTACACGCTGCCAGGCCCTGTGTTACATCACAGACTTATAGTATCGCGCCGGGTACGCCATTCCTTTTTTTTGGTCTCAAATGTATATCTAAATAACTTCAAACAATATATGAGAGCACATGAAAATCCCAATTATTTTAAACATTTATATATTTCTAACTGTAATAAACTTATATTATGATAAATATATTTTGTCAAAATCGCGTCGGGTGCGGCCTCCTTGCGCATTCCGTGCGCGATTGCCATGTGACCTTAAAAAAAGCATTTCATTGGTTCATAACATTTCCCATTGTAACAGTTGTACGACCCCACCCATTTTACTCATTCTCTCTACAGCGTTTGATGAGACACCTCTTCTGCTTTGAAAGCTTTTTTTTTTTTAAAGTGTTTGCCTGTATACACATATCTTATACTACACACAACATGCAACGATCATCTTGATCAATATTCATGCTCTGTACATTAGCCTTCCACGTGTTGATTGCCATGCATCTCAAACGCTCCATCAAAAAACAAACGTGTTACACGATGCCCTTGCTGTTTGTGTCTGCACATTATTGTGCTGCCTTTCGGCCTGGGTATTGCTGGCTCTAAGGAGCATCATCAGCCACGGGCAGACTACACATCCTAGATAACATGCTATCTCATTAACGATAGTTTCCGCCCTCCCGACACATGCTACACTAATCTAAATTGCGCACACTGCGAGGTCAAAACTACAAAAGAAACACACAAGTGCGCTTCCTAGCCAGGCAGGAACTGAACAAAGCCCAAGTCCCCGGAATAATCATTCACACCCCTATGCTGGCTTGGCGTACGCAAGCCCAGCCCACTTTGCGTACGTATAAATAGCATAACCACGACGCCACACGTCCCTCTTCTTTCACACTACCTCAAATGATTTGCTGCATCCCCCTCACATATCACAATGCGCAATAAAAAAAAGAAATGGATCCATGAGGTGTACTCCATCCTGGCAATCAACACGGGCTCTAAATTGTGAGCCCTACTGCCAGTCGTCAACGAAAGGGATCCATGAGGTGTACACTCTCCTGCAATCAACACTCCATCTGAATTGTGAGCACTGCTGCCCGTAGTGTTTGCTCACACAACAATGACAGCAGGTAAGCAGAGCGTCCTGGGTGCACAGGGCCTCCAATTGAGCGCGCTGCAGCAAGAGGGGTGGGGTGCTTCAGCCTAGCTGCGCAGGTCCGAACAAACAATATTGCCATGTGTTATGATGTGATCTTTGACCTCATTCAGTCACATCTCTGTCTCATTTTAAAGACCTGCTGGACTGGACTGTACTGTAGGCCTGAGCCAGCGGGCACCGCTGACCTACAGACACCTCTTCAGCGCTGTGCTGCGGGAGGGATGGGATGCATCAGCCAGACTGCGCATATGCGAATAAGCGATATTGCCATGTGTTATGATGTGATCTTTGACCTCATTCAGTCACATCTCAGTCTCATTTTAAAGACCTGCTATACCATAAGGTAGGCCTGAACCTACGGGCAGCGATTCCCTACAGACACCTATTGAGGGCGGTTCTGTGGGAGATGTTGCCGTGCGTAATGATGTGGTCTCTGACCTCATTCAGTCACATCGGTCTAATTAGAAGAACCTGCTGGGCCCAACTGTAGGCCTGAGCCAGCGGGCAGCGCTGCCCTACAGACATGTGGCTTTTAGGACACTGTTGTGACCTCCTTACTAAGTGTACATGCACACAGGCTCCCGCCACTGCATTACACGCGCACATTATGCTTCTAGGATGTGCTCTGTTCCTTTGTATGTGAACGCTGGCATAACATATTTTTTAACCTTGTGTATTCTCGTGCACTCCAACTCCTCTTTGAACCACGATTACCACGAACAGTTGGTAGACCGTACTTCAACAAGGAAGGATGCACTCAACTCCTATTTTCTACCAAGCTTGAAATAAACCTTCATTTACCTCCAGACGTTTGCACCATTAAATTATTTCTCCCTTTTCAGACATTCCATTGATTGACACAAGGGCGGAGCGGGAGCGGACCCCGCAATGATGCCCTGGCATTCTGACACCTTCCATTGTGGTTTCAAGACACCGTCCCCGACCGGAGACCTGGTCTATCGAACAAACATACCCCGGACTAGGAGCTTGCACCAACACGTCGTGGGACACATGTGGTAGGTGAGCAGTGAAGCCTCGGTGTGCAAGACCTACAATTGTGCACAGTGCGGAGGAAGAGGTAGGTGTGCAGCACTCTGGGCGCACAGGTGCATGCAAGCGATTTTCCCGTAGCTAATAATGTAGGACTATATTATCAAACAAAGGCGATAACATTATCACCACTAAAGCGACGATAAGTGGTTGATAATATGCCCTCGTAAATTCCCATAGAAGCCCAGGTTCACACCAGAACCTGGGCTTCTAAGGGGATTCACAAGGGCATATTATCGACCCCTTATCGCCGCTTTAGCGGCAGCTTCCTGGCGATAATGTTATCGCCCTTCCTTCATAATATGGCCCATAATCTCTGGCGTCATGTATTTAATTTTAAGGACTTGCTGATCCACACTCTTTCTCGCAGACCCCAGCGTCCTAGACAAAGGGGTGACGGAGGGTAAACACACGAAGGGCTGGGTGCAATAGGCCGACGCGCTGTCTCCTCCTCCCTCTCTTCTTTTATCTCTCCCTGCCCTTCTCCCTTCCACCCACTCCCCCCTCCCTTCCATTCTCACAATGGTCCTTTCATTCGGACTACCTTTCTTTACCTCTTCCACATAGCACACATACTTATGTTTCATTTTTGTCTTGCACGTTTCCTACGCTGCTTTCACTGGAGTTCAACCCATGTTTTTTTAATTATACTGGTCTATTAAAGTTAGATTTCTATTTATTTCTGTTTTAATAAAGGTTGCTTTTTTTTTCAAATAAATAACTGAGTGTATAGGTCTTCTTTTTCTGACGAGACTTGTCTATCGTTATTGCGAAAATCATCTGTTTATAGGAGATTTTAAGGACAACATTAATATTAGAGTGCACCTACCAAACATAAGCTAACTGACTATTAGACAAATGAAGCCTGGGTAATTGTACAACTGCAAGAGTTCTATAAGTGTATCACTTTATAACACCATAAGTACTGCCCGCGTGATTACAGAACAAATAAGGCACTGCCTAGGACCACCGAGGCTTCAGGGACTGCAGAGGCCCACCCTGCATATTTAAATAAAGACCCGGAGTGTGGCGATCCCTGGACTTCAGTTGGCCTCGAACCCCCCGAACAATTAGTAAACCATACCCGGGAAAGTGGCACTCCCCTAGGCTGCAAAATGTCCCTGTGCCCTTCCGCGCCTAATTTACATGTGACATTAAGATCCCCAGTCCTACAGAGACCCTAAAATATAATAATTGGATTGGCCACGGAACATTACCCACCCACCAGGGGCGTCATTTAAAAGAACGGGTGAGACCCCGCATTTTTTTGCTTTGTTCTTTTCTCTTCATTTTTACCATCCGCATCGCCTCTATTACAGCGATGCGAGGTTTTCCTCCACTCGCTTCAAGTAGTCTTACAAGTATTTGCTATCACAGGGTGGAAGCCATTCACCACCCTCTAATAGCAAACACAAATGTCCAGCGAATGCACACCCCGGGACATTGTATGAGCTGCGCCCGAGAGGTCGCCCTTCCTACTACCATGATGCATTTGTTAGTATAAACGCATACTAACACTACTTACACACGTATAGTACAGCGACCAGAATGTAGTGAAGAAGCAGAGGAAGCGCAAAATCTAAAAATAGAAATCCTACCTGAAGTCGGATGACAGTTCAACAAGCCGACGACCCTGGCATGAGTAGAAACAGCTACACAAACAAAACTGGTCTTCAGCGCAACGCAAGCAATTTTGAAATATTGCAGAGTGGTACCTTCGTCGCCAAATTTATGTAGAGAAGAGACAGACAGCCAGGAATCCAATTAGTAGATTATTTACAAGAAAACAAGACACCTGAAACAACCACCAACAGGAGCAGACAGCAAAGCAACCGTCTAATCCAGCACCGTGTACAAACTCTGTAAGGTTCCCCTCATGACAGCCCTACATTCTAACATTACATACGGAGGGCCATATCATCAAGGAACGGCGTTAAAATTATCGCCGCTTTAGTGGCAGGAAACTGCCACTAAAACTGCGATAAGGGGCTTGATAATATGCCGTAGAGAATTCCAATAGAAGCCCATGTTTTCGTGTTAACATGGGCTTCTATTGGAACTCTCTACGGCATATTATCAAGCCCATTATCGCCGTTTTAGCGGTAGTTTCCTGCCGCTAAAGCGGCTATAATTTTAACGCCGTTCCTTGATAATATGCCGCTTAGATTCTAGTAGAATTACATACTAACATTCTACTATGACTTACAATGGAATACTACACAGAGCACATGACTTTACAGCAATGAGCTCATAGTTTCATCCACGAGTCTTGACACCAATAGGGGTAAGACTTTCGTTTCCCACTCCCTATATTGTATAAAACGTAAACTAACACTTCTTCCACAAGTATGCTACAGCACTTAGAGCACATCACTTTACAGCAATGAGCTCACAATTTAGGCTCACGATTTAATCAGAGTCTTCACACCAGTAGGGCTGAGTAGTTTGCTTCTCACTCCCTATATACTATAAAGTGTGGCTCACTGGTTAGAGTAGGCAGACCTGGAAGCAGAGGTCAGCCCGGGACCAGGGTTCAATTCCCGGCTCGGCCTTGAGTCCATAAATTGTCCATGGACTCGATAATTCTCGCCCCAGTGCATACTCGATTCATGGGTTCACACTCTGCGACTCTGGGCAATAGCTTGCTTAATCTCCACAATGGCCCCTCGTGGCGGGATGCCTGGCTTTCACCTTGTGGATGCCCTGCTGGGTTATCTCACAGGGGAATACCAGGACGGGTTCCCTAAGCAAGCGCTTAGAGACCGGTTGGTGATTTGCGCTATATAAATATCTGCACATTTACATAAACTCATACTAACACTACTTACACACTTACACTACAGCGGCTAGTATCCTACACCGCCCAGAGCCCATCACTTTCCAGCAATCAGCTCGGTTTCATCCCCAAGTCTTCACACCAGTAGGCGCAACTACTTCGCTTCCCACTTCCGGTATACTATCAACACACAGTAGCGGTCAGTAGTTCGCTTCCCACTCCCTGTATGGTATAAACGCCTACTAACACTACTTGCACACGTATGCTACAAACACCAGTCCACATCACTTTACAACAATGACCTCACGGTTTAGAGACTCTGTTTCATACCCAAGTGTAGCACCATATCAGATCACCACCATGCTACTCTGAGCAACACCGCACTTTCAGACCATTAACAGTGATAACTACCTACTGGCGACCGACAGTAGGTAATCAAGAACAAATTACAATAGCTCCTTGATTCCTTTAGCTTTCAAAAATTCTATTACTGTCTTTCTACTGTTCCATATAAATAGTTTGTTTAATATTCAAGTACATATCGAAGTCAGAAATGCAACGTATTCTATCAACACACATTCTACAAGTGGAGGTTAAAGGTTCACCAATTTTTTTTTAAACCTAACGATATTTTTGTACAATATTTTGTCGAACATTTAACGGCACGTGCAGGTTAAAAGTTTACGATTGTTTTAAGTTCGAACAGTGCCTTCCAAATGCAAGTAGCAGGTGTGGCTGAGTTGAGCAAATTTTATCCTATAATATGTACTATAATATGCATGTGCAAACTGCTTTTTCTTAACCAATCACATACTTTTCCACAAAACAAATGAGCACCCTACTTTTAAAAAACAATACTTTACATCTCCCAATCATGTACCGTTTTGTATGCGAAAAGAAACTAGTTACCCATCTTTAAACATATCTTATTCTACGAAGGAACTGCATGAGCTACAGACATCTTTTCATACCTTCCAGCCATACCTTCAAAATGCTAGTGTGGATCATAGGACATAGCTATGTTTTCTGGTGCAAGAGGTATGCAGAACAGAGACGTATTGACTTAGACCTAGGTTCACAAAATGTGGACATTAAATGGTTTGGACAGAGAGGATTGAAGTAGCATCAATTGTTGCCTTTGGTTAAAACCTGTTTGCATCTCCAACACCCTGACCTCATGATTGTGCACTGTGGTGGAAACGACCTAGGCACATTGACTGGGGTAGATTTGGAAATGCTTATGAAGGACACCTTTGGACAATTGATGTTACTTTTGCCTGAAACTGTCCTTGTATATTCCAATATATGCCAAAGACAGAAGTGGAAATGGACCAAACTATTTTCTCCTCAGATTGAAAAATCTCAGAAAAAAGTCAACAAAGCTGTCTCTGCATACCTCAGAGACCACAAAATGGGGTCCATATACAACAACAACATACGTTTTGATATGGCGGATATATACAGAAGTGATGGAGTTCACTTCACAGATCAGGGAAACCGAGTTCTCCTGAATAACTGGAAGCTGTGCATCCGCATTTATATGTAGCTCCAACTAATGAACACAAGGGCTCTTTTTAGAGCCACCCTATAACTTACAACTCAGGCCCCCTATTTTAGGCCCATATAACGCCAACTCCCGCACCCTCGCCAAAATGTATTCTCCACACAGCTGTGGCGCAGCGGCCAGACCATCTCACTTTGCAGCACAGACCTCTCGCTTTGATCCCCAGCTCTACTCACCCATAGGAGTGAGTAGTTTGCGCTCTACAAATACCATATTGATTTACCTTGGCACTCCCTATACACCACCACCTAAGCACCATACACAAGTTACAATGTTCTAAACAAAAGTTCATCCAAGTACCTATAACTACATGCAGTCACTACTTGCACAGATGTGGCACAGCGGCCAGAGCACATGACTTCGCAGAATATGACACAGTTTGGGCTCACACTTTAATCCCCCACTCCGGCAGCAGCTCAGTTTAGCAACATGAGACTCGACAATACCTCACATATATTCCATACCCCAGGACTTTTATACCAGTACGGTCAGTAGTTCGTCCTAGTAGTTATAAACACATCCGGACACTACTTCCACAACTGTAGTGCAGCGGCCACAACACATGACTTCACAGCATAAGACACACAATTTGGGCTCACGCTTTAATCCCAGAGTCCCGCACCAGCTCACCTTACCCGCATCAGACTCTACCCAATACCTCACTTAATTTCCGTAACCCACCACTTACACACCGGTAGGGGTAAATACTTCGCTTTGCACCCCCTCTATAGCACACCCTAAACACCCCACAGAGGTTACAGTGCTCCTACCCTTCTATTTCCCTCTTTTTCCCCCTTTTTTCACCTTACTAGCTTCAACGGAATCACAAAATGGCAGCCAACACTTCCTAGTTGCAACAGCTCGCACCGCTCACAGCCAATCAGCCACAAGCTCATGCTTGTAACGCCTCAGCCAATCAGATGGCAGAATTCCCAAATATCGATATCTGTAAATTTCGATATTTCTCAAAAACTACTGAACGGATTTACACCAAATAAACAAAAGCGTGCTTTCTAGACCAAGACCCTTCTCCCTGCCAAATTTGTGGTAATTCCGTTCACCCTTTAGCCTTGTCTAAAGTTTCCTATAGGAACTTAACATTGAAAAAACAAGTTTTGGGACCCCTCTTTTTTCTCTGCCCCCCCCCCCCCCCTTCATGAATCACCCCCAAACTTTCAACATAGGAGCTGACCTCAACAAAGAATTAGTTTTGAAAATTTCGCGAAGATTTGTCAATCGGCGTTAAAGTTATTGGGAATAGAATGTTGCCATTTTCCTATGCTAACTAGGTCCTAACTACAACTACCTACTGGCGACCGCCAGTAGTGTGTGTATATATATATATACATATATATATATATATATATATATATATATACACACACACATATATATACATATATACACACACATACACACACACACACACACACACACACACATATATATATGCACATATATATATGCACATACAAATATATAAATAGATATGGCCACATATTTACTCCAGCATCAATGCAGGTGTCCAAGCACTCTAACTGTTAAATATAGACAGTAAACAGTCTAAAGTTCTCTGGAAATGATTTAGAGATTCGAAATATTAATCCGGCAGAATCTGTCTTTTTTTAAATGTAAGCTCTCAAGGACTAATTCTTGGCAATTGTGCCATGTGTATGAAAGGGTTATAGCTGATTATTCACTGCCAGGTACCCAGGGTCCTAGAAGCTTAAAAGCCATTCAAAATGATCTTATGGCGAGATTTATAGGATCTCCTAACAGATGCCATTTTCATCTGACCTGCATCATGAGAGGCAGAGCTCAATATAACAAAATGAGGGCAAGTAACAAAGAATACATTCGGGCACATGAGGCTGCTTCTGACTTGATTTAAGAAGAACAAAGCAAGTATGTTTGTTCTCTTACTGCTATTGGGACTGGAGCCCCTCCTATGGAAGAGTAGGTAGGCAAGTAACATTGAGGGTGTTGGGAGTAGGAAACTAGGAATTTAACATGGCAGCAGATAATGAAATTAAATTTTTAACAAATCTGTGCTTTGCAGACAAACAATTACACACAGTTGGGATACCCAGTCATTCAGAACAAAACTAAGAACATTTACGCAGAACAGAATGTGGTGCTAGGTAAAAAAAGGTGTGGTTCTTTCCAGACCAAGGACTATGGCTTTCTTACTCACAGTGTCTTCCGCATCAAAGGCATGATCACAAGGTCTGGGTCAGTGATGGTCCCACAAACCTGTTCTATATTTGGCCTTGAAATATTAAAAACCTAGAACACTTAGGATATTAAGCTATTAGGTTTTTACAGAAGTCTTCTAAATTCCTGACATTGAGAGGGTGTGTTAAAAATATGGTTTCTTATTATCATTTATCTTTTTAATGTTTGCCTTGCCCCCTGCTTTATTTTTTAAAAGTCATTCGGAAGTAATTTCGAGGCATGAATGCAAGAATAATGAAGTAGTCTAAACAGGATGTAGGGGACTGGGTTTTGTTGAAATTTACCAGCCCAGTATTTGCCCCCTTTTAGCTACTAGATGCTGATTTCGACTCGACAGTGCACTGAAAGGCGTGCTAACCAGACCTCCATGCCAGTGCTTCTTCCTGAAAACAAGAAGTTGTCTAACTGTGCTACAATTGGCAAAGGGCTTTAACACCCCTGTAAGCCCCTAGTAAATGGCACTCCAGGTACCTAGGGCAGGGGAGCAAAAGAGAGTCCCTAAGGGCTGGAGCATCTCTTATGCCACCCTAGGGGAATCAGATACAAATTCCACACAGACGGTCATTTCAGGCTGCGTGACATGGTGCAAACCATGAGTGAAAACACATGACACTGAAGGATGCTGGCTCTGTATATACTATACCAAAGTATGGTATTGTGTGCACGGAGTCCAGAGAGTCCACAAAGGTATAGCAGAGGCTAAATTTGGTAAGCAGTTAGGCTTATCCAGAGGGTGTGTTAAGTATTTATTGTATTCACTCAATCAAGACTGACGGCACACACTAAGACAGAATCCAGACAAACTGAGTAAGTATAAAGAAGGTATACTTGTATTTTATTTCTAGAACCAAATAGGACTTAGTACAGATCGGTAGAATACTTTTACTGGTAACCCTTTACACAGAAATGCAATTGGGAATGGATTTTCAGTTGTTACAGGTTGGTATGACTTTAAAAAGCAGTTTGAATTACACCGCAATTACTTTAAGAATAATTTTTGATTACTTTCCAATTACCTTGAGTACTGGGGGTGGTATGCCGAGACAACACCCAAGGATCTCACCATACAAAGTAAGACTTTTCTTGGCTTTAGTTATAGTTTCTGTTTTCCTCATACACAATAACAGTTCAACACTTCCCAACGCCTAAAATCTCAAATCTCAAAACATGGGTTCCTATGGGAGAATAAGGTTATCGGTTTCACAGGTCAGTAAACATCTTACAAGTGGGGGCTGGAACCAAGGTTCCCCCATGGTCTATGTAGGCATTCGAGTTGCACCACCAGCGGCCGGGTGCAGGGTCCCAATGTTAGCCAATGGGGCTAAGCGGGCTTTCGGTTAGGGGCTGCTTACAAGCAGGCTACTCGGGTGTGGGAGCAATGCTCCCAGGGTTAAGGTCAGCACTCCAGGGGCCAACAATCAGCACAGGAGCTGCACCACGGGTGGCACTGGGGGTACAGGGTGCCAAGGAGACGTCTGGGACCCTGCGATTCTCAATGGAGATCTTCGGTTTGGCAAAGTTGCTGCAGGCTTGGGCTGGGAGGCTTCCTGAAGGCGACCACCGGCTGGAGACGTAAGCCGGGATCTTGGGGGATGCCTGGACACCGTCGCTGGGGCCATCCAAGGTGGTGGAGCATCGGGTGCAGGGGTGTCTTGTTGTCTGACTCTTCTGACCACCTTCTGTCGCGGTTGAGGTCTTCTTACCGCCTTCGGGCGCAGGGACCCTTCAGGATGAGTTTGCAGGTGTCTCCTTGAAGCTTGAGGGAGGTCGGGGATCACTAGATTTCAGGTCATAATCCCTGGGGAGACCTTGTGGTGTGTGGCCACTCAAACTCGGGCAGTGGTGGCCGCGTGCAGTGGTGCAGAACTGCGGGACCACCTGGATCTGGGTCTTGGAGCCTTTGGTTGAGCAAATCCGGTGTTAACAGGAGACAGTCTAACATGGTTGCAGGGCAGGTCCTCCGGGCTCTGGGAAACTGCAGGCTGCTAGACATGCCGGGTTCTTTGCTGTAGGCAGGTCGGAGTTGGGCCAGCACTGCTCTTCGGTCCTCCTTTCTTCTTCGAATCTGAGGAGGCAAGGTTCAGGCTGGATCCTAAATACTAGATTTAAAGGCGTTAAATGTGGTGTGCAGGTCGGGACCACTGGGTCCCATCCTTGGGGTGGGTACACCCCCTATTATGCCACCCTCCAGTGGGAAGGAGTAATGAGCCTCTCCCTAATTGGCTGAGTCCCCTCTTCTTCAAGATGGAGGGGACTGAGATGTGCGTTTCATCTCTCCTTCCCCACCTAAGGGGTGGGGTTGGCAAAGGTGGGCACACCTCTTCCTAGCTTGGTTTTCCTGCTGATTTTCCCGTCCAAAGTGGGGGAGGCAGGGCAGAACCGGTGGGAGCCAGTTGCTGGGGGCAGCAAAAGAAAGGGACAGCTTCCAAAGGTGGCAGGCCTTTAAAGCTTCCCCTTCGTGGACCCAGCCCATCCTGGGAGAAGAGGCATGATCCCTCTACCCAGGATGGGCTTGGATTTGAGACCCAGAGAGTGGAGGCTCTCTACACAGGGGGTCCAGAAACCTGTCTGATGGTGGTAGCAAATGGCAAGTAGCCATTCAGAAGCCATACCAGGGCTGGTTGTTTTTCAGGGGGCATCTCTAAGATGCCCTCAGAGTGCATTTTACATTAAATCCCACACTGACAGTGTGGGTATAATGTGCTGACCAGGATTTAGTAAAGCCATTATGGAGCTACGGAGTTCGTAATGACCAACTCCCAGACCATATGCTCTTCATGGCTTTACTACACTTACAATGACTACGAATGGACTTAGACACTGTAGGGGTACAGGACTCATGCCATCTTACCCTCACCTGAGGGCTGGTGCGCACTGTTAGAGGGATGGCTTACCTATGCCTCAGGCAGTGGGTTGCAGGTCTGGCAGACGGGGATGTGAGCCATGTCGACGCTACACTTTGCTCTGCACCAACACTCACAACCTGCAATGGGAGTGTGTGGGTGTTAAGGTACAAGGCCTCCAAGGACGGCACAATAGGTGCTGCAGCTCTTAGAGGCCTTCTCTTGTCACAGTGCCCTTGGTACCCACGATAATAGGTAACAGGGCTTACCTGTGGCCAGAGATGTGCCAGTTGTGGGCACAAAAGTACAGTTTGGATGAAGGACACAGGCCCAAAGAGCCTGACTGGCAAGGACCCAGGGCACCTGAAGCAGGTTGCATCAGATGTCAGGCAAAAAGCGGGGGGTAGCTATGCAAAAACGGGCACTTTCCTACAGACACAATCTTGTGCGTCATGCCAAAGTCACTGCAACTAATATATGCAAGTGACCCCTACAGCAGGCCTTTGAGCCCTAAGGCAGGATGAATTATATTTTGTGTAATGTCTAGTTCTATTACTAGATATTGAAAGTAATCAGGGAAGTCATTTTGAAAGCATGTGCTGGATACTGGTGAAAACGAATTCCCCAGATACTGGATGGCTTCACTGAAAATAGGGATGTTTGGTATCACACATCTTATATTAATAAGCCCACACCGATCACAGTGTCTGATTTAGTAATACATGCAACAAGACCGGACCCCTTGCAGCAGCCAAGGCTGGTTGTGTCCACTTCAGACTCCAACGCCGAGGAAGATCGACATGATTGTCAAGGGACTTCAGGGACAGTGAGACCCATATCGTGAGTGGGCCAGCTGTCCCGTTTGCCCCTCAGTAGCAGAAACAAATACAGAGTGAGTCTGTGACCACCGCCAAGCAGTGCCTCAAAGCACCTATGCACCAGCGATCCAGAGCCCAAGGGAGGTGACCGTGCTGACGGGGTTCCCAGACCCACAAGAGCCAAACCCATGCTTGGGTTTGCCCAGAATGGACTTCCAGTCACAGCCTGCAGCCCCTTTCTGCAGGCCCCCTCCAACCATGAGTGACTAGCACAAAATCCAGATGCCAAAAGACACACCTCTGCACCAGAGCCGTACAGCCCGAGAAATGGTCTAACAGTGTGTCTAAGTGCCAGAGGATCTCAAGGGTCGAGCCCCCCTGTGGGTTCCACTGGACTGGTCCGCAGTCTCTGCATGCAGCGTCTTTGTAACTTGAACGTTCTCCCATTGAAGCAAATGGGACACCCAACACTATGACACCTTTGCGCCCGGACGCCCCAGAGACTCCCGAGGTGACCTGTTGGTGTGGCCATAGACCTTGCCACATACTCACCTCACACCCAGAAGAACAGCCCCATATGACGCAGACAAGTGCCTGAATGCAATACACGCTTTTCCTCCATAGGATAACATTGACGGTCCAGAGAATGCAGTGTCCATTTCTGAAAACTGTATAAATTCATAACTCAAAAAGTACTTAACCAAGTCTGATGATCTTAGTATCTAAATTTATATAAAATTATGTGTTCTTATAAATTGGTGTCGGATTTCATCAAGTGTGTGCCATTTACTGCCTTTGTGTGTGTAATAAATGCTTAGTACTATCCTCTGATATGCCTAACCGCTCGCCCACACTACCACAAAAGAGAGCATTTGGGGTGTTATTTATGCCTCTAATTCCTTTAGGGTTTGCCTGGACTCTGCACAGTGTACCTCATTTTGGTGCACTATATGGAGAGCCAGCTTCCCGCAAAGGATAACCCTGCACGTGGAATTAACCACCTCATTTTTTATAGCTATCTGGCTTTATTGCCAGGCAGGAAATTCAACGGTTCCATGAAAGTTCATTGGGGAGTTAGTTACCAAAAGGGAGGAGTCAAAGACATCTTGGAACTTCTGGCAACATCACTGCACTCATCATTTCGAAACTTAGAACTTCTGAAAAATTTATGAAGGATTTTCAGTGACACTGTCCAAGCATTGTGGTTGACTGAAACTGTTGGTTTGCAGGATGGCTAGTTCTATGGAGAAACGAAGACGTTTAACTAAATGGAAAAATCCTTGACTGGGAGAAGCAGGCACAAAGAGGAACACAGATTACTGATCTATATGAAATATCATTACCACTTTCTTTTGCCTAATTGAGGGAAATGTAGAGTTACCATTTTTTGAAGTGTGTGTCTTAACTGCATATAAGTTGATAACCCTGACCTAATACTTTTAACGTTGAAGCTTTCCAAGGGAGGTAGCATTGCGTTAGACTTAAGTTATTATGGTCCAACAAAAATATACAGACCGCTTGACCCCCGCTTTCAAAATGTCAGGTTCCCCAAATTCAGGCTCCCCAGGATTGAACCAAGAGTTGAAAAGCCCTATTCATGGTGTAAAATTACTGCTGCCCGATTTCGGACAATACAGAGGGTGCAGTGGTTACCCTAAAAGCTGCCCAATTTGAGGATACGTTAGTATCCGACTTGCTCGCAATGTCAAGGTGAGATGGGAGACTTATTAGACGTATTGGCAAGGTAAATCAACATGTTTTGGGAAAAGGTACAGTCCTTGCTCCACCACTTTTGGACTATGCTACATAATCATTAAGCTGTAACACTTGGGTTCTTCAATTGTCTAAAGCAAAGCACCTTTAGTGTGGATGATAGCGTATGCACTGATCTCCTCTGGTATGTCTAGAGTATCTGAGACTGTTATAATTGGAAAGAAACACAACATGTATTGGCAAAGCAAATAGGTCTCAGCAATACAAGGGCTATTGCTTTGTCAATGTTTATTGGCCATGGCCTACTGAGTTGACATTGTCATTGGGGAGTGTACTAAAGCAGACACCAGACTTGCAGAGTAAGAAAGCAACGTATTGAAAAATGGCAGGATGGAAGGGAATATGAACAAAAGGAGAACAAAACAAGAATTGGCAGTAAAATAAAATTAAAAAACACACAAAAAACAATTGCCATAGAAAGGTCACAGAGTACAAACGTTGAAGTATGGGTTGTCTGACTGCAATAGAAGGATGTGGCAGTCCACTATTAATAATGTGCCACAGCATACCGGCTTGCAATGGATGGGACATTGTGCAGGATCGGGAAGGAGATTTCCCCTCAAGTAACGCTTGCCTGTATTGTCTGCGCCAACTCCTTTGCACCTTCCTCACTGGCTGCTTCCCAAAGGGGCAGTGATGGCTCCTCTTACAAGATGCCTGGCCACATTGATCGGCAGCATTTCTGACTGTGAAGGTCACCATGTGGCATCTCAGCTGAATACAGTTAACATAACAACAACGCACCCCCATTGAAACAAGTGACAGCAAATGGGCTTCATGCAGAGATCAGGGTTCTACATCTGTCTTTACATATTAATGTCAAGACTAGTGGCTCTGTCAATGCTTTTTAGGAATAGTAATCGGAGGGCCAGGTGGATGGGAGAAGATTTAAAAAATGTTTAGTGGGTTAAGTCTTCCATCGCTTTTATCAGTAACCTGAAAGAATCCCGTTCTGAGTTTCATCTTTAAGAGGTTGATAACAGTTATAAACAGCGCTTCCAGAGTAGGAGCGAATGGTGTGTAAAACAATTAGTACTGCAGAAATCAAATTGGACATAGAAATACGGAAGAGTTACTTACCTTCGGTAATGATATAGCTGGTAGAGACACAGACTATCCGCAGATTCCTTAACTTAGAATATTCCCAGGCGTCAGAGATGGTCCGGAAAATTACTTTCCCCAGCAATACCTCTGCACGCCGGGAGGCAGCGCTGCTTGGCTCCGTCCTGCCGTATCCCACGGAAGTGACATCAATGGAGCCATATAAGCCGCTGACGGCGTGCTGACACTTTTCTACAGGAAATTTTTCCGCGCCATAACGCGGAGCCATGACAAAAAACTGCGATAGCATAGGAACAGTGTGTGTTAAAAAAGATGAAAATTATGTTTAATGAGGAACAAAAATTATTTGAGAAAGCCCCCTGTACCAGAAAGGACTGGAGTGAGCTCACAGAGCCTGTGCTGTAAGCAATGGCCGAACAAAGCGCCAGGCTGTGCCCCAGTTTGAAAGGGCTACGGCTAGTGCACAATCGACATGACAAGGAAGACAGAGCTTATCACCATAGGAGGGAGGTTAAAAGAATCACCACATGGAAGGAACATGTTGCCAGACAAGTGACTAGAAGTGAACGCCTACTTGAAAGTTCACTACCCAGTGATTGAAGGACTGTAAGACCAAGAGAATTCCAATCTAACTGATTGCCATACAAAGAAGCACAGGTATGGGCGGTGGGAGGGAATTAAAAGCAGAAGAACCCCACGTATCTGGAACACCAGTGAAGCAAGCTGAGTAGACAGTGGAAAACAGACTTTAACCACCTAAAAATAACTGATGAAGTGGAGAGCTCAAAATCCGACCACCCCCAGCTACAAAGGCACAATAACACGCTACCAACCAAACCCGAAAACGGAGGGGGAGTCCAAAGAACCCCAGGCAGAACAACATACCCTACCCCAGAGTGAGTAGCGAGATCACACATCTGAAAGACCAAGGCCACCCGGAAGAGGGGGCTAGGCGGAAAGACACCATATGAAAAGGTCTTCGCAGAGTGGGGAGGATGGGCGGGCGTTAAGGAATCTGCGGCTAGACTGTGTCTCTACCAGATATATCGTTACCAAAGGTAAGTAACTCTTGCATCTGATAGGGACATCTGGCCGCAGACTCCTTAACTTAGAATAGATACCAAAGCCATACCCTTATAGTAGCAGGAGGGTCTGCGAAACAACCACCAATTGCCAGGAGAACAAATTTGTCAATGGCCGAGGAAACATGGTGGGAACCGCAATGCCAGGGCAGCTGACATTAGACCCAGGAAACTCTGAAATTAACATGGACAAGGGATGGCAAAAGCACCACAAGTTGGCGAGGGATGGTT
The DNA here is from genome assembly GCF_964204655.1 of Triturus cristatus. NCBI lineage: Eukaryota > Metazoa > Chordata > Amphibia > Caudata > Salamandridae > Triturus > Triturus cristatus. The sequence goes on along the minus strand of NC_140582.1, from coordinate 809,892,877 downwards.
TGAGACTTCTCTCGTCCAGACACAGACGAAGAAAATGTGGAACTAAAAAGGTCAGTGCCAACGTAAGAGAAAATGCAGTGACTCTGTGAAAGAAATAGTCCAGCACTGGTTCTCCTGATCCATGAGGAACAAAGGCCCAAAGGGACCCTACAAAATGAGAACAGTAGAGCATACTGCCTGAACATACACCATATGGGTTGCCAAAAAATGAAACCAGGGGACAGTCCGAAGACTGACCGGGGAAGGACAGGAGCCGCATTGGGAATGCTTGTGTGCGGAATAAACACATAACAATGTGTACCCTGTAGGACACGTGACAACAGAAGAGTTACCGTGGAGCAAGCTCAGGAGGTAGGCATGCAGCCAAATGTACCAAAATGTGCCGCTGTGAGTGGATAACTGGCAGGGCCAGGAACAAATAGGGGACTGTATCCCGAACGGAAAGAGTGAGCAAGAAGGCCTAATACTAGGGGAAAAAAGAACCTAGAATGCGAGCACCTTTGTGGCATGTATAACCTACGATATATACACTAAGAGACATGAATTCTGCCACTTAAACATGAATTGAAGAAACTTTAAATAGGAGATAAGGCAGAGACATAAGCCTGTCGCCCAAAAGCACACTCCGCCATAGACCAACTCCATTCACCAAGCAGGAGAATGTGGAAAAGAGTTACTCCTTGAGAAAGAAGAAATAAGCAGAGGACAGGAACGAATTAACCGGACCCTGCGTTCTGCAAGAAGCAAGGAACAGGAAACCTTGCCGGGGAAGGTCTTAGGCACTAGAAAGACCTAGAGCATAATATGCATGCACCAAGAATGTAAGTATTCACAGAATACAGAAGATACCGTTCCGGAACTGACCAGAGGAACCTGCCCCCCAGGGGCGCATGTCCACCTGTAGACAAGCAAGATGTGCACAGCGAGGCTGTAAGAACCCACCCGGAATGAACAGGTGTGACAAAACCCTGAAGCAAACATCAGGGAACGGAAGTCCCTATGGAGACGAGGATGTGTCAGGGACTCACCGTAGACAACCAATACACCACCCCTGGAGAGAAACCAAGCCCATGGATCTCACCAGATGTGATATCCTACAATAGTAGGAAGTGTCAGCATGCGGCAAAAGTTCCTAGGCAAGGAAGAGTAGCAATATAATGGCCAACAAATACCCCACATAGGGTAAGGCACCACCCTACAAAAGAAGGGTCCCTTCTTGAGACGCGCTCGTAGGCAGAGGCTCAAATGAAAGGCAACACAGTCAACCCTATGTACCAGAAGAAGGAAAGAAAACGGCTGAACAGCCACGCTACTGAGAACCTTAGTAACCCACAAAGTGCAACACAAAAGAGCGTGACGGCACCGTCACGTATTCTAATATTCTCCAGGAGGATTAAAACCTGGGAACACAATCAACCATAGACAGGAGTCGTCAGTCCGCCGAGTCAGCATAAAGAGTGAGCCCATCAAATGGCAGATCCTTAACCCACTCCTGAATATGCTGAGGGAAAAAGCCATCGTGCAACCACGCATGGGGGCGCAAGACAACCAACCTGGTCATAGCACGACCTACCGAGTCCGTGGTATCCATGGCCGACCGAATTGAAAAATGCGCCATATAATGGCCGTCACTGATGATGCGGACCAGATCGGCATGCGAGCTGTCCGGCAAGGAGGGAAGGAGCTGCTCGACAGCGTCCCAAAGGGCAAACAAAGCCCGAGCAAACACATACAAAGTGTTCAGGGACCGGAGTGCCGAGCTGGCGGAAGCAAACATCACGGCCCCATGACTCCAACCACCGAGACTTCCGAGTGGGAGGGTGCAACGGAATAGGAGTGATGGAGAGGGCTGCCTGAAGCACAAGTCCTCCAGCTCCCGGATGGAGGGTCAAACAGGCAGGGTCAGTGGGAGCAGGCCGATGGCTATGTGCTACAGCACGATCCACGGGGATGTCAAATAATGACTCGGCAAATGGCAATAATGGCTCCACACTCCCCGTGCCCTGGTGGAAAAGCTCCTGCAAAGGCTCTGAAGGCCTAGAGACAGAGGGCGGCTGCATGTGTAAAATGGCTGCAGCCCTGACAAACGTCCCACTAGCCTCCGTAGCACCACGAGGTGGGGACAGCAAGTTATCAGTAGGGGACAGATGCAAGCTAATGCCAATGCCCCACCTGTGTGCGCTCCGGAGAGCATTGAAATGACTCCGGGGGCAGTGAATCCACCGGGAGTACATCCTCCACCAATAAAGCCGGAGATGGTACTGGCGTTGAACGGCGTCAAGGTGATGCCAAGCCAGCATCGTCGACCTCTGAAAGGGCCTCGACTCCCGGAGTGGAGCAGGCATCGACGACCTCCGAAAAGGCCTCGACCTCTGGAGTCGATTTGGCAACAGCAACCCCCGAAAAGGCCTCAGCTGCCGGAGTCGCCAGAGTCGAGCCGGTGCCGGCGACCTCCGAAAAGGCCTCGGCTGCCGGAATCGAGCCGGCACTGGTGACCTTCGAAAAAGGCCTCGGCTGCCGGAGTCGAGCCGGCGACCTCCGAAGAGGCGTTGGCCGTCCAAGTTGAGCCGGCGTCGGCGACCCCCGAAAAGGTGTTGACCGCTCGGAGTCGGATCAGCACCAACTCTACATCAGTCGAGGTGGAAACCTGCGGGGAGAGAGTGCGCAGACGCGGTGCTGTGCACCGCGCCACAGCCACCTCCAGCAATGTCGCAGGGAGCCCCGGAAGGCTGTGCGCCGGCGCTAAGGAAGGGCTAGACATCGTGGGATGTCCCGATGATGCGGCGACTCTGGAGTCAGAGTCAGTGCGCTCGGTCGGTGAAGAAGGCGAACCCGCCGTTGGAGTCTCGACCTGAGACCCTACCCCGCCTGTGGGGCCCGAAGGCGTGCTAGGGAGGGTGCGTAATGCAAGAAAGGATTGCAAAGCCCTGCAGTAGTCCTCCATCTGAGGACGAGTCGCCCAGGCACCTGGAAATGGGGGATATGCGGGGTCCGACTGCTGGGAGCCAGATTGTGTCAAAGACCGTGAGCTACAGGCCCCAACATGATGTCGGTGTGAAGCCGATGGCTTTTGTGACTTCAGTTTGTGCTTACTAGAGGTATGCGAAGGATGGCAACGGTCCCGGGACCTGTCCCTAACAGGAGCGTTGTCTTGCGATCGCCAGTGCCGTGATGACGATTCTGCCGGAGTAGGAGACCGGTGTCGTGAGGGGCCAGTTCAGGCCATCCGCGCAGACAGCAGCTTTATGTGGCGTTCCCCCAGGGCTTTGGGCCGCAGCTGTTGGTAAGCGTCGCACTCCACGAGTCGTAGTGCTCGCCCAAGTGGGCGACGTCAGGACGGAGCCAAGTGGCGCCGCCTCCCGGCGTGCAGAGGTATTGCAGGGAGAAAGAATTTTCCGGATCCAGTCTGACGCCTGGGGATATTCTAAATTAATCAATCTGCGGCTAGATGTCTCTATCAGATACTATTTTACTAGATTATTAACATTCATAATTATAAATTACACAGCATCTGATTATCTAAAAACTACATTTTTATTCTATACAAAGCAGCTCTCAATACTGCAGGACTGCATCTGCAGTTACTTTATCAAAGGTGACAATGAAAACTTTCGATTTTAAATTAATTTTACATAGCAGTAAAAATGTACCCGATCATCAAAAGACTAGGTTATGAGATTTTGTCTGCCTTTATCCTTCACTTCACAGCACATAATACAGGCAGAGTGCACTATGATTCTATTATTCTACTGTACAGAAAAGTGCACATATTTATAATTTATTAATGTGTGCACACAGTTTTCTGTAGAATACACTCAGACGCCCAAGCCAGATACCTAGAGATGTCATCCTTACACGCAGGAGGTATGTGATATGTGTACATATTTTGACATTGTTTGAAGCTGAGCAAAGGCAAGGTAGGGCACGCGTTTTATCACAATGGAAATTGTGTAAGAAGTTGAAAACAAGCATTATTGTGGGTACAGATGGAAAAGGCAGAGAAAGCCTTTCAAGCCACAGCAGAAATGCAAGACACTCCAGTAACTGCCACCAATGGGTCAAATGTATCGTAGGTAGCCAGAGCAATTTAGAGGGGACAGGTGGAAATATACTGGGTGAGTGACAAGCATTTAAAAACGGTACAGATTAGAAGGAAAAACAGACCATGTAAAACATTGGGCAGCAGTACAGTAAAGAAGGCACAAGCCAAAAAAACGCAAGAGACATGTAATGCAAATATGAAGAAGAAGAAACTCCCGAAAACCGAAAAGACATGAAGTACATTACAGTGTGGTACACACACACATAACCATAGACCTCGCATGTGCTGTACATGTGGAACGTGGAAAAATGCTGGGGTGTGAGATTAACACAAGCTAAACAGAATTTGTTAAAATACTCCTAGTTTCAGGCTCAGTTTACTGTTCCTTGCAGGAGCCCGAGACTGCTACCAAATGTGGTGAGAGTAAGCACCCTATTCATGAAAACAAGAACACACCGTCCTTTGTTAGTCTGCCTAAAAATTATCGACTTTGTCTGCTTTTTAGCTGAGAATAATAACTCGCAATGAGCAATCTTTTGACAAGTAGATGTATACCTGTAAAAGAAATTAAAAACTCTACTTTCAGGAACAGGCACAGTGTAGAGCGGGCGATCTGGTTATTGAACATGTAAACTAAAACAATGACTGTGGTGTGTGGGTTTGGAAACAGATCTATAAACAGCAACAAGGTGGAGCTTTGGGCGGGGAGCTATTGATGTAAGTTTAGGTGAAACCGGGCTTTTAGTGGGATGAAAAAATGGGAGGGAGAGAGCTAGGCTCTCAAAGTGGCATGGCCGTTGTAATTAAGGGCATGGCTTAACTCAAAAACAAAAACTTAGCATAGTGTGCCGCCAGTTTGGTATTTTGTTGCTTCGGTCATTGCACCCAGATATACAATGGAACAAGTAACATTTCACCAACAACAAGCCAGGACTATTGGCTTCATCAATGGTTGATTGTTGCATAAGAAACAACTATGGCTTTGTTGTATATAATATTGAAAATGCCTCAGTTTTTGTGGAAAAGATTGTCTGCGTAAAGGATAGAGCTGTCGACCTTGGAGCTAGGGAAGCGGGTGCAAGCCTCGGGTCAGCTCAACATCCTGTGATTCAGAAAATAAACATGTTCTTAAGTAATGTAACTGGTGCACATTGAAAGAGCTATGATACCTTCGAGTCAAGTTCAAGCTACATAAAAATAAAGTTATTGATTGATGAGACTGTTAAAGAACCAGAACGAGTCTCTTTGAAAGCAGTGAAGGGTGGTATTGCTGCAGAGTTAAGAATTTTTTTTTCACCCTGAGGGGAGGACAACAACAGAGAGCCCGATACAGACTTTTCTCAGAACCTGGTTTTTAGGTCGAGCCTTAGCGCAGTGCGCATGTGCTGCTCTAAGGATACCGCCTCTTGGAGCTGACCAGCAGTTTTCACAAGCTCGTGCTTGTGGCTATTTTTTAATTGGTCTATGCTTGTGTTTTTCCGGGATAACACATCACGCAAGTGGTCAAAGGCGTGTGCATGTATCTGCCCATGGCCGAATGCTTGCGGTTGCGTGCATGGGCCATCTGTTTCGACATCCGTTTTTAATTATCGCGGTGCGAACCACAGGCGTGCTTGATATTATTACTTCACTGAGCACAGCGCCCGCTAGGGACACCGCGCTCACTTGATTTCTCGATCGCGCGCACCACTCGTGGGCTTTTTAGGTCTTACTCTATAACCTGTAACCCCACCCAGTCTTTTCGCCCTCTCCATGCGTCCTGTTCTCCTCGTGGGGTCCCGCTCTTTGCTCCCCATGTACCTCCCTTGCTCCCTCCTTTTGCCCCCTCTTTGCCCCTTTCTCCCTCTCCTTGCTTCCTTTTCACCTTCCCTACTTTTTCTCCGTTCTCCCACTTCACAAGCTCCTCCCGCCCTCACTCGCACGGACTGCTCCATCCGCGCCAGAAGCTTCCCAAACGAGTGAGTCATGGCTGCCAGGTGGCCCCGGGCCATGCGTGGCACTTTCAATCCGAGCAGAACTACCACCCCGCGTGCACACGCCCGAGCCGCATGCCGACTATAGATGCTATAGCGCCTCCACCTTAGCAAACCGCAGCAAGGATCCCTGGAGATGCAGGCAGCAGAGCCCTTGCTGGGCAGGGTTAAACATAACCGTAACTTACGAGAGCAGTCAGTGGGCCAGGCGCCTGCTGCAGAGGTGCGCACCCGACAACAGCCCGATACCAGCTGGTTCACGCACGTTACACCCGAGATCAATGCGTAACCGCCGTTCATGTGACCGCTGTATAGATCGCAGCACGCGAGTCGGTGCACCAGCCAAGTGTGTAAATGCTGTTCCAAGGAGGATTGTATGACCCCAATTCCAATGAGACAGTATTGTATTCAGTTAAAGCACGTGCTGCAGAGTAGTGAGTAACTTCCAGATAATAATTCTAGCTGACAACTAACGAGGCCTGCAGGAACGCTCTCTGCTTTCTCCCCGTTTGCATGCCTTTTCGGTATCGACCATGCTCCACTTCTTTCCATTCCTGTCTCGCGCCTTCCTTCTCCCCTCCCAGTCTCCCTTCCCACCCTCCTTTTCGCTCCACGCACCTCGTGTTTTGCAGCACCTGCTTGAGGTGCCCCCCTGGCTAACTGCATTCATGGCAGCTTTACTCCGCGTGAACCAATCCCCCAACCTTCCCTACCCCCGCCCCCACTTCTGCAGACTCAATACTACAGAGGAAACTAAACGAAACAAACAGGTATCAGTTTGGGAATACAGTCGCTCTATTCATGTACTTTCAGCAGGTTTGCTCCCAACTTTACCCTTAAAGTTCATACATGAAGCCCTAAACTTTAAGTGCCTGGGGATGTTAAGACAACATATAACGGCATAAAGTTTCACTTACATGTTTCTGCGCCTCCTTCAGGTGCCCCCCTGGCTAACTGCATTCATGGTAGCTTTAATCCGCGTGAACCAATTTCCCCCCACCCCTTCCCGCCCCCACTTCTGCAGACTCAACACTGCAGACGGAACAAAACAAACGGGTATCAGTTTGGGAATACAGCCGCTCTATTCATGTACTTTCGGCTGGTTTGGACGCTGCTCCTGAGCAAATCTTTCAGCACCGGCACTCATTCACTTACAAATTAAGCACTTCTCTCTTCCCTTCTCTCATGAATTATCTTTCTCCCTAGTTTTCTTTCCTCTCAACCGACCACCTTATCCTTCTCAGTTTCCCTCCATATGACTGTTGCCAAAGCACCAACATAACATTCAACAATCCAAACAGCAGTCGTATTATTAGAATATTTGCAGTATTTTTCTCTGCATTTTCCAAAGTTTTATGTACAATGTGCACTATCTACTTTCTCATGTTTGTAAACTCGCAGCTTGTCTGCTGCATGGCTAAACACTTATAAGGTCCCAAAGGCGAGACCTATTGGCTATGGCAATGCTGGTTATAACTGCCAGTGCTGAGCAACAATGACTTAAGAAGCTTCACTAAACTTGACTAGCTTGGCAATGTTGTCATTTTCAACGGCAACAGCTCTAAATTTAACAAATTCGAGACCTATTGCATTTAAAATGCAATCGGTCTTGCATTTGTTAGAGTTGGAGTTATTGGCATTATAAATGGCAATGTTTTTTACCTAGCCATGTTGCAGGGCGCAGTACCATGTGTGGCCAAAAGAGGTCCCACGGACCTCTTTTTGCCACACATGGTACTGCACCCTGCAGAAGATCCACTAAATCCACCCTACACATAATGCATTGCATGCAAGACAGTACCACGAGTACATTCAAATAGCTATGTCCATATATACAATTAGTAGCTTTGAAATGTGACAAAAGAATTTATATTAATTCAGGATTAGGTTGTAGTCTGTGTGAAGCCGATGAAGGGAAATGTATTGAAGATCTCAAACGTGAGATGTGCTAGTGAGTAAAGTAACCACTGCCAACCTTGCTTAGGACCAAGCGTGAGTCCTGCTTGAAGCCCTATTAGAAAGTCTGAGGCTGTAATTGAAACCTAGGGAGCAACAACACATGTAACAGGGTGCCCTAATGGGCGGTTTCAAGAAGAGACAAGGTGGTAGTAAGGCGGGACTACTAACCCTATTGACCAATCTAAAGCCACCATTTGTGAAGGACAGGAGCCGATTCAAAATATGGGTGGTAAGTGGGTGGAGCTTTATTCCCATATCCTGATGACAGCATGTCTCAAAGAGAAAGCTGCAGGCGCTGACTAGGCAAGACCTAAAAAGAAGTCCAGAAACAGTGCCCTACAATACCCACTGCGCAATCTGAAAAATGTAGTTGGGCGGTGCGCACGGGGAGGGCTAAACACAGGAAAAGGCATGACCTATGCATGCCCTTCACAAATGGGGAGGAAACAAAATGGAGTGAAGGTGGTGCCAGCAAATGGCAAGCGTATGAGTGGACTTCAAGCTCAGATGTAGCTACAGCATGTCTTGGTTCGAGACAGCGCATGTGTGCAGTCTAGAACAGAGACCTAAAAAAGGTTAATGGGGGTGGGAGGAGAACATATATGAGGAACAGAATGTGGTACTGGGTAACAAAGGCATGGTTCTTCCAGACCAATGACTTTGGCTTTCTTACGGTCACATCATCTTGTAAACTATCACCTAAAGCACGTACACATAGAGGTTAACAAAATAAAGAACTAGACTAGTACAGTAGTTTTGTTATTGCAGAGTTTTCACATTTCCTCTGTTTTAGCTTCATTATAGAAAAAATATCAATGAAGTGGGACATACCTGGATTGTTTTTTTATATATGTTCATTAAGCAAGCTAGGAAATTGCAAACCTTTTAATCTTACTTGATAAGATACATATGATATCCACATCACCCTTAGCAGTTACAAATTAATGGTACTAAGCGAGAACCAGGACTATTTTCTTTATTGCTGAATGTTCTCTTCCTTTGGCATCCTGTTTCCACAAGAACTAATTTTCATTGAAGTTATAAATGCTGCATTTAAATGGACTAGTGTACGGTTCAGCGAACAGTTGAAATTTAACAACTGGAACAAATAATGCAAAGCAACAAAACAGGGTTTAATAAACTTACTTTGATTGAGCAAGTACACCTATGACTTCTGCATATAAATCTGCAATAATATGCACATTCCCAGTGTTTGTTCCTGAATACCTAAATAAATCAATCAAAAGAAACAAAAGAAATATCATGTTCAAACATATTATAAACTTAAAACTTTGTTTTGCTGACAGTGTCCTAGAATCCACCTTCTCATTTCCATTTTACTTTAAAGCCTTTGCCCACAGATGGAAAAGAGCTAATATTTCACAAGTGCAATAAATAATTTAAACTTTCCAGTAAAATGGGTAAGCCATCCAAAAGGTTACAAATGGAAATGCTTCAAACAAATTCGCCACCTTCAAAGTTGACATTTCATTCTATTAGTTTTAGCTTTTCTATGCAAATCAGTCTGAAACCCAAAGCAAATGAACAGTATAGTCCGAAATATTACAGCTCACGCCCCCTAAATGGAACACAAATAACGTGTTTCAAGATTTTTTTATTTGAATAGGGAGTTACGATTGATGAACCCTAGATGATACAAACAATACGAAAAGTGCTTAAATGAAAGATCTTTTTAACATTTGTAAATGTTTAAAACATCAAGGTCCAGGAACATGGTGAACCTAATATAAGGGAGTACCTGCTTTTGCATAAAGACATGCCACTCCAATCTGAGTCCCAAATGCGGTACTACTTATAGCACAAGGTAAACATTGCAATCAGAAGATTCACACTTTAGGGTTTTTCCAGCTTTCAGGCATATCCAAGGGTCTACAGTCAAACATCAACTCTTACATATTAGGTTGCACAAGGATGGCAACATTGGCAAAAAACTGGTCTCCTGTTACATCTTGCTCCAAGTCATCCACTTCTTTCCATTAATTTGAGCTGTATTTCTTTTTTTTTGTGTGTTAATGTACCTTTCATCACATAAGGCGTTATTCAGGAGTATCATATTATACTGCGTTCTGAGGGTCTAACACTCATTACCTCTTTGAATAAGCATTAGATTACTCTTCTCATTAGCCAAAGTCAAATGCTAAAGGAAGGCACATGGTTATACAATTGTATACAATAGGTTTGCAGCACAATTTTTAGGGGTAACAGACTCAAAATGTCACAACAAAGTCCAGAAAATCTGCATAAGTCCTGGAGCAAAAGGAATCCGGTCTTAAACACATCCTTCAGTATTCTTTCCCTCATTTGGATCTTTTTTAAAACTATGTAAAGATTCAGAATATACTTCTAAAGCTTTAAACGCACAGCTACGCTTAGTCACATAAAATTTCCCTACACTGATGCTCTGTTGTTTGCATTAGCACAACATCACTTAATTAAGTAAAATGCTGCTTTCCGGTAACTACAGTCTTCCAATATTAGCATTTCTAATAGATTTACATGCTTGTATAATTCCCCGTAATCTGGTTAGGAAGCTCTTGTACACTTTAATAACAGGAGAGCAGGAAATGCAATTGATATGTGTAGTTCATAGATTGCACTAACTGGTCCAAACTTCAGATCAGTAAGTGGATGTGCTCTGAACTCCACCAACCCAGAGGCCATCATACTTCAGATTTAATAGTACACCGAGGGAAATAAAAATACAGGTGCTTTGAAGGAGAAACTCGCACATGAATCTATGACCGACACCAACATTTGTAACTCACTTTCTTACTAATTGCCAATTCTTAAATCACATGGTTTTTACAAGCACAAACCTTCAGTTTTTTTAAGCAAGCCTCAATGTGGTACGAGATTGGCAGCTTCTTAAAAAGTGCTTTGATTGGGTCGTATGTTGATTATTGTTGATTTTCCATTTGTCTTATTTTTACCCTTTCTTGTGCTTTTCTGCATGCTTTGAAATAATTGAATGAAGCTTATTTCATCGAACTTACTTTCTTCTAACCAGACCACTGTATCTTTCAAACTAAAGAAAACATTCAAATATTGTATATACACTATAAAAGGTATTTTGAATGTTCTGGAAAATATTACCTGTAATCCAAAGGGACTCCCCTGGGCAATTCAGCAACTCTGGCCTAAGCAAATTTGTTTTTGGTTAAATTTGTAATTGAAGAGCTAAATAGTAGCGATCACTATAAAGTGGGCCTGATTTTATTTTTATTTATTTACACAGGATACATGGATGATATCCTTACAGGCATTTTGCAAATCAAACATCCTAAAATCTTGTTTAATATAACCATTCAACCGATGTTTTTATTAATGCTACCCATGTGTTTGGAAGTGACACAGTAGAGCTCTACAGTGACTTCATATCAACCCAGAAGTAACAGAGAAGACCTGCGTTTTAGCAGCACCTGGGCTAGCTGATGCCAGTTTCCTAATCTTTCTACTTCTATGCCCTCTGATGCAGAGCACTTAAAACAAACTGCAAGTGATGGTATGCCAAAATCTAACCTGGAAAGATGTGATATTCAGTAGTCCATTCCACTCCATAGTACGAGAAGGTGAGAGGGATTTGAGGAATCAGCATTAGATAGAGCATCCACCAGAATGTGTTAACCGAATGGCAACCTATACAAGCAAATTAAAGGTGCAAGTATGGGAGCATCTTGTGCACCAACCATAGCTAATTTTTCTATGGTTAAATTCGAGAACACATTCAAATAATGAAGTGACCCTGTTTTCAGAAGCGGTTGTGGGCGTGCGTGTGCCCGCGGTTGTGGGCGGGCGCGCGCCGGCAGGTTGTGGGCGGGCGCGCGCCGGCAGGTTGTGGGCGGGCGCGCGCCGGCAGGTTGTGGGCGGGCGCGCGCCGGCAGGTTGTGGGCGGGCGCGCGCCGGCAGGTTGTGGGCGGGCGCGCGCCGGCAGGTTGTGGGCGGGCGCGCGCCGGCAGGTTGTGGGCGGGCGGGTGCCAGCAGGTTGTGGGCGGGTGCGCGCCCGCAGGTTGTGGGCGGGTGCGCGCCCGCGGTTGTGGGCGGGCGCGCGCCCGCGGTTGTGGGCGGGCGCGCGCCCGCGGTTGTGGGCGGGCGCGCGCCCGCGGTTGTGGGTGGGCGCGCGCCCGCGGTTGTGGGTGGGCGCGCGCCCGCGGTTGTGGGTGGGCGCGCGCCCGCGGTTGTGGGCGGGCGCGGCTCTGTGTGCGCGCGCGGTTCTGTGTGCACGCGCGTGTGGTTGAGGTTGTGTGAGTGTGGTTGGGTGGGGTTGTGTGTGGGAGTGACTGGGTGTGGTTGGGTGTGGTTGTGTGTATTTGTGTGGTGTTGTGGTTGTGTGTGTGTTTGAATGTGTGTGTGTTTGAATGTGTGTGTGTTTGAATGTGTGTGTGTTTGAATGTGTGTGTGTTTGAATGTGTGTGTGTTTGAATGTGTGTGTGTTTGAATGTGTGTGTGTTTGAATGTGTGTGTGTTTGAATGCGTGTGTGTTTGAATGCGTGTGTGTTTGAATGCGTGTGTGTTTGAATGCGTGTGTGTTTGAATGCGTGTGTGTTTGAATGCGTGTGTGTTTGAATGCGTGTGTGTTTGAATGCGTGTGTGTTTGAATGCGTGTGTGTTTGAATGCGTGTGTGTTTGAATGCGTGTGTGTTTGAATGCGGGTGTGGTTGAATGCGGGTGTGGTTGAATGCGGGTGTGGTTGAATGCGGGTGTGGTTGAATGCGGGTGTGGTTGAATGCGGGTGTGGTTGAATGCGGGTGTGGTTGAATGCGGGTGTGGTTGAATGCGGGTGTGGTTGAATGCGGGTGTGGTTGAATGCGGGTGTGGTTGAATGCGGGTGTGGTTGAATGCGGGTGTGGTTGAATGCGGGTGTGGTTGAATGCGGGTGTGGTTGAATGCGGGTGTGGTTGAATGCGGGTGTGGTTGAATGCGGGTGTGGTTGAATGCGGGTGTGGTTGAATGCGGGTGTGGTTGAATGCGGGTGTGGTTGAATGCGGGTGTGGTTGAATGCGGGTGTGGTTGAATGCGGGTGTGGTTGAATGCGGGTGTGGTTGAATGTGGGTGTGGTTGAATGTGGGTGTGGTTGAAGTTGCGCCTGTTCCAAGATGGTGCTCATATTTTTGGCCATCGCCTCTCATCTTCCACTTCCGGGTCATGTCCCCAGTAAGGATATATCCTCCCCTGCGTCAAGCCGGGCTCCGTGCGAGTACAGCCACACCCCTGGATTACCCGCAGTGACTATTTCGGCTCCAGCTCTACTACCGGTAGGCTACATAGGGATATCATGGGTGCTGTACATCTTTTACACAGGTATTCTTTACATTGGTATATTCTTTACTATGCAGACTGCTGCAGCTTAAAGATACCCCTGTTCGCCGCGACTCTTCATTTCAAAGTATCACACCATGCTGTCATTACTACACTCTAAGCAGCTTCTCTCATTCATGGAATGAGTAAGGACAGCTAACACTACACATTGCTTGGACACATACAAACTATACTGTTCAGTGATCTTATTGTTCACTTAATCTTGCTTCAGGGACCGTATCTCTTATGGAGTTTGTCCACCATGTCCATCCTTGATTAAGAAACCCCTGCTCTCACTTAACCAGGGCCCCGTGAGAGTAAAGCAGCATCCCTGGACTATCTATTGCGTTTGTCCCGGCTGCAGATAGACCTCTGGTAAGCCATGCAGGGACACTATTGGAGTTTATCATTCTATATACTGGCAGTTTTTACATTTCTATCCCCTCTCTATTACAGACCGCAGCACTATAAGGGTAGCCCCGACAGTGGTTAGTCGCCATTTTAAAGGACCTTTCCTACTGGAAGCAGACATTCTAGGAAATGTTCTTATCTATTTACGAAATTACTAAGTACAGCAAGATTTACGCACAGCCTGGGTACAAATGATTGCGTTTACAGGTTTGTTCACACTTTCAAATTACTTTAACTTTAGGAATCGTCCTTCTGTGGTATACTTTTCTCCACGCTTACCAGTGACTAAGAAGTGCTTATCCTCACACACCAAACTAGTAAGTGTAGCAATATAGTGAACACTGCGCAGAGCATATATACCAACAAAAATTCTATTCCATGTTCTCATATTGATTTTTATTTTGCTCTAGGAACCGCCTGGTGGACTTGGCCCTTTTTGCAGTGTCATCCCAGAACATTTTGCCTCCCTCCTGTATTTTTTCTGACCTGTCGTTGGTGGTTTTATGACTCTGGGCACTTTACCACTGCTGATCAGGGCTAAAGTGCGTTGGCGCTCTTTTGCAAATTGTGTTATGGATGAGTGTTTCCATGATTGGCTATTTGATTTACTTATCAGACCCTAGTACAGTGCACTATGTGTGCCCAGGGCCTGTAAATCAAATGCTGCTGGTGGTCTTGCAGCACTGATTGTGCCACCCACAGAAGCAGCTTGTAAATTGTGGCTCAGGCCTGCCATTGCAGAGCCTGTGTGCAGTCTGGGACTGCCATGTCGACTTGGCAAGTGCACAAACTTGACAGTCCCTAAACCCTAAGGTAGGACCAAGGTACCCCTGTGGGCAGAGTGCATTGTATGTGAAAGATAGGACATGCCCTGATGTGTGTGGCATGTCCTGATAGTGAAATAATGCCAATTTATTCCCATAGGCCAGAATGGGGAGTTTGTTTATAACATCTTATAAACATAACTGACCCTGGGAACAAGATAGCAAAATAAAGTTTAGCATGCCTAAACTCAGAATGTTAAAGTGCATCTTTTAGTGAGGATGATTTTTACATTCTGTGTTTGAAGATACCACTTTTAGAAAGTGGGTATTTTCTTGCCCATGTATTGCAGGTCTATCTTTTGGATGACAGGGGCTGGAGGAGGACAGTTTCTCCAGAATTCTTATGCGTCAGGGCTAGCCTAAATAGGCCTGATCTGCATTTGGAGTGCTGGGAGGAGTTGCACCTTCACCTGAATAGGGCTGTGCCTGCCTTCCACAATGACGGCTCCGCCCCCCTGTGGTGTGTATGGAGCCAGGGCTCATACTGACAAAGGAGGTTGTGGCTGGGTACAGACACTCTGTGCCTTCAGAGAACAAAGGATTTTGGTGTATACAAAGAGGGGCCCACACCCCAGACATTTAGATCACTTCTGGGAAATCAAGAGGAAACCTTTGCCATGGAGAAGAGCCAGAGATGCTGAGAAGGAATACTGCCCTTGTGTTGTTTGCTGTCTGGGGTGGACCTGCACTGGCTACTTGCTGCCAAGGAAAGGAGAAAAGGACTTTACTGTTGCTTTGTCATCTTGAGGAAGGAACAGACACATTGCCTCCCCTGCGCTGCATTAAGGAACAGACGCACGCCTCTCCCGAAGTGAGGAACTGATACATCACCTTAGCTGCGACCCTTTTGTTAGTTTTGCGTTACTTATCAAAGGTACTTTGTGAGAAAAGTGTCGTATTCACAACTTCATTGAACGGAACTATTTCTACCATTTAGGAGCCCTATTTTTAATATTATTTTGGGATTTTTATTTGGTCTTGTTTTGGTTTAGATAAAGATTATTTTTCTTAACTGGTGTGGTGTCCATTTGTAGTGTTTTCATTGTACTACTATATGTGTTCACAAATGCTTTACACACTGCCTTGGAGAAAAGCCTGTCTACTCGTGCCAGGCTACCAAGGGGGTGAGCAGGGGTTATTTTAGGAGTTTATACCCCTTACCCTGACTAGAAGCAAGGGCCCCTATGTGGACAAAGGTACCTACCCCTGCCAACTAGAGACCCCCATTTCTAACACCGCCCCTTCTGCTGTATTCTTTTTATTTCCATCGCTATATGAATAAGTGAGCATATCAGCACATTTCGGTAAGAAGCACAGTAAGGGGCACACCCCATAATATTTCCGAATTCTGTATTCCATAATATTCTGTACACTATGCTGCCTATACTATATTTTACAGTCTACCTTCCAACACTTCGTCATTTTACAGTGGGCACAAACATACCCATCTTCAGGTTGCATCCGTAGCTGGCTCGTCTGTGGCATCAGGCCACCATGCATAACTACAATGCTTATGTACAGGTATCTTCATCATTTTAGGGCATTCTGTACCCTGCACTTAGGTAACAGCATGCTAAGGGCACATCATTGTCTTGGTTTGAAAGCTCAATCGACTAACTCACAAACATTTTCAGTGGATAAAATCCGCTACTTATGCACTGGGTACTAATGGCTCGACTTTCCGCTTTCTTTTTCTCATATTCACAAATTATCTTCTGCTATATAGCATGTTTTACTTGGTGGTAAGTACACCAACTGTTTTTAAATCAACCTTATCTTTTATGGTAACTGAAGTAATCCTTTGGGGGAATATTACAAATGAAGACTATTCCCCTATTTGCTGTCCCTTTACAGATACCAATGTGACGGCTTCCTGATGAAGGCATTTCGCCGAAACGGCGTAATTACATCTTTAAGCCTTCCACAATATGTAGTATTATCACCTATTGATTAAAATTAATGAATTAGTATCAATGTTTATATCATGGCTAATTGAGATTATGTTCAGCCGATAGCAACATTACATTGTATCTATATCAAGTTGCTCTGTCGTAGGTTTATGAAATGATCAGATTTACCACAAAAACAATTATGAACAGCTATAATGGAAAATCTAATGATATTTGAGCATTTTTATTAATTGTATATCAAATATTTTTGCTATTTTGAATACAAAATAAATCAGATCTTGACTAGGTTCGTATTAAATTAATCATTAAGGCATTTTTTGATTAAGTTACCAGTGTGCAGTAATCTGTCCGCAATTTAAGTTCACAATTTCTTGCTTAAGATATATTTCTAAGCTAGATATACAAAACTGCCACCCCCAAGCAAATCCCATTATACTGTAATTGTCACTTATGGAAATACGCAAGGACATCTCCGAGATCCTTTTAAGGCATTGCACAACATATTTTAATAGAGAACTATCCACTTGAAAGAGTCCTTTTTACCACAACCTTGCCTTAATTCATCCAAATGAACCCCATAAACAGCTTGTCATTCACATAATGGCCTTTCTTATAGTCAATGTAGAAACTCAATGGTATCTTATGGTAAAGTTGATGGAACATCTCCTCTTTGGGGGGTGTGGGGTGCTGGAGTGAAAAATGTCATCAGGGTTACCGATTGCCCAGCATAGAAGAATGCCACCACCTTAACGTACTATGCGGAATATATGAGCCCAGAACACCTCTTTGCATGCGATTTTAACAATGAGAATTCAAGTACGATATTCAATTTTCTTCTTTTCGAGAGTAAGAAATCTGGGACCACCGTGGAGAAAGATGCCCCCTCGGAATGAAGAAAAAAAAGCACAGGCAAGTAATCCGGTTTTGAAGCACTTTTTATCTTTGGTAAGGGCTCATGAGGGAGTCACCCAGGACATGCTTATCTTCCTATCTCATCATCATGTGTACAGAGAAATTAGGGAATATTGATATTTCTCCTGGTTACTTCACTGGATCAAGACTTTACCAAAACAAACTTCAGCTCACCAAAACAAAGCAAAAAAACAAATTTGTTTTTATGCTCTCAATGACTAATTGCTCTACTCTAAATCAGTGAACATAAATAACTATTGGCGCCTTGATGGCAATTATTGTGCAATGGGTCATACAGGGGAACCCTTGCCTGCTAGGTCTCCTCCCACCCATCACTCTATCGCCTTCAACTTCTTCTCAGGAGACAGCGACATACCTGGGCGAGCCACGTTCCTCCAGGAACGTGGTGGGGCGGCTCGTTACGACGGTGGCCTCCTGGCTTTCCTCCTTCGCCCCCGGCCAGATTCGCTTTCTCCTCCAGAAGGGGAACTGCATTTCCAATGGCGACTAACGTACCCCTCAGCGTCCTTCTCCGCGTCTCAAACTCGGCACCACACCGGTTGTTAACAGGTTTCCTCCCCCTCTTACATATTGGAAACTCACTCCATCCATTCCCTCCTCGGTCACGAGGTGCTCCGTTCAAGGTTGTTAAAGGACTTATCTTGCCAGCCTATCGGGGCCTGTACTCTATCCAGGTTGCCCGGAGTTTAAAAGGGAACACAGACCACCCGTCTTGACTGCTACTGCCAGTCTTCCTGTTATCGTCTAAAAACTGAGAATATTGGATTCAGTGTCTGTGGAATCGACATATGGGTACCAAGGAATGTCGGTCTCATCAACCCCCGTTGTCCAGGAGAGTCGTCTGTGACACATCTCTAGAAGAAAGGCTGAGTCCTAGGCACCAATTTGTTCAGAAATAAAGTGTTGTCAGAAGGTTGCAGAGAGCAACTGTAGCTCACTAATGCTACATGCAGGAGTGATGGTGATAAGAATCAGTGTCTTGATTGTCAGAAGGTCTAGGAAGCAACAGTGCATAAGCACAAATGGCACACATGTATGGATCACCAGCCTAGATTTGGGTCCTACGGGGAGGCATGACAAATGGTTTTGGAGGGAACATAAGCATCAGACCCTTTTTTTTTTTAATCACAAACTGTGGTGTAAAGAGAGGCAAGACTGTGCAAACATATTAAGTTTGAAAGCGCAGACAAGTAACCCATAACTGTACCCACTAGAAGGCTGTGATGGGCCAATGACAAAAACGATACATCAGAGAGTTGGGGCGTGGCCAAGCCACGGGCTACGATGGCCGCGCGTTGTTGAAGCTCCGTCAGCAGACCAGCATTAACCGCGTTGTCCCCGTCCTCCAGTGTCGCTAGGTCGAGGACAGAAGCGTCGCTGCCTCCCCGGTTCCATGTGCCATTGTCTGGGTGCTCTGTGACCGCTGGAAAGTCCGTGTGCGGTCCCGGAGCGAACTCTGTCCGAGTCGCGGAGGAGCTCAAAATGGCGGCCTGAGCAGAGGAATCGAGGCGGACATTGCCGCTGCACTCGCCGGAGCACCCTATCCCTTGATGTGGGGCCGATAAGGCGGTGAGTACCCAGGTGCCGGTCTGGTGGTCTCAGCTCCCCCCCCCCCCCGCCTTTCGTTCGTGCGGCCGAGACGGTGTCGGCCAGGCGCTGCTGTGTGGTCCCGGATGAACCGCTTCCCGATCTCAACTGCCGCTTGGCTGGGGCGGTGCGGGTGTGGCTGGGCCGGCGGCGGCATACATATTGTGGGGAGGGAGCGTGCTTGGGCCCGCTAAGTGCCCCCGGTGCCCGGGTTGCCCCCCCCCCCATATGCAGTGGCGGGAATCTACCAGGAGGCATTGATCCTTTGGCGATGGTGTGCTCTGCCCACTTGACTCCGCTCATGGGGAGCTGCTACCCTGCAGGAGAGATGAGTGTATTTTGACTGGTGGGGGCTGCTGCCTTACCCGGACAGTGCCGGACCTCCGAGATTCCTTTTCACCAGCCAATGGTAGTGGTGTGCACAGAGCCCGGTGGCAAGGCGGATGCTCCACGGTTCTGGGCCCGGTTCTGGGCTGCAGCGGTAACCCTCCTCTGGTACTACATTTTGAGGTTAATGGCAGTGGACCGCCACTAGGACTCTGTTCTGTGCCCTGGGGTTACGGATGTGACGGTTGGCACTGTGTGATCTGTAGTGGTGCTTTGGAGGTCTCCACGTCACTGAGGGGCCCGGAGGTCATCACAAATTTCCTTCTATTCCCTCTCCTCGACGCGACTGGTGGCGCCCTAGAGACACCAAAGTTGGCTGGGCAATCTCCGGTCGCTCTACGAAGGCATGGGTTGCAAAGACCCGAAACAAAGCACACTTCCATTTGAGAAGCTAGCGGATAAAACAGCAGAGGGAGACCCCGCCATGGTGGAACGTGCCGTGAGCCCTGCTGGTAATGAGTCAGCCTCAGCCCCTGCTGCAGATTGGCTGCAAGAAATGAGGGCAGGCTTCAGATCGCTTCGACTCCCTGGATAAAATGCTCGAATCGATGGGCGCAAAGATCCAGGAGCACGACAGGCGTCTGGATGTGGCGGAGGCACGGATCTCCGACATTGAGGATGGTACCACACAGGCAACCAAACGTCTTGACAGAACGGAGTGCATATTGAAGTATGTGGCCGTTAGAAATGAGGACCTTGAAGCGCGCAGGAGCCGCAATAACGTGCACATTCTTGGGGTTCCGGAGTCCACAGCAACGGGTCGCCTGGACGTTTTTGTGGAAACTCTGCTGGGGGACATGTTCTGAAGAGACGCTTTTACACCGGGCTTTGTGGTGGAGAGGGCTCACCGCACCCTTGGTCCTCGACCTAATCCGGGTCTCCCTCCTCGCCCCCTGATAGCCCGCATCATGAACTTTGAGACAGACACAGCCCTACGCTTGGCCAGAGAACGTGGTGACGTTACCTGGCAAGGCTCAAAAATTGCCCTTTACCCTGACTTCACGGTGATGGTGCAGGAAGCCCGGCGTAAATTCACTGGGGTAAAAGCCACACTCCGAAATCTTGGCCTTAAGTACGGCATGTTGTATCCAGCAGGTTTGCGGGTGGAGATGGAGGGCCGGGTTCGCTTCGTTGACAACCCTAACGATGTCCAAGAATTTAGTCGCACATACAAAAACAAGGGTCAGCCGCGGGACGAGGGAGGCGGCCTGTCTCCTCCGCACAGTGGCTCAGTCGCTAGCTTGGATCGTTTTCTGGCTCCGGCGTGTGGTGGCGTCGATGACTATTTGAACGTTCTTTTTGTCACTGGACATATTTGGGGACACAGGATATCTTTGTTGAGTACACTTTTCACAGCTGGTCTGCTGTCGTGGCGTTGCCACCCCCCTAGGCGGATACCTTGGGGTTTTTCTGGCTGGTTCTAATGTACCTGTTAATAATTTAATTTCTCTATTGTACAAACGTATGGTACTTTGATTTTTGTTCACAGGTTAGGGTAGGCCTTACATTTCTTGTAGTGAGGCTGGGTGGTGGGTGGGGGTTTTGGGGTAGGGTGCACCGCTTATGTGATGACATCTGTCCTCGTCAGTCTTCTTAACAATCCCGGATGGCTCAGATCGGTTTAAATGACTACCCCTTTAACTTGTCACTGTTGTAATGGAATGTCAGGGGTCTTAATATCAGCGTAAACGAAGACAGGTGGTGCACTACCTGAATAGACAATGTAGACGTCTCCTTTCTGCAAGAAACTCACTTACCCACTACAGACGCAGCGCGTTTTGCGGCCAGCTGGGGTGCTCATAGGTACTTTGCTAACTTCAGCAATTATGCAAGGGGCACGGCAGTTCTAATCCACAAAAGTGTCCCGTTTCACTGCCAGCTGGTCATCAGGGATGGGGAGGGACGGTACGCAAGAGTGATGGGTTCGATAATGGGGCACAGGGTCATTTTGGTTTGTGTCTATGCCCCCAAATACTGACTCCCCGGAGATTTTCCACACACTGCACACTCAACTTTCCAAACTAGAACCCGCTTTGCTTATGATTGGTGGGGATTTTAATCTCCTATTGAATACAGACCTGGATAGTACCTCTGGCGCTGCGGACACCAAACCTAGAGCGCGGCGTGCTGTCCGTGATCTCTGTGATCATTTTTCCCTGATAGACATTTGGCGCAGGCGCAACCCCGCCACCACTAATTACACACATTTCTCTGGTCAACACAACACTTGGACTAGGATTGATTTTTGGCTGATCTCCCCGGGTGTGTCCCCCTGGTATCGGACATTGAAGACCCTCCCTAAAACATATTCCGACCACTCCCCAGTGCTGTTGTGTCTTCAAGTTCCTCGCCCTGAAGGGTTCGAAAGGCAATGGCACTTTCCTGGTCGCGCTCTGTTAGACGACCTTTTCCGCCATGAAGTCAGTAAGGCGATTGAGGAGTACTTTACCATTAATACCGGCTCGGTGGATTCCTGGGCACTGTTGTGGGAGGGGTTTAAGGCCTACATCCGCGGCGTATGTATATCCAAGCACGCAGGAGTTCTCAAAGCATTACGTACAACACTGACACGGCTGGAGGCCGAACTGGAGACGCTGGATGCAGATGCGCAGCACGCACCTCCTAGCTCCTTGCACGCCAGACGGCTGGGCCTGAGACTGCGGATTGTGAGATCCTTTACTTGGGTAAATATCAACCTGCTCGTAGATATGGGGAGGGTGATCGGCCGGGACGCACCCTAGCTCAGGTTTTCAGACCACCATATAGCAAAGCATTCATCACAAATCCGTGGTCAGGACGGGACACTTCGCACAACTTCCACAGATATTCGGGACGAATTTCTTACATACTACTCGGCACGATACACATCTAGACATAGCAGTGATACAACTGCACAAGAGGATTATTTATCCGAAATTGCTTTAGTATTCTTAGAGAAAGACATGCAGGAGTTCATGGCGGAACCCATTACGGTGAATGAAGTTCGTGGGGCAATTAAAGTACTGCGTGGCTCCTCTGCTCCGGGCCTTGACTGCTTCACAGGGGAGTTCTACAAGGCCTTTTCAGATCTTCTAGCACCTAAACTGATTGAGGTTTATGCTGAGGCCCTTGAACGGCAAACCCTGCCTCCCACATTAAACAAAGCGGTCATTATTCTTCTTCCAAAACCTGACAAGGACCCATCGCTTTGTGGGTGATACAGACCCCCATCACTATTGAATATCGACTATAAAATCCTTTCTAGAATCGTGGCCAACAGACTCTCACAATTAATGGAGTTTATTATCAGGCTTTGTTCCCCATCGCTCAACCTCATTGAATTTGCAAACTTTGTTTGCGTTGTTGCACAGAATAAACCCCAAAACTCCGGCTATACTGCTTGAAACAGAAAAAGCATTTGATACTCTCGAATGGCCCTTTTTTTTTATCTGTAATGCGTCAGATGGGCATGCCGGCTGGATTCATAGCCACCACGAGCCTATTATACAGTCGGCCCACGGCGAGACTCCGCATTAATGGCACTATACCTAGCTCATTTGCCCTTAACCGAGGCACTGTCCCCTCTTTTGTTAATTCTTGCCATGGCATTTCCAAGAGCGACATCTTCATAGAGGACTACAATTCAGGACGGGCCCCCTATTGGTTTCATTGTATGCCGATGATACCATCCTTTATGTCAGAGAGCCACATCTGAACCTAGCATCGCTCATATGGGAAATACTCCGCTTTGGTCGGCACTCTGGGATGGGAATTAATTGGCATTAGTCGATTATTTTTCCCTTAACCTGCAGCACTTCCTCTTGGCAATGCGAGTTTCCATTGGAATGGCGCTCATATTCTGTCAAATATTTGGGTATCCACATACACCTAAATCAAGATCAGATTATACGCCTTAATTATGGTCACGCGAACGCGAAATTGGAGTCTCAAGTTGAGAAATGGATACGTCTCCCTTTATCCATAACAGGCAGAATCGCTATCATTAAGATGATGATTCTCCCCAAATTATTAAACTTTTAACAATATCCCCATACCACTCACTCAGTTTCTTTCCAACACTGCGATCCCATCTTGTCAAGTTGGTATGGGGAGGCAAACAGCCTCGCGTCCGATGGAGGATACTCACTCTTCCATACGATAGATGCGGATTTGAAGTGCCGGGTTTTTATTTATATTACTTGGTCGCACAGTGTGGCTATGCATTTGCTTGGTACCACCCTGACGCACGGATCCCATTTCTGTGTCCGGAGGCTGACTTCGCTCTCCCTGAGCGCTTGACAGCTGTCTTACCTAAAGGCAAACCCAGGAGTCCGGTCGACATACAAACTGTCTCGACCACTAGCTGGGCATGGAGTAGGCTCCTGCGTTACACTGGCAATTCAATTTTATATTCCAATGCTCTTCCATTGCCAAATGCTCGTTGGCTCCCCATAACGGGCGAGAAACTCGTGCAACGCAATGGACTAAATTTGATATTGCTAAAATAGGTGATTTGTGTCCTGGCGGACACATATTTTCAGCCTCGGAGGACACACGCTTCCAGGACGCTACGTTCATGGATAAATTCGTCCTCAGTAGACTTTATTCAGCATTAAGGGCTATGATAGTTGGCTTCCCTTTGGAACCAGACTCATTTGAGCCACTGACTCTGCTCATTGAGAAGGAAACTGGTGCACACAATCTCCAAACTGAACAAATTGCGTATAGCACAAGTTCCCAGTGTGGATGATAGGCTTCGTTTGGAATGGGAGTCCGATCTGGGACATCCTATTTCGGATGACCAGTGGTCCGCCTGCTGCAAGGTTACCAAAAACGTGTTGTTAAATAGTCGCCATAAGCTCTTACACTATAAGTTTCTTCGTAGAAGCTACATGACACCGGCAAAACTGCATAAAATCGACCCTGAAAGGCCCAACAGATGCCGGAAATGTGGCGCACAACATGTTGATTTCGCCCACTTGACCTGGACATGTCCACGCATACATACGTACTGGGAACAGGTACACAAAATATTGGGGGATATTCTTGGGCTCACACTGGTTCCTATTCCGGAGGTGGAATTGTTGGGTTACACGGTCAACTTTCCTAAAGAGGTCCGGAAGCTAGCATCCCTTGGTCTCCTTCTGGCAAAACGAGAGATAGCATTGCACTGGTGTGGCAGGACTGTTCCAACCGCACACGGCTGGCTTAATAGTTTGGCCTTCTGCAGCACAAACAGCGAGATCTATCCTAGCCTGCTACCCAGCATAGCGTGCCCTAAATATATCTGGGGCCCATACAAGGCGTATATTACCACCCTGAACAATGCTTCACCCTCCCAATCTAGTTCAGGGATAGTTCCCACGGGGGTTGGTTAGTCCATTTGGTCTGCGCACTGACATGTCGGGCAAGGCATTGTACAGCATGGGAGTGTTTCGCCCGCTTCTCCTTCGCCCGGCCCACTTCGTTGAGCACTCTGGAGTTCAGATCACAACAGATTGAGAGTACTGTTCTGCCACCTTGATAAACATTGGAGGGGGTCATAGCTACGCAACTGGAGCTGTGGCGATTTAACTGTCATGTGATATGTTGCACAGCATGTTCTATTTCTACTCTGACGAGATACCATTGTATATTGCAAGATGAGACAGATGTGATGTTACTGATGTGTTTGTTATCATATACCAACGACAACTGTAACAACTGAAAAGAACTTATTGTTGGATTGGTAATAAAGATCAAATAAAGTTTCTTTTAAAAACAATACATCAGAGAATTTGCCCTACCGGACGTGCCCCACACTAGGTCAAATAGGCAAGCTACTGGCTGCAAGTGTCCCATGACGGAAACAGTGGGTCACTCGAATACAATTTGAGAAAACGTCGCACTGCATGAACAAATCTAACCAGGAAATATATAATGATCGAAGATGCCCTGTGCCACCTAGATACAGTGGCATGGCTCCTAGTTCTGCCAAATGAGTACTGCTCATCTTTTCCACTCTCATACAATTACCCAGTGGACGGTTGTTGCTGCCAGTAAACCGTCTCTGGATTAGCTGTTAAACTTCACATATTGCTAGTGGCATTGTATGGGAGGGAACAAAACCACAAGGATCAAGCTATGGCATGAATGTGAACTGTTCAAGTGCAGAGTCAGTCTTTCCTAAAAAAGTCTAGATTTATCGACAGGCATGTTCATAAGTAATGTTTGGAAATCCACGCAAAACCCATTTTATCACACCTATGTGTGCCTATTAAGCACAAAACTGGTGCAAACAGAAAAACGTATGCAGGCAGTGGTGTTCAAGACTACACACAATACACACTTTCCTTTACCCGGTCTTTCTTGGATTGTTTCAGCCTATGAGCTCCTGAGGTCCTCCAGAATAGCAGAGGAGATCTTGCTGGCCATGTCATATAAGGCATGGGTGCACCTGTCCAGAAGGAACTGCACATTCAAATAAAGCAAAGACAGCCAAGAAAAACTATTTTTTATCAATGGCATGAATACGTTTTGACTCCCTATCCGGGGTTTCACTAGAAAAGCATTTGGACTTAATACTTTTGGATACCTATAACACAAGGTTTTAAGGCATTCAGGATGTCTCCTCAGAAAGTCAGGATCTTTCCTGTGCAGTCTAGTCAAAGGTTGGTCGACATGAAGGGTTGAGCATGACATTGAGGTGCCCCAAGGATGTCCAGAAGAGCCTTGTTAAATGGTAGCAGTGGCTCAGATGAAAAAGAGCCTGGAATTTCTGTCAATAAATTAGCTCAAGTTTCCAGAGTAGGCAACTGCAAATCAGTACTTCTGCTAAGAACTGCCTCCAGTGAATTACTTGGCCCACTGGCATTTTGCAAGTCTAATTACAGCCCTTCATTAGTGCTAGGAGTGAGGAACACACTGGCTGCTCCTCATCAAAGTCGTAAGAACATTAGGTATGCTCCACATAGTTGGAGAGGGCATCGAGCTTCTGATAATGCTGCCAGCAAGAATGCTCAAGGCTAAGGGTCTGGTTGTGCAACCAGTGGTTGTACATTTGTTATTTCACTGCGCCTCAGAGGCCTGGCATGGGCCACCACCTGTCCTGGGTGTGACTGCTGTCACAATTGGATCTGAATACTTGTATCAGTGAAGTTGGTATTGGCGTTGGCACGGCATGAGATGCCAGAAACCGGTCCTAGGAAGCTTGTTTCCGGTCCAGGGAAGGCATGGCTTGGCAGTTCGGGCTGGACTGTTCCCATGAGGCACAGGGTCAGGCTGATTTGCATATGGCCATGTCTGAACTGGGGTGGCAGAGTGGGCTAAAGAACGGTGATGGATCAAACCCAGATCTGTTGACTGGGTGTGAGTGTTTGATTGGTTCTGATGCTCCGTCCATCACCACCCCCTTTTGTACCGCTTGGCACGGCATGAACTGGCATTAACTCTGGGGCCAGGTTTGAGGTTTGGACTGGCTTAAGAATGGGACCGGCAACAAGGCCAAAGGAAGGCATACGTAGGTCAGCCGATGGAACTCCAACAAAGGCCAGTTGTGGCTTTGTTGGGGGATGAAACCGAGGGAGCCAGCAACAGCTGAAAAAGTTGCAGAGTGGCATCTTTGAATGCCACTATTTGCTGCAGAGTTAACAACAGCCTATGAAACTCAAAGCACGCCAAAACCACAGGTGAGACCAAATGGGCTAAAAGGTACTTTGAGTGACAGGACAGCGAGGAGTTCAACTTGGCTTTCTTAGACTGGTCACTCGTTTGACTTTGACATAACTGAAGCCTTTAAGCGGAGCAGGACTTTGTGCAGGACAGGCCTCCTGACTGAGAATGGCTCTGTGACATGAAGCGGGACTGGGCCGCTGTTTCAAAGGTTACCTCTCCTTATGCTCAACAATGTAATGTTGCACCTCCCACACACTGATTTGCCTTGGTATGAATGAGGACAAACTTATTGCAGGACTTCATATTGTAGCAGAAGCCCCAGCACCACAGGCAAATGTTGTGTAGGTCCATGAACGAGTTTGGTGTATTGCAGTCGAAGCATACCTTGAATACTGTTGTTTACTGGGGTGATGTTTTCCTTGGCTCACTGTCAGGAAAGATTTTGGAGTCATCAGAAATTCGACAAAATTTGTGAGCTGAACTCGCATAGACAGTAGAAAATAATAAATTACAAGCACGAAGGCAGTTCTTATTTGCAGCTCTGCTCTATCAATTCCAGGGCGGTACGAAGTCACAGGGGAACCATGAAGCGCCATAAGCCACCACGTACCACCACATGGGAACACTGCTGAAAATAGCTCTATAACTAGTCTGGTACCTGAAAGCGTTCTGTAAAAATCTGTAGTCAGAAGTATCCATGAGAAAGACAGTTGCACAAGTTACCACTTGTGTAACGATATATCTGTAAGAGACATTAGTTGGTGATAGATTCCTTACCTTAGAGAATCCCCAGGCGTCAGACTGGATCCAGAAAGTAGTACCCCTGCGCGTCGGTAGGTGGCTTCGTAGGGTCCCGCGTCTGTCGCTGGCGTCGTAAGCGCGACATTACGTCACGAAGTTCGGATGAACAGAAAGGAAAGGAGGTTTGGAAGAAAGAGCCTGGAGCTCACTCACTCTTCTGGCAGAGGTGATAGCTACCAGGAAAGCAGACTTGAGAGTGAGAAGACGCAAAGGACAGGTATGAAGGGGCTCGAAGAGAGCGCACATCAAATATGTCAAGACAAGATTTAAGTCCCATTGAGGCATTATGAATGGCACGGGAGGAAACGTGTGCGTAATGCCTTCTAGGAAACGGTTAACAATCAGGGACTTAAACAGAGGAGGTTGATTTGGAAGCCGTAAAAAGGCAGAGATAGCCGAAAGAACCTTTGATAGTGCCCAGAGCAGAGCCCTGCCGGGCCAAAGAAAGAAGGAAGGAACAGGACGATTTCGGAAAGAGGGGCAGAAAGGGGATCCACAGCCCTAGGTGTGCACCATGCCACAAACTTGGTCCACCTGTAGGCGTATACCGTTTTAGTGGAGGCACACCTGGCTGCCAGAATGACATCACAGACTTCGAGAGGAAGATCGAAAGCTGTCAACTGTCGCCGCTCAAACTCCACACAGGGAGGTGGAGGCTGAAAAGGTTCGGGTTCGGGTTCGCCATGCTGAGTATCTTGGGATACCAGTATCTTCGTGCCCAATCCGGAGCCACAAGGATGACATGGGCCTGGTCGCGCCGAATCTTCTTAAGCACTCTGGCCAGAAGTGGTATAGGCAGAAAGGCACACAACAGACCGCAACTCCACTCGCGAAGAAAAGCGTCGCCGAGCGAGTGCCTCCTTGGAAATTCCAACGCGCAGAACCGATCACATTGCGCGTTCTTTTCGGTGGCGAATAGATCTAACCAAGGCTCTCCCCACTGCTGAAAGAGACCTTGCACCACCTCCGAGTGCAGACGCCATTCGTGATACATCAAGCACCGGCAGATGAGTTTTGTCCGCCCTGGCGTTCAAAGAAGCTTCCAGGTGTTAAACCACCAAGGTGATGCCTTGATGTTCCAGCCATGTCCAGAGGCGCAGAGCCTCCTGACATAGGGTCCAGGACCCCACCCGCCTTGTTTGTTGCAATATCACATGGCAGTGGTGCGGTCCGTGAATACCTGCATCACCCTTCCCCAGACAGAGCTCCAAAAGGTTAATATGGGGTCAGGCCTCTGATCGCCGCCTCTCCCATGTGGCCACCCTATCCCAGGAGGGGCGCATCCGTCACCACTGAGTGCTCCGGTTGGGGAAAAGAAAGGGATCGTCCATTGACCCAATCGCGATTCATGAGCCACCACTGCAATTGTCGTGCAGTGCCCTCCGAGATCTGGACATGATCGGACAAGTTGCCCTGATGCTGCGCCCACTGGAACTTCAGGTCCCACTGCAGAGCCCGCATATGCCATCTGGCATGTGGCACCAGCAGGATGCAGGAGGCCATCAGGCCCAGGGGCCGGAGGGTCATCCTGACAAACCCGGAATAGAGGCTGAAAAATCGGAATCATAGCCTGAATATCCCCTACTCACTGCTCGGGAGGAAAAACCCGAAACAGCGTTGAATCCAGAACCGCTCCAATGAAGGAGAGCTTCTGAGAGGGATTCAGGTGCGACTTCGGCACTTTGATGGAGACCCCCAGCAAATGCAGGAGGTCGGCCGTAGTCTGAAGGTGGTTGACGACTGCGTGGGGCGAGCCCACCTTCAGCAACCAGTGTTCGAGGTAAGGGAAGACTGACACCCCAGACCTGCGCAGGTGAGCTGCAACCACGGCCAGCACCTTCGTGAACACCTGAGGGGCGCCTGCAAGGCCAAAAGGGAGCACATCAAAATGAAAATGCTCCTGGCCTACCGTGAACCGCAGGTAACGCCGGTGGGCCGGCAGGACGGGGATGTGAGAATATGCTTCCTGCAAGTCCAACGCTACCATCCAGTCTCCAGGGTTGAGGGGAGCCAAGACCTGAGCCAGAGTCAGCATTTTGAACTTCTCCTTCCGGAGGAAGCGGTTGACGTTCCGGAGATCCAAGCTGGGACGCAGACCCCCTTTGTACTTCTTGGGGACCAGAGAGTAGTGGGAATAACAACCACTTCCGACTTCCGGCCCAGGAACGCACTCAATGGCCCCTCTTCCTGCTGGAGAGTTGCCAAGTGTTCCCCCGACATGCGGTGGCACCGAGGTGGCATGGCTGGAGGGGTGGACTGAAAGGGAAGGGAGTAATCCCTGCGGATGATCTGCAACACCCACTTGTCCGATGTGATAGCATGCAAGTGGGGGAGGTGATGGCGGATCCTGCCACTCACTGGCGTGGGGTGCTCCACAAAGCTCAGATTAGGAAGGTTTGAAGGTAGAAACAGCGGAGGTGGACTGACCCCCACGCTGATTCCCAGACCCACCCCTGCAGAAGCCACATCCGCGCTGAGGCTGGTTCTGCACAGGCTTGCTGAAGGAACGCGCCTGGGCGCCTCTGCCGTGGCCACGAAAGAAACAAAAACCAGGAGTGGCTGGGCTTTTCGTGGAAAGACGTAAAGACTTGGCTGTGGCCCGCGAGTCCTTAAAACGCTCCAGTGCACTGTCGGCCTTATCGCCAAACAGGCGAGTGCCATCAAAGGGCATGTCCATGAGTGAGTTTTGGAAATCTGGCGAGAACCCGGTAGATCTCAACCAGGCGTGGCGACGAAGCGCCACAGTCGTAGAAATCGCTCTACCCAGCGAGTACGCGGTTTCCAAACCACACCGAATGGCTAACTTAGCCGCATCCTTACCCTCGGCAAGAGCTTGGGACAGCACAGCTTGAGTCTCTTCAGGACACTGACGCAACACCTGAGCAACTGTATCCCACACGGCGTGGGAATAGCGGCCCAAATGGCATGCGGTGTTCACCGACCGCAGCCCCAAGCCGGCCGAAGAGAACAACCGCTTACCAAACTGCTCCAGCTTCTTAGAGTCCTTATCCAGCAGAGCCATGTGAAAGGCACTCTGATGTCGAGGCTTGGATGACCAGGCTCTCAGGCGTAGGATGAGTGGTCAGAAAAGCGGGGTCACCTTGAGCCGGGCGATAGCACCTGGCGACATTCTTATCCACAGCAGCCCCTGTGGCTGGCCGCGACCAAGTGCCCAGCAAGACGTCAGGGCGTCGTTAAATGGTAGCAGGGGCTCCGACGAAGTGGACGCCGTCTGGAGCACTTCAGTGAGGAGATTAGTTTTGAGGGCCACCGTAGGGAGATCAAGGTTGAGGACCGCAGCTGCCTGACGGACCACCCATCATGTAGAAGGCGCCCTCCTCCACGGTAGGCGGGGGAGAGGCACACCCCGGGTCAGAGGAGACGTTGAGATCGTCGGCATCCTCCAAGTCGTCCGCCCAGTCCTGCTCGGAGTCACACGGATGGGCAAGAGGGTCCTCGGACTCCTCCCAGTCGTCTTCCACCTCTGCCGCATGTGGTACAGACCGCGGTGGTAGAGCAGGAGACGGAGAAGGAACAAATGGCGTTGGGAACGGTGCAGAGAACGGAGATGGGAACGGCACCGAACAGGGCCGAGCCGGCGCCGTGTCTCAATGTGGATCCCAGGTAGGAACAAAATGGTCCTGGAACCTGGGCAAGGGCGGGACAAATGGCACCCACTGCGGCACCGGAGGCAGAACCAAGAGTGGCGCTGGGGCCGGAGCCAGCAGCGGTGGATCTTGTGGCACCGTGGCCAGAGCCAATGGCGCAAGATCCTGTGGCGCTGAAGCTGGATCCGCCGGCGGCGCCGGCAGTCCAACAGGATCCTGACACGGGACTGCGGGGCCTGAGGGCGCACCGGCGGGAGCCCTTGGCCTAAAAAGGCAGTCCATGGTAGCAAGAAACTCTTGCACCTGTGCGGGAGTCGCTGACGGACTCGGGTAAGGTGGGTAGGTCGCGGGACTCTCGAGCTTCGAAGGAGCCGCGGGGGCAAAGCACCTGTCCCCCTCATCCGAGGACTGACGGTGGGACGTCGGAGAGCGAACACGCTTCTTCGACTTCTTTTTGTGTCGTCTCTTACCCGAATCCGAGGGTGAAGACTTGGAGCCCGAGGAGTGACGACTGTGGCCCCGCGAGCGTTCCCTGGAACAGCCCCGGTACCAGGAACACCGCTGGGACGAGTGCCAGACCTCCAGCAGCTTCCGGTGCCGCTCCCTCAAGGCCTTTAGGGCCATGGCCAGACAGTCACGGGAGTCTTGGTCAGTCTCCAGGCAGTAGAGGCAGACATCGTGGGGGTCCGCCACCGACATATTGCGATGGCAGGCCCCACAAGACTTAAATCCAGGCATCCCTACGTGCATCAAGGAAACCAAAATTGTAAAGGAGACAAAAGTCTCAAAGTGTCCGGATCTGCGCTTTCTGGTGTGGAAAAAGAAAGAACGGACGTCAGCGCGCATGGGTGGCGCCCAAGTAGTCTCCGTGACGTCATCTCGGCGCTTATGACGCCAGCGACGGATGCGGAGCCGTACAACGCCACCTACTGACGCGCAGGGGTACTGCTAGCAAAACTTTACGGATCCAGTCTGACGCCTGGGAATATCCTAAGGTAAGGAATCTCACTAACGTGTCTCTTTCAGATATTCAAATACCTTCTGAAATTACGAAAATTAGGATTTCCTTTATCTTAAAGCCTAAAAGATTATCAGCAAATTGAGATGAAGTCTGATGTCTACTGACAACTGATTTGACATTGTTTTCTTCTTAATGGGTGTGAAACAAACACTATTTGTGGCCTTGAATTTGATTGTGGTCATTTATTGAATAAAGGTTTGGGGTGCAAGGCAGATAGCACTCAGCTCCACGATGTTGATATTAAGTTTCTCATCAGAAGCCAATTCCTGTCGGATTGTGCTATGTACTAGATAAGCTTACAACATCCCAGGAATGCCTGTGTGGATTGCAAAACATGGTTCTGGTTTCTGAAAGGCCAATTGCTTGGGAGTGTGAACACCAGTTTAAGAGAGACATGTACACCTACTATGTGGGCTAAATTGTCTTCTTTTCATTGCTCATTCAGCTGTTCTTGCATCTCTCGGATTCCTACACAGCAAATATTAGGGAGATGCATGGAGCAATAGTTACTAGGAGCACCTTACTAAGACTGGTAGAAGAGACTTTTTTGTGCCTGAATGTTGCAGGTATAGACATTAATATAGAAGGTCAATTTGCTGATGGGTAAATTTTTGTTTCAGCAGGTACCAACATTCCTCCTAGAATGATTACATTTTGTGTTAGGGTTGGGGCTGACTTATGCATAGCCCCAAAGTTTCTGAACCTAATATGGAATGGCTCTTGCTGTCTTCAAAGCAGAAGCACCAGTCAATGGGGGTACTGAAAACACCAGAGATCCTTCCTGTCAGAGGAGCAGCTCATGGAGCCATGTGCTTGGTAAACACCCTAAAGCCAACTTTAAGCCAAACTGGACCACTATGAATTGCTAATGTCCGATGATCTAAATCTCATAATTATCTGTTTTGGATGGGCTGTGATCAGACAAAACAATCTGACTGTACGAGACAGACAATCCTTATTAGGGGAAGATCAGGTGTGGAAAGCATTTTAAAATAATAGAATTTAGAACAACAGTACTGACATTACAAATTAAATCGTTTATGAGCGTACACTGCGTGGTAGAGTGGCGGATTCTAGTTAATGTAGAGTGGCCACCGAGTTGAATACACTGTTTAGAGGTGTGCAAGGTATAATTTAAAGATGTTGCAAAAATGATAAATTAACAGTATAAATTTAGAAATTAAAATGTTTCTGTACTTAAACTTTTGTTTGTAGCGAAAGAATAAATAGAGTTATATTAATTTAAAGGTGGTGCGTAAATTATAATTTAAGGCACGACTATAACTTATTTTTTATGTTTGTGTATTATAAGTTTGGTTTGTATAGAGAATAATGTTTTCCTAACTATAACAAAGGTTTATTCTTTGTTTTTATTCACTGAATTTCAATATTTATTATTAATAAACGATTTTGAAATCGCTTACGGTCATCGGGTTGAATGTTAAGTAAGTGGAGTGTGGTCAGTAGAGTGGAGGCGAGTGTTGTAAAGTGTACTGTCAGTGTATAGTGTCTTGGAGTAGAGTTTAATGAAGTGTGATACAGTGGAGTGCAGCACAGTAGAGTGGGGTATACTAGAGTGCTTTAGATTGGAGTGTTATGGAGTTGCGTACAGTAGAATAGCGTTCAGTGGAATGGCGAAGAGTGAAGTGTGGTAGAATGTAATAGTGTAGAGTGCTGTGGTGTACAATGGAGCAGCATACAGCAAAGCGAGGTACAGTGTAGTTGCATACAGTATAATAGCGTAGAGTGGAATAGCATAGAGTGGAGTGGGGAGAGTGGAGAGTGGGATAGTGCAGCGTGGTGTACAGTGGAATAGCATATAGTGTAGTGGGGAAAGTGGCACAGAGTGGAGTGAGGTACAGTGTAATACCGTAGAGGGGTGTGGGGTAGAGTAAAGTAGGGTAGACTGTTGTGGTGTACACTGTAATAATGTACTGTGTTGAGCAGTTTAGTGGCATAAAGCAGAATAGAGTACAGTGACATGAAGTGGCTTAAAGTAGAATAGAGTACAGTAAAGTGGGGGGGGAGGCACAGAGGGGGGAAGAGGCACGGGGGAAGGCACGGGGGGAGGCACAGGGGGGAGGCCCGGGGGGAGGCACAGAGTGGAGTGGGGGGAGGCACAGAGTGGAGTGGGGGGGCACAGAGTGGAGTGGGGGGGCGTGGAGTGGGGGGGCACAGAGTGGGGAGGCACAGAGTGGGGTATATTACAATGGCGTGGCCTAGAGTTGGAAGCAGAGTGGAGTGTTGTACAGCGAAGTTGCATACAGTGGAATTGTGTAGAGTGTATTGGCATACAGTGTAGTAGAGTACAGCGGAGTAGACGAGTGTCGTACAGCTGAACAACACAGTGGAATAACGTAGGCTGGAGTGAGGTAAAGTTGCGGGTTGTGGAACAGGGTAGAGTGTAGTGGAGTAGACTTTAGTGGCGTAATGTAATAGCGTACTGTGGCGTGGAGTGTTGCAGAGTGGCGTGGAGTGGAACACTGTTTAGTATTACTGGCGTACAGTGTAGTGATGTAGAGTAAAGTGGCATATATAGTGGCATAGGGTAGAGTGGTATAAAGTACAGTGGCATACAGAGGAGTGGAGTTGCGTAGAGTGACATTGAGTTGAGTGACGTTGCATGGAGTGGAGCGTTATAAAATGGAGTGGCGTACAGTAACAGCACACAGTGTAGTAGTGGAGTGGCACAGTGAACTAGCATAGAGTGTAGCACGGTAGAGTGGATCGGCGTACAGTGGCATGGAGTGAAGTGGTACAAAGTGTAGCAGCTGTGTAGAGTGTACTGCTGTAGAATATAGTGGTGTACAGTGTAAGAGCACACAGTGGATTCTCGTAGAGTGGAATGCCGTACAGAGGAACAACGTACAGTGCAGCGGTGTACACTAAAATGGTGGTGAGTCTAACAGTGTAGAGTGTAGTATTGTAGATTGGAGTGGCAGAGTGTAGTGGCGTACAGTGGAGTGTGTTAATTGAAACAAAC
Organism: Triturus cristatus; assembly: GCF_964204655.1. NCBI lineage: Eukaryota > Metazoa > Chordata > Amphibia > Caudata > Salamandridae > Triturus > Triturus cristatus. The sequence goes on along the minus strand of NC_140582.1, from coordinate 809,857,490 downwards.
ATAGCGTTAAAATGTTTTAACGCAGTGTTTCCCAAACTGTGGTCCGCGGACCCCCAGGGGTCCGTGACACATTCCCAGGGGGTCCGCAGGAGGCAGTTTTAAAAGCACTGCAAAGTTCCTTGTCTAATTAGCAGTTTTCGAGCAACAATAAAAGTGTCAAAATAAAGCCAGTGATTAATGCACCTGCTGGAGAGATGAGAGTTTGTCCAGTGGCAGCTTTGAGTTATCTAGTTTAGCACAGAGGGTTAATATGCCTGCTGCAAAGAACGTGTACCATGCATTTTAAAAAACAGTATTTTATGTGCATAGGTGAGTGTGTGACTGCTTTTGTCACAGAGATTATTTTGTTACTGTGCAGTGCATAAGTGACAACCAAAATCTAGCACAGTGACCTATAAACTGTCATCAAAGAGCTGCTTGCAAATTGCATGGTACAAGTTAGTAACTTATGTTTTTTCCCAGTCTGTGTTTTTTCCCAGTCTTTCATTATCCTGATGCTGCTAAAAAGGTTTATTTGGGTGGAAATATATTTTTATTGTTAAAGTCAATGCTGACCACTGGGTGAAGAGAGGCACTGTTGAAGGGTGATAATAAGGGAATCATTGAAGAACCCCAACAAAGAATGTTGTATCCTAGTGTATAGTAAGATCTTCATTTACTATTTGTTAAAAGCTAATACAATTTAATATATAATGATAAATGTGTTTTGGAATGCACCATTGTTTCCTACATTTCTTGGGGGGGGGGGGGGGAGAGCCTCCCAAAGCCCCCTTTGTAGTGGTCAGGCTCACTCACTAGACTGTGTGCACCGTATGGCGACTGGTTTGAAAACATTTGCCAGGGCTGCTTTGGGTTTCCAGTCTGGCCCTGGGCTGCACCATATTTACAAGAATATGGTGCAGCCCTGCGTTTCCCCCAATGCTGGCGCTACACTTAGCAGTTTAGCACCAACGCAGGCTCCCTTGCACTATGGCAAGGGTGTGTGCATGCAGGGGAAGATTCTTTATGTACAGGAAGGTCCCCCTTCCTGCACATAAACAATCTTGAAATGCCGTTTTGTCACTTCTATGTGTGCTGCCTAATGGCATTTTTTTAAAAGATTGTTTATGTGCAGGAAGGGTCACCTTCCTAAACTTAAACAATTCAAGGCGTTTTGCTTTTTCCATGTGTGCTGTACAAGGCAAGCCACATGGAAAAAGCAAAAACGAGGAGAAATAAGGGATTTCTCCTTGTTTTGCCAAGTTAAGACCTGGTTTTCCCTGGTCTTAATTTTGGCGCTGCCTCCTATTTATGCTGCCCTTGTAAATAGGGGGCAGTGTCAAAATCAATGGGTGTTGCGGTGGCATTGCGTGACAGGGGGGCCTTATTTAAAAGGCAGCATTAAGCCATGTTATGTGGCTTAACGCTGCCTTGTAAATAAGGCAAAGCCTCTATCGACACAGTAATGTCGCAAAAAGTGTGCACATGTGTGCTTATTTTTGGGAATTACTGTTTTAATTTTGACAAATTGCTTGGGGGTCCCCAACTTCCAGTGGTGACTCAATGGGGGTCCTCAGGAGTCAAAAGTTTGGGAACCACTGTTTTAACGGATGTAGATGTAATGTGGCTGGAAAATAAATTGGCTGTCTGTGAGGAGGACCACTGCTGCAACCCGGCTGTAACCCCTACGGTTCCTCATAGGAAACTGGAAATGCCTAACAATAATCCGGTAACAGCACAGGAATTCTCTCTTCAGGGTAACGGCCAATGGTATGACACTTCATGGAGACAAGGGGCGGAGTTATCAGCAGAAAGGGAGATCCAGGAAAACGCAGAGGTGTGCGTGATCGGAAGGCGAGATTCGGAAGGAGAAGATCAGAGTGCAACGGAAGAGCGAGAACGAGAAGCAGGCGAGCCTTTCCAAGAGCGAGGACGAGAAGCAGACGAGCCTTTCCAGGAGCAAGGATGAGAAGCAGATGAGGATCCCCAACAAAGCGTGGAGAGAGGCGGTGTCGCGCGGGAGGTGGTGTTCTAAGAGTGGTGGACACCCCCGGAGGATGCTTTAACACCGCCGCAGCTCAGGAGAGTTGCAGCCCCTGCGGTACGTGAACCAGGGCAAGGGTCTCTGTAAATACAGGAGGGTGGGAGAGTCTAAGGGACTCAGGGTACACGGGACAGTGTAGTGGTCACGCTTTATTCCTGTTTTCACTAACCCTCACTCCCTGCTCACATCCTGAAACAGACTCTTACAGCACTAGAAGCAACAAACCACGAAACCAGAAATAAAACGTCTTCAGGTTAATCTCTTGATAAAAGGGGTTCAGTGAGCACAAAAGACCTGAAGAAAAAAAGGTCATAACTTTCCTTTATTTCACGGTCCTTTCAGCCCTTACCAGGGCTGTACCCAAGTTTATTTTCTCTGAACCTTCCCTCTCACTCTTTCATGGATTCTATTGTCACGGTGACGGAACGTTCTTCACTTCACGTTAACCTTCCCTAAAGGGAAAGCCGCATTGACCGTCTTCTCTCCTTTGTTTTACCCGAGGCTGTGCCACCGTCACCCTGTGAAGAAGACAAGAAAAACCACCAGCATCCTGAGCTAAGACTACATCAGATTCTCATCCTGACTCCCTAATCTCTTGGATTATTTTCTGTTCTTGACCTGTGTCAATAAATAAAGCCATCATTCAACAGCCTATAAGACCACCTCGTTTTATTTTCCGCCCATCCCTCTCAGTGTAAATCTTGAATTTTTGGTAGTAGGAGTAAACGGTTTAAGTAGTGTTGAAGTTATTATTTTTAAAACATGTGGTTATACACTGCACCATGGTATACTGCAGTACTTGCAAATGATAAGGCAGTATGTGATTGGCTTATGACTGTTCACCAAATGTAAAAGGCAGCTATGTGGTTTTCAGCACATTTTGTCTGCGTTCTGTGTTTTTCTGCATTCAGGGTAAGCAGTAGGTTTCCTTGCTGTTCCACACCTGTTACCACTTTATTAAAATATTAATAGGAAGAAAAAATGCATTAATAATGTTATGTATATTTTTACAGCTGTTTAGAGAGAATTGCACATATTTAAAAAAAAATTAAGAATCACAGTAATATGTAGGTATTACTGCGGTACTCCCAGATGTTTTAGTGAAGATGTAAATACGTTAAAAGGGGAAAATGCACCGTAGTACACTACATTTGTAAAATATAGTGTACTACAGAGTATTTGTTTTTATATTTTTTGGGGGGTACAGACATTAACTAGAGGCAGTATTGAGCTAATATATTTTTAAAACAGATAAAAACTTATATTTTTCCCACCTAATTACTACATTAATAAAGTGGCAATAGGTAGGGGAAAAATATCAAATCTAATACTTACCTATACCTAAGGGCAAAACGCAGAACACATGCAAAGTGTACCTAAAAACATACCTTTAACATTTGAAAGGCAGTCATTAGCCAATCAACAAATGATTTCTCATCACCTTGTACTGCGGTACTCCTGCAAAATTTCACCTAAATACGGTGTCAGATATCACCAAATTAATATGCCTTATACCTACAAAATACTTAGCCTACTTACCTGTTGTAGCCAAAATGATCCTCTGCGCACCATAATGTCTAATCTTGCCACATTCTATGCAACTCCCGTCAGCCGTTTTTGCACTTTGCGAGGTACACAAGTCTATGGAAAATGCATTGGTGGAAAAATGTATTTTGGGACTATTATTTATCTTTGCACCCCCTTGACCAATCGCTTTGAAACTTTACATCAAACACCAACGTAAAAGGAAGACTAGGTCTGCTAAATTTGGTGGAGATTTGTCGAATAGGCGCAAAGTTATTAATGGTGACAAATCAGAGGGATTCCTATCTTTGGTAACGCTAACTATAAAGTGGCTGCTACCGCTACTCTGTAATACTCGCAACTGGTTAGTTAGGACCACAATTCTATAGGAAATAGATTTTTGTTTTATTTGCTTGTAACATTGGCACTGTTTTAGGAATCTTCACCAAACTTTCCAAAAACTAATATTATTTTAAAGTGTTGTGACGGAGCTGTAGAGAGTAAAGCAGCACCCTAGAAATATGTGAAAACATTAACCCTGCGTTTCATGGGGTCTATAGAACATGACTGCAGGAAAAATAAATTTGTACATACTTGCAGAGCTGAAGGTTTTGCTTTTCAGCTTGTGAATGCAGGGACCCCTTGTGGGTGATCTTATAGCTGCATTATGTGGCTTGAGGTGTGCAAAGGAAAGACCGACACCTATTTAAGTGTATTATACCACGTACTGCATTTCAAATGACCGTATGTTGTGACTATCAATTACTTTGTCACATTCTTTCCTTACAGGTACAGCGTTCTGGGTGAAAACAGTAAGTTACTGTTTCACCATAGAAACCGAAATATCTCCACCATTTAACACACCCTTAGCGTGTGTGCACCCACCTCTCCAAGGGCCTATACTCCGGCCTTTCACTGTTGGTCCAGAATAAAACCTTTTTAATCCATTCTAATTGGCTGAAACGTAAAGACACATTTTTAGGATTTAAGAGATCAATCATAGATCCCGGATATCCGCAGTTAATTTTTAATCCTGCCCCAAGAACCCATTAAAATTCTCCTGCTGGGAGGCTGATCCTGGAGAGCGTTTTAATCCACCTTCACAAACTGTCACAAAAAAAACCTGCTCCGCTGTAATCAGGCATCGAAGCACACCAAGGATGCACTTTGCACCCTAGGTGGGAACCCAATGATGAACCATGCCACCAACTGGGTTGGTGGGTGAGGGGTCTTTTAAAAAAGCTAACTTTTTTCACGCAATTGCTTTTGGATGCCAGTCCTTATTGTTGAAATGTATTGTTTTGTCTATAAATTATATAAAAGTTTGACCGACATTGCGATGTCCCCTTGAAAAAAAACAATAGGCATGCCTTTTATATATTGACAGGGACCTGCACAAAACAACCTAGAAATTTACTGAAGAAAAAAAAACAACGGTTGAGGTCACAGTTAGGCGAAAAAGTCATTTGCAACATAATATTTTCAAATAAATGAAAAATTACATCACTCATGACATGTTCAATGACAGCACTGACAAACATCACTGATATTATCCGGAACTACATAATTTCTAACTACACTGTGACAGGACCCTATTGCCTGGATTCTGGCACTGCATCCAACCCATCGGCACATATGACCTTTGCTGCACGCGACGTAGGTGGGGGTTTGGCCGCATGGCAACCCCCCACTGCACAAGGCTTTTAGCCATCTAGTCACAGACTTCTCCCTTTTTCCCCCTCACAAGAGTGCCACAGTGAGCCAAAAAAGCTGTCACGAGACTACAAAAAAGCCATTTTGATATATATATATTTTTTGGTACCCATGCCCCTATTACCTTATCTTTATTATTTATTTCATTTTTTAAAAAATTTTCAGTTCACAGGGGCAAATTCCCAGTGTCTTGTAATGGCAGCTGCAACATTTTCTGACTTGTCAATCAGATCAATACATTTTAAACTTTAATTTCTCAAAAATTACAGAGCAGATTTACATCAAAATCACAAAAGGAACCTTTCTGGATAAAGATCTAACTTGCTACCAAATTTGGATCTGTTCAGCCATTTTTACTGTATCCTGGTCTTATTTTTTCCTATAGAAAATGCATGGGGAGAAAGTGTTTTGGGCATGTATAAATACATAGTGCTGAGCACCACTGTGTATCACAGTAACTAACACCAAGAAACACTATATATATATATATATATATATATATATATATATATTTCAGTTCAATATACCAAATATCATTATGCATTTGAGTTAAACTATCGTGTTTTTACCCATATTCAGTATTTAAGTACATACTCAGTATTTTTTCTGGAAGTGGTCGAATATTCTTACATATGGGATTGATCCCGGTATGTATCTAAGAGAGAGAATCACAACCAAGTATTAGTATTTTCTCTATGTCTATACGTAAAGTATTTTTTCTATGTCTGTACGTAGGGTGTCACACAATTTGCTTAAAAGTATCACGTTCTGTTCGTGTCAATCATGTGATCAAGACCGCTGTGACGGTCGAAACGCGTCAGAACCTAATGGAGTTTGAGAGCAAATAAACCGAGCAATTTGGTTGTACCAGCATACTTGTGTCCGTGTCTTGCAGTAGCACCGGCTGGTGTTACGAAAGGAGGAATTGAGATATATATATATATATATATATATATATATATAGAGAGAGAGAGAGAGAGAGAGAGAGAGAGAGAGAGAGATTAGATGTGTCATTAAGAGTAAGGCTTTGTGGTCTCACAGAGAAATTGCCTTTGTAGACTTCTCACAGAGAAAATGCCTTTGTAGGCTATTTACTTTGTCCTTAAATCATTAAAAACACACTTATTTTTTCATTATAGGAAAATTCAACTTTGCCACAGTTCTGAAAGAGCATGGAATTTTCCCATATCAACATAGGAAAATAGATTGTGTTCCTGTGCCCTGGTCATCCTCTCAAACGGTTAGGTGTGGATTCCTCATCATCTCATTTTACATCTACTTGTCTTCCTGATGTAGTTTATTGTATATTGCTTCTACAGTGTGCAAGGACTATGAGCAGTGTCAGACGTCCATTGTATCACGTGTCAAAGTTACTTCCAGAGCTAACAATAGAAACGGGTCATTAAAAGGCTATGGTTTGGTTTAATGAATGCACTGTTTTCAGTAATCAGTTAAGGTCAGCAGGAACCTAAGCAGTAGGTAAACGGCCGGATAAAGGTGAGCAAAATCTTCTTCACAGTACTTAGGGTGATAACAGGAAGCTTCTTCATCACCGCACCTTGATAATTAGAGGTGTAGGATACAGGGTATATTAGTCAGGTTCTTTAGTAATATAAATGGGCAAATGTATATTATGTTGTAAAAAGGTCTCTGTAGAAACAACAGTACGGACTTTCATTGATACAAGATGGTCTAGAAAAAGCTGCTTACGTCTTTGACAATGTAGTAATCAATTTAAGATGCAGTAGGTGAAGATTTGTTGAATGTTGAGTTTACTAAAACAACGATAGTGAGAGGATTATCAATAGTGCAACTTTTGATGTTCTGAAGTTCCACAGTGAAGAAGTGGTCGTCTGTGCTATGTTCCATCAGTACAGATGTAGCAGGTACTATTCTCAGCAGCATAGATGGGTTCAGAGGAGTCGCATCATGTAATGCCACAAGATGTTGATGCCATAAAAGATGCCGGTTAGTGTTGATGCTTTAACATTTAATCTTCTTAACCAAATCTGGATGTGTTTATTGGCATTATTCAGAAGAGACACTTCTTACTGAACCCTCATCAGAGGATTCCTTTTGGGTACACACCATTTGGTAATCTTGCTTGATTTCTCAAAGTTTTTTCTCAGAAGAGATGCAATGAACAAAATACTTACCCTCAAACGCTCTTTCTGGTGAATGCTCTGTGCAACCACAGACTCTTCATTTTTTTAATTCCTCCGCATGCCACAGTAGGTTTGGAAACCCTTCTAGCAACTGTTCCTGTGCACAGCAGATGGGGCCTTTGGAATTTGCAACAGCCCCATGTTGGTTCAGCAAGTGATAAAAGACAAATATAGGCGACCCCTCTATGGGGTGACATCAGCTAACAAAGCATTCTGTGCCATCCTGTATGGATCAAAAACCATGATGGTGCAAACAATCCAACGGGGATTCTTATTAGACCCAGAGGCTCATTCCAAAAAATGTGGTGGAGAATGAGCAGTGTAGAATATGCACTTGGATTATCCACAAGAAAGGGGGATACAGAAATTAACTTCTTCTGATGGGACACATCTAACGGTTTCCTCACTTTTTAAATAAACTGTAAAACAGCACCACACAAAAAGCAGAGGATCTGAGGAGAAGACTCCACACAAGGAAGTCCTGCAGGATCAAACAGACAATATGTCCATCTCTAAAAACCTGCAAATCATACGCCCTTGGCCAATGCCTTAATGGTAGCCTTAGCTCTGGTGGAATGAGCCCGAAGGCTATCAAGAGGCTCCTTCTTTGCAAAGGCAAAATACATCATTTTTATTCAGAAATATAACTTATCAATCTGCATAATTACTGTCTGTTCCACTTGTCCCTTCTTCGCATCAATGAACCTCACAAAGACCTAGTTTACACTAGGTGCTCCTAAGTGCAGTTGTAAGAACGGACGTCTCATGTTCTACCAATGAAACCTCTACTCCTCTCAAGGGGGATGTGGCAGAGAGAATGACAAGGTCACATACGGAAGGGAGACAACACGTCAGTAGAATACCCGGGTGTGGAGCATCAGTTTGTTTGGAAATAAGGTTGTAGCGACAGCACCTACATCTCACTGACCTAGAGCGCAGAAGTAATCACAATGACGAAGACAGTTTCAAGAAACAGAAGTTTCAAAGATGATCACATCAAGGTCCGAACCAAGTTTAGGTCCTACCGTTGTATAACAAAAGGAACAGGAAAAAGCATACATGCAAGCCAGTTCAAAAAACGTATCATAAATGGTGGCTTAAATGGGGAGATCTGCTCAGGCAAATGTAGAAAAGCTGGTAGACCCAACAAATAACCTTTAACAGTGTCGAAGGTATGCCTTTTCAGGGCCATAGCCAGAACAAACAAGCACTGGCATAGCCAATAGGTCTCGCCTTTGGGACCTTATAAGTATTTAAATATGCAGAACGATATCCTTGATGCCACACCAACTGTTGCATGGCTAAACATTTGTAATGTTCCAAAGGCGAGACCTATTGGCTATGCCAATGCTTGTTAGACTTGCTAACACGGTCTTGGCATTGGTTGATCCGCATTAGTACCAGTTTAACACTCAAATATAGCAATAAGCAACAAAGAGGTGACCAGTCCAGATTAACAAAGGACCTTACACCGCGTAGCAACACGTCTCGCTGCATTTCAATTCACTTTTGAACCGTTAGCAGATTTAAACAAAATATATTTTGTTTCAAGCTCAGAAAATGCAGCAGATTGATTACGTGGCAAAGCTATTTGCATGCAAAAGTCACCACGGACGCACAATCACAACTCCAGTGGCCCAAGCATATGTTATAGTGCAGTACAGCTGCAAGCATATCAAAATAAAAAAATAAAGAAGTTATTACGCAGTCAACGCTGACATTGTCTTAAAGCTTTTTTTCTTTTAGCCATTTGCAACACGGCTAAAAAACGTTGGCAAAGCCAATAGATCTTGCATAGGCAAGACATATTGGCTTTGTCAATGCTTGTTAAACTAGCTGCTTCGACATGAGGGTTTTGGCACGCTCCATATCCTCAACCGAGCAGCTCAGCTTTTAAAATTGAAATAAATGCTGCATTAACAAACTTAACACACCCTGTTCCAGGCAGGCAACAAAGGGATCAATTATCTGCCTGTCATCTTCGCACAGGGCGCAATCAACCTGCACGATGCCTCAAACCCATTAGCGTAATTCAAGCTAAGAGTTTGGACATATTTCCACTGCTGCTTTCCACAGGGGGGGAGGGGGTATTTTTATTTCTGGGCGGGAGTATGAAGAACCTCGCATCCGCACGAACTCTGCTCTTTAACAGTAGAAGGCTTCCACACCACAAAATGTATCTTCTTAACAGGCATTACATTAACATTACAGGACTAGTTTGTCAGTTTTGTTTTTTCCTCAATTACCTTTGAAAAGGCAAGCCTGTACAGACCAATTTGAAAAATGTTAAAACTATGTAATAAAACAGTGTTGCAGCTTCCCGTATTTTTGCTTCCAACACCTGGTAACAGGACGAGCTAGCAATGAGCTCCTGCAGGAACCTGGATTATCCTGAAACATCCTCTAAAACCCACAGAAAGAAAGTGCCTGAACGACTTAGTGGCACAGCCGAGCATTGTCTGGAGGTGTGGCGAGTGAGCAACAAGTCGTGAAAGAGGTACAGCTGCAGGCAAAAAAAATAAACAAACAAGCACTGCCAAAGCCAATAGGTATCACCTATGGTAGGATCTGTTGCCATTGTCAATGTTTTTAGGCCTGCTATAATGTGTGTGTGTGTGTGGGGGGGGGGGGGGAGTGTGGAGCATGGTTGAAAAGAAAATAAATAAATTGAAGCACTATGAAGCGACCAGCATTGACCACATCATAGCTCTTGTTTTAATACACTTTCAATCATCCTACAGAGCCGCTGCGCTGGTGTATGACCTGGATAAATAAATCTTTTAAAAAAAATAAAGTCAAAAGAACTTGCAAAGGTGCGCAATATTGGCTTTGCCAATGCTGGTTTAATTTCACTGAGGGCCAGTCAAGTGTAAGTCTCTGTGGCACAGAAAAGCTCTCGTGGAGCTGTACTGAACTCTTATACAGGATAGAATGGGTTGCTGATGTGCCCCATGTGGCCTTGACATTTCACGACTACATCTAAACTTACAGTTAGAGATAACGCTACCCTCTCTCTGTGCCGGTTAGATCTGTTACGTTTAAGGTCATTGCCGTATTTTAATGAATGAATAAATTCTGTAGGACCTGTACTGGGGTTTAACAACGTGTAAAACTAAAACTTTTGAGGTTCTATTTAACATTAAGTATGGCTTTTAAAGTCTGCGCGATCGTTATTGCCAAGTCTAGTCATTGTGCTGTGATGCAGATGGCCAGTAGCCTGGTTCTTAAGAGGAAAAGCGATGCTATAAAATAAATGCACCGTATTAAAAATGTCACCATTTGCGGGGAGGAAAAGTCCTACTTCTGTATACGGATGGTAAAGCCTGCTGAAACATCAAGACACACCGTAGCACAGAGGGTTTTTCACCATTGAGTATGTAGTACGTTTAGTAGTTTTAAACATGGTGAATGAAGTTTTCAAATTAACCCACCTCTGACAGTTCCTAGCTAGCATTGTTGTTTTTTGTTTTGTAAATTCTACACTTGGTCCATGCACCACATAATTAAACAGCAGTGACGTAAAGTATATGCTGGCAAATTATGAGGCAGCATAGAAAAGTGACAACGATGTCAGAAAATGGTAGGCAAAGGGGAGGATCAAGCCCTTTATTGTAAAGACCCTCACGAGCATAGCACATTGGCATTACCAGGCGAGCCCCCCCCCTAAACAGAGAACCGATGAGGCCTGTACTGGCGGCGGCTTTGGAATGAGGACAGAGGCAGGTGCCTGATCGACTGCTGTAAAGAGTAATGCGATCTGGAACGACCAAGTAAACACAGCAGGAGCCCTTCGGAGCCCCAGTGCACGGGAGCGTACTGAAATAGCTGTAGCCTGAGAACCTGGGAGTGTAACTCCATAGCGGAGCACATGAGTCGGAGTAGTGCGGCAAGCACAGTTGCATCGGATAGAGGGGAACTGACAGTAATGGTAGCGTGGTGGGAACAACTGTGGCCCACGAGTGGGTGGCCATGCTGGTTACCGCCGCAGACGCCACATGCGCAGGTGCTGACCGAGGCACCATGCATTTATGAGCCAACCACGCAACTGACTGGTGTCCGTCGGTGCTAACAGGGAGGCAGATCTAGAGAAGCGCTTAGGGCATGGCATTGGGTATCAAGTGAAAGTCTGTGCTAATCTTAGAGAGCCGAGATGAGACTGGAGAGAGCACACCCCTGGCCTGAATGCAGCTTTGGTGCTGAAGGGGCAACGAGTACTAACAATCCAGCAGGCAAATAACCATATGAAACACAAACTACTACCAACAGGACTTTGTTCCTGCCACCGCCTTCCTGACCATTGAGTCCGGGGAAGCAAGCAATGTGCTTCTAAATGGTAAAGACAGGGGTCACAGTAATTGGAAAGGAATGCGCGCCCAGTTCAAGAGCTGAGAGGCAGCATGGCGTATAGCTGGAGGCCTGGTCGAAAGAAAAGGGGCGTGGCCACAGACCCAGCAAGGGTGACGGTGAGCATGACGAGTGTGAAAGGCTGCCAATTGGAAACGGATGGCACCCTGCACGCTCTCCGAGCCGGCAAATGCACACAGCTGTTTTCAAGCACACTCGTGCTTGTGCTGGCATCCGCCTTGCGGAGCGAGCGAGCAACACGAGAGCCATAGGTTTTCAATTAGCACGTGCGCCGCTGCTCACTCCCGCAAGGTGGATGCCAGCACAAGCACGAGTGTACTTGAAAAGGAGAAGACCAATTTCTAAAGGTCATCTCCTAGAGCAGCGCATGCGCACTGCCTAGGCGAGACCTAAAAAGTACATCAGTCAGTTTAGCATGCAACTGACCAACCAGACGGCCCAGACACCAGTAACATCCAAAGCCCATAGTAAACAATTCCTGGACAGGCGGAGGGCCACCAATATTACGTCAATACCTCTATGGTGAAGTGAAAGCCACTATACTGGTTCTGCTCAATCTCCATGCATGAAGGTGTAGGTTGTGGTGATATAGATGAAAACCCCTGCACTCTTATGTAGGTTGCAATTGATGCCATCAAAGCATGGAATGTAGTGGTGGACAGAGTTAGAGGTAAACTGGATTATGAGAGGTGCTGCCCTGGTAATCTCCCGGGGAGTTATCAAATAAACTTGGCTTTCCGTATAAAATCTGGACTATGAGCCCTAATTATAACAGTGGAGACGTTTGATGACACTCACCAAGCAATAAACTCAACTGAAGTCCAAGTCAAATAAAAGTGAAAAAGTGTAATCTCAAAGGTGATTGAGATACACATGCAAAACAGTTCCTGTTTTATAAAACGGAAGGCACACTTACTATTTTTTTCACCTGGGGTAGATTAATGTAGTGTTTTTGTGTGAAATTCATGTATTTATAAATGCCTGGACATTGAGTTGGTTCCCCTGTGTTGACTCTTCAAATCCTTGAAATGTCATAAAGCCTAGTATACAAAGGATGGGCAGCAGTTGTCCGAACCATGGAAGTGGATACATTTAAAGAGGAGGCAGTGAATGAAGATGAACAACAAACAAGGGTAAAAGGAATGAGTGGCCTATATGTCAGGAGGGTTACAAAAATGTCAGTGAGAAACAGAGTGAGAATGTTTAGGAAATGAGTAAAGGAAGTAGATTAAATCCTCCCAGCATTTGAGAAAAAATATTTTGTGCTGCACACTGGAGTCGCATAGGCAACAACCAAACTACTTGGGTATTAATTTTCATTGTTAGTATTTAAAAAGGTGGCTGAAAAGAGGGCAATGGATTGCAGTATTTGCAACAAGAAACACAGAATTCATGTGCGAATTTTGGAACCATTAAAATTTCTAATGAGGCCATGGGCCAAGGAGGTAGTGGGTTCTATGGGTGCATTTGACTTCTTGGGCACAGAGAACAAATGTATTGTGGTGATGGTTAATTATTATTTGAAAGGGTTTGGAATTGAATTGTCGCAAAGTGAAAGCATTTATGGAGAGATTATTTCTTAGTGAAGAATATTCTGAAAAAACTCATGTCGGATAAGAGGGGATAGTTTTGGTCTCCTGAGGTTCAAAAGTATCTTGAAGATATGAGGATGGCTGTATGTAATCCAAAAAGCAATGGTTTAGATGTATTAATCAATATAGTGATAAAGGACAACATTCAAGCTGCTGTGACTAACTATACCTTTTGTGGAGTTTGTGAACCAAATGATATGGTAATAAAGAACTACTACACATACTCTCACAGGATATTCATCATTTCAATTATTGAGAGGAAGGAAAAACTATAACAAGTTTAACCACAGGTGAGGTGGACATGGAAATGTACATAGATGGAGAAGCGCTCAGAGGGTGAATTGACAAAAACCAAGAGGCTTACAAAGAGGCGGTATGAAAAAAACAGGGCTGCAAGAAGGTATCTCAAAGTTGGGCAGAAGATATAAATAAAAAAACCTTGTGCAGTTCTAAATATATGTCACTATATTCAGAGCCGACAATCTTTGAAAGTAGTAAATATGATAAAACTGAGGAGGACAGAACTATGTAGAATAAGGAAAGTGTAGTAGTTTGTAAGGAAAATGAGAAAGGGCAATGGAGTGGTAAAAGGGCAAATGAAGATAAGAGTGAGGAAGATGGAACGCGTTACTTACCTGTAACTGCGGTTATCCAGTATTGGTATCTTTCATAGATTCACATGCCCGAATCATTCCCCGTCGTCGGGATGGGAGTCCCCGGTACATAAATAAAGTAATGTCTCACTAGACATATAGAGTAATAGGACAAGGGCCTCACCTTAGTAACATATCCATGTCCTTTTGTAAAAAAGGACCAAACTTGGAGAGTAGCCAATCAGCTATCACCACCCTCTAGAACCTTCCTGGAAGGAGCTCTAGTCCCTCAGATATTCGTAAGCACAGTGCTAAGTAGTTGTATCACTGAGAGACCCAAGAGAGACCTTCCAGGGGAGGTGGGTGGCCTGCATGTGAATCTATGAAAGATACCAATACTGGATAACCGCAGATACAGGTAAGTAACGCGTCCCTCATCCAGTATTAGGGTATCTTTCATAGATTCACATGCCTGAATCAGAATAGTAAGCAATGATAAGCACATTTCGAAAGGCATAGTATATAAATATTCACCAGATAACATATCAGTGTGAAAATAGAAAGTACCAAAAAGCAATGACATAGCAGAGGCATAAAACACAGTAGAGAAAAGTGCGTATAGAAGAAAGGATGGTGGGATGAAAGGAAGGGCTCACCTCTAATGAAATAGATGACGGAGCACCGCTTGACCCACTGCAGCGTCTTTCATGAGTTCCGTATCCAGGCAGTAATGCTTGGTAAACGTATGCAGCGTTTTCCATGTTGCCGCTCTGCAAATGTCTGCAATGGGCACACCTGCAAAAAGTGCCATTGAAGTAGAGATTGCCCTCATGAAATGGGCTCGGACTGTTGAGAGCAGGGGCTGCCCCGCTTGCTGGTGACAAAAAGTAATAGCTGCGGAGATCCAGCAAGAGATACTTTGTTTAGTGAGTGGGAGACCTTTCCTCGGTCGACTGTAAGCCACAAAGTGTTGGTTGGATTTGCAGAACGTCTTTGTCTTGTCAATGTATAATTTCAGGCAGCGTTTAAGGTCCAAAGAATGCAGAGTTTTTTCTGCCACTGCTTATGGATTTGGAAAGAAGGAGCGCAACACAATAGGCTCATTGAGATGGAAGTTCGACGGAACCTTAGGGATAAACTTCGGATTCGTGCCAAGTATGACCCTGTCGTGTTTGAATTGAAGGAAAGGGTCTTGAATTGAGAAAGCATGAAGTTCACTCACTCGCCTGGGCGAGGTAAGGGCTAGAAGGAGCGCCTTTTTCCAGGACAGATACTTGAGATCCGCTCTGTTAATTGGCTCAAAAGGGTGTTTCATAAGTTGAGCCAGAGCCGTGTTGAGTTGCCATGCAGGAGGTAAAGTCTTTACCGGAGGAAATGTTCTAAACAGGCCTTTAAGGAATTGTTTAATCAACCGATGAGACCACAGAGAAGGGCCCGCAGAGGATCTCCTGAAACAGGATATTGCTGCCAGATGGACTTTAATGGAGGCATGAGCGAGACCAGATTTTGCCAGATGAAGAAGGTAAGGCAGTATTTGCTCTGGAGAGGATGAAAGAGGGTGTATTTTGTTTGACCTGCACCAAATACAGAACCTCTTCTACTTTAAGGAATATGTTTTGGGAGTACTATCTGCTCGAGCCCGAGCCAGAACTGCTCTACAGGCCGGAGGGATGTCTAGACCCTGGAACTCTCTGAACTCAGGAGCCACGCTGATAATCTGAGAGATGCTGGATCCGGATGCTGGACTTGTTGGTGGTTCATAGTGAGGAGAGAGGTAAACGGTTTCAACTGGATCGGCGGTTTCACGGAGAGAAGGTGAAGCTCTGTGAACCAGTGTTGGCGTGGCCAAGCTGGAGCTATCAGGATGAGCGTGCAGGGTTCCGCTTTCAATTTCCTGAGCACCCTGGGAATCAGGGGAATTGGTAGAAAAGCGTATGCAAAGACGTTGCACCATGCAATCGAAAACGCATTCCCTAGAGATCCCTTCTGGGGATGCCAGCTTGCGAAGTGTTGGCATTTGGCGTTCTGCTGGGTAGCAAACAGGTCCAGAAGAGTGCCCCATTGAGAGAATATGCGGTTGAGGGTCCACCGATTCAACTCCCACCCACTCGTGACATGCTGTCTTGTCTGCTCAAAGAGTCGGCCAGAACGTTGTGTGTTCCTGGAACATACTCTGCTCGAAGAGAAATGTTGTGAAGGAGCAGCCAGTTCCATATTTTTTACGACTCGTGAGAGAGCGTTAGAGAACGAGTCCCTCCCTGCTTGTTTAAATAGTGCATTGTCGTGGTGTTGCTGGTCCATACAATCACTAGAGAATTTCTGATTCGCAGCAGGAATGCCAAAAGAACGAGATACACTGCTCGGAGCTCCAGAAGATTTATGTGGAGTTTTCTTTCGGAAAGGGACCATTTGCCGCTGATCTGGAGTTCTTGGAGGAAGGCTCCCCAACCTTCCAGGGACGCATCCGTTGTGATGAAATGTGGAGAAGCAGGAAGCAAGAAAGGCAAGCCTTGAGAAAGGTTCTGAGGGCAAATCCACCACCGTAGAGCCTTTATCATCAGAGGGGTCACCTCGATGACATCTTCGAATGGCCCCATACATTGGACTCATTGAGCTGAAAGCGCTTCTTGAGGAGGTCGCATGTGAAGGCGACAGTGTGGAACTAGTAGGATGCAGAAAGATATCATCCCGAGCAGGGATTTGAAAAGGCGCACAGCAAGAGCCTTTTTGGAGCGTATGCGGAGCGCCAAGGATAGAAGTTTGTCTTTTCGCTCCTGTGAAGGAAACGCTTTCTTTTGGAGCGTGTAGAGAGTAGCACCCAGGAAAGATGTGCGCTGGGAAGGCTGAAGGACGGACTTCTCCTGATTGAGAGTAAGCCCCAAAAAAATCGAAAAGCCTTAAACAGGCGTCAGAAGACCTGGACCTAGAGAGGGTGCTTTGACGAGCCAGTCGTCCAGATATGGAAAGACTTGATGGTGTTGTTGTCGGAGATATGCAGCCACCGGAGAAAGGCATTTTGTAAAAATGCGTGGCGCCGATTTGAGTCCGAACGGCAGGACACGAAATAGGTAATGCCTGCCCGCTACTGTGAATCTCAGAATTGTTTTGTGGTTGCGGTGTATCAGGATGTGAAAATAGGCGTCTTGAAGGTCTAAAGACACCATGTAGTCGTCCGTATTGAGTAGGTGTAGCACTTCCTGGATGGTAACCATAAAACGACTGCTTTTTCAAGAATTTGTTATAACTTCTCAAGTCTAATGTCGGTCACCATTTTTTCTCCTTTTTGCGTATTAGGAAAAATCGGGAGTAAAATCCCTTTGACGTAGAGGAACTCTTTCTATAGCTCCTTTCTAGAGATTAAGAGAAAGTTCCAGGAGCAGAGCACGCAGATTTTTGTGAAGCAAAAGGGGAGGGGTTAGGGGAGGAATTTGAATGAATTCTAGTGAATGTCCGAATTGAACCAGTTGCAGGACCCAACGGTCCGTTGTTATTTGCTTCCAATATTTTTTTAGAAAGTGGGAAATTCTCCCTACAACCTTGGAGGGCAGAGAGGAGTTGGAGACCGGCGGTAGTGGGAAGTCATTGTCGCCGAGAAGCGTCTTTCTGTCTGCCACATTTGCCACGAAAGGAAGATTATGTGTAGGTGGATTGCTGTTGACGTTGCTGGTATTGAGGCAGATATTGCTGCGTGGAAGAGAAGGAAGATCGGTGTTGGTAAGCACCCCTGGTAGACGGTTGACCTCTCCCTCTTGAGCCTCGAAAAGATGGGTCTTGAATTAGAGGGTACCCAAAGCCCTAGCCGTGTCGGTATCCTTTTTAATACCTTGCAGAGCTTCGTTGATGTGTGTCCCAAAAAGAAGCAGACCATCGTATGGCATGTCCAAAACCTTTGTTTGGACCTCCGGTCGCAATGAAGTCGCCTTCAACCAACCCTGGCGCCGTAGTACAGCTGCACCCGCAAGTTGGCGAAATCCAGTAGAGGCAATATCCATCGCACAGTCTATGATCTCCGATGCAGACCGCTCGCCCTTTAGCAAGATTTTCTTTGCCTCTTCCTTCGAGTCCTCTGGCAAGGCCGCAAGGTATGGAGCAATATCTGCCCACATCTGCCTGTTATAACGTCCCAACAGTGCCAAGGAATTGGATGCACGCACAGTTAATGCAGACATGGACGAGAAGCGTTTGCCAATATTGTCCAGCCGCCTACCCTCTTTGTACGGAGGAGTGATCAGCAGAGAGGAAGGATTTTTTGATTTCCGCTGAGCAGCTTGTGTAATGACTGAGTCCGGTTTAGGATGGCCGGTCAGGCAAGCCGGAGCAGTATCTGGAGCCCTATATTTCTTATCCAGACGAGGCAATACTGGAGGCACCGAGGAAGGGTTCTGCATGATTTTAACACCCTGATCCCATATATAGTCTATAATAGGGATAGATCAACGGATTTCTTATATGGCTCTTTAAAATCATAGAGGAAGCAATCCTGTTGGTGTGAGGGCATAGGTATTTGAAAGCGCTGCGCCGCTCTTTCCACTATGTTGTGAAAACCTCCAATGTCCTCCGGAGGCGAGTCAGCTGTGGTGGGTATGGGAGAAGCTGGACAGGGAAGTATGTAATCGTCCCACTCGTCACGAGTAGACTGGGAATCCTGAAGTTTCCCTTCTTCATGTTGTTCCTCCTCCTCATCGTCAGTGGAAAGTGGAGGTGGTGATGGGACAGGCTCAGGCTGTAAGCTTAACGGAGGAGGTCGCGGTCTTGGTGGCGGAGACACAACCAGAAGTGGAGACGTTACAGATGTTGGAAATCTCTGCTTATAGTCCGAAATGAGAAACTGCAGGTTAGAGACCAGGGATGCAGGCAAACAAACCATGGGAGTTGGAGGTGGATGCCATTCTTCAGGAGAAACTTCCCGATCTTCCTGTCCTTAATCATCATAGTCCGAACTGTCCTGGTACTTAACGTTCAGTTGCGATGGGCTTGTCGCTGGTCTAAACATACTGCCATCATCAGAGTCTTCTTCCTCCAAAAGATGTGCTGGAGGCAAGAGCTGAACTCTACTAGGGGAGGTCGGGGTTTGCGTTAAAGAACGTTTTGTGATTTTTACGTGCACATACGCACTTTGTAGGTCAGAATCTGCTGTCGTCGACTGTCCCGTCGACGGCAAAGTCGTCGACGGTGAAGCGCCGACGGGTACCATGGTAGATTTAGGCCCCGTCGTCAACTGTGTTGTCGTCGTCGATGAAGGTTTCGTCGACGGAGCCGTCGTCGACGGAGTCCTCATCGACGATTATGTAGATGTCGACGGGACAGTCTTCGTCAACGGTGTCATCGTCAACGCCGTCGTCGGCGATCGCAGCGTAGACGGTAGTTTGGAAGTCGACGATGTCTTTTTAATTTTAAGCGTCGACGAGACAGACCTACCAGCCGTCGATGATCGAGTTGTCGTCGACGTTGATAGTGAATGAGACGCGACAGAAGTTGAAACGGTCGTCGTCACATTCAATGCCGTCGATGGAGATTTCCTGGTCGTCGAAGCCCCCATCGACGAGGCCGTCGTCAACGGGGTGGAAGAGGGTTTTTTGAAGGCATGAAGAGCTTCCCGAGGAGAAACCTTCTCTGGAAGAGTCTTAGGAAGGACCTCTGAAGACTTTTTATGCGCCTTCTTTTGAAGTGGCTGCGACGAAGGGCCCGGAGAAGCCACCCGTGGTCTTTTCTGAGAGGACTGTGAAGATATGGACGAGCCCTCACTTTCCTCAGAAGACAGCACTGTATCTTTGTCTTTAAGCCTCTGCAGCTAAATTAAGAGGCGTCCCTCTCGATCTTTGAGGGTCCTGGTGGAAAAGGTACGACATACCTTACAATCCTTCGAAGAGTTGTTCGGATAAAGGCAGTAGAGACAGGCTTTGTGTTGATCGTCCACATGAAGTCTCTTTTTTCCACAGGAAGCACAAGATCTAAAAAGGCCCTTTTTCGGAGTATCTGCCATGAAGAACTGAAGAACTTCACCCAGAAGATGGAAATCTGAAGAAAGAAACACTGGTAATCCAGAAACAAGGAATGCTGAGCAGAGCTCAGAGGAGACTCCCTTAGCACGACGTGCGGTAGAAAATCTGAGGACTAGAGCTCCTTCCAGGAAGGTTCTAGAGGCTGGTGATAGCTGATTGGCTACTCTCCAAGTTTGGTCCTTTTTTACAAAAGGACATGGATATGTTACTAAGGTGAGGCCTTTGGCCTATTACTCTATATGTCTAGTGAGACATTACTTTATTTATGTACCGGGGACTCCCATCCCGACTACCGGGAATGATTCAGCCATGTGAATCTATGAAAGATATCCTAATACTGGATAAGCTGAAGTTGTGAATGATAACAGGCGGAAGGGGAAGAAAAGAGGCATGTTCATTTAAAATTATTTAAGATATTACGAGATTATGAGTATACATGTAGATAGTGTTACGCATTCACATATAGCAACATTTGTATCTATTCAAATGTGATACGTGATATTTATGTAAGTCTACAGATGTAATTGTATACATTATATAGATTATATTTAGGAGAGCAAAAAATAATTTGTATTTCATTCAATTAAAGGAGGAATATATGAAGTATGCCATAAATTAGCAGATTGGTTTCAACAGATGGCATCAGGGCATGAATGTAGAGGTGGACTAAGTTAGCTGCATCCATCACCACTGTGAGCTCTAGCTGGGGTAGGGAGAAGGGCTTACAACATAAGGTTGTCCATCAACCACTGAAGACCCTGAGCTGCCTCCTCTGACAAGCAGATATTGTTTTTGAGATACCTACCAAGTGCTAATCACACTGAACACAAAAGTTCCATTGGAAGGCCTGCATGTGCCAATGGGCATAAGGCACCAACAGGATACTCAAGGCTAGGAGGGCAAGAAATCTCAATTATTTGGAATGAAACAGCTATGAACCCAAAAGATCAGTATCATACCCTGGATGCTCAGGACTCACTGCATTAAAAAAACAATTATATTATTTTTCCTCAGTAGCTAACAAGTAGTTTTAAGCTTCAGAAAACACAGAAGGTTCAAATCCTGAGGTGAATACAGCTCTTAGGAAGATTCCCATTGCAGTGTGCAGCTAAAATGTAAACTAGTTATTTATCTGTAGTATTGTAGCTCAGCTTATTCCATGTACACGTGTAGCTCGCTACAGTGCTATCTATTGGTTGGATCTGGGAACACAGCAATTTATTTTTTTTACATTTTATTTTACTTTGAGCTTCAGCTCAAAACATCTAATACAAGCTCTAAATGCTTCCCTACATTATTTACTGCCACTTTCATCAGTTTCCCCATTAGTGATGTGCAGGGACGAATTTATCTAAACACTTTCACTGCCTTCAGGAAATAAAAATATTTGACACAATGCACAAGAATACGGTGAAACCCTGGTAGAGAAAATGTTACATTGTGTAATGAAATGTCATGGTCAATAGTCTCTTTAAATAGTATGCTGCTCCACTTCACTACAAAGGTGTGAGGTTTGACGTAAAAGTAGGATCGTTCCAACTACAAAAGTACAACTCAAGGTAAGCAACTAATGGCCAGATGAAGAATTGTTATTGTCGCAAAAGCTCAGATTTGGATTTTGAAACCATAAAAAAAAATTGTTTTTTTTTATAATGTACTAAACCCATTTTCGAAGTCAATATCTTTTTTTCCAACTCCTAAAAAGGGATTAGAAATGGCTATAGAATCCCCATTTCTAAGGGGTGCATTTAGGGCATCCGTTCAAACAGCGATTCATTATGGTATGCATCACTGTTTTAAGACCAAAATCTGATAATTAAATATTAGCATTCTAGCGACTCCCAACACGGGGTGCTATGATAATCGCGGAAGGGGTTTTTTTCTTTTAAAAAAAAATTTAACAGCCCAGCTGAATTTATGAAAAATGATTTATTTAAAAATACATCACTGACACGGTCGTCTGCGGACATTCCTGTGATGGCCAGCGATTGTAGGAATATGCAATTTGTAACTTACCTCTTGAATACTGATGAGGTAGGTCAAATTGCAACTCACTACGATACGGAATTTAGTGAACCAAAATAACACATAGATCGCTTAGCAAAATTCCACGCTCGTAGCAATGTGTGACCATTATTTTTCAACCAATGTTTTTTTACCTATGGAGCTAGTTTCTTTCGAGTTGTAGACCTCTTTCACAAGCTATGGATCAACTGTATAGCATCATCTTTCCTAAGGAAGCATGTGTGCAGAGGGAGCATTAGCAAACTAATATGTTAATATAGTTTGCCCAACTGCTGCCTCAAGACATCATTAAATATTTACACAATAATATTTAGCAAAGTTAGATTTATGCTGCTGCATGTGTCACTTAGAGGCAAGTTCTATGTATGCTAACTAAGCACCTTACTTTCTAATGGAATGTTGTCAGACTGGAAAGTAAACTCTAATGCACCAATTTCTATGTAACGAGGAGTGAACAGTCCCTATAATTCATCTAACAACTGCACACTTTGCGACAGCCTTCCTAAACATTTAAAAGCATGTGAATAAAAAAGAAACTGCTTGCTTTTCTTAGTTAGTCTAGTGATGTCTATGTTTATATACTACATAAAGGATGCTTAAAGTAGCTTTGTTTCACCAACCCTTCATAAAGATCTAATAGCTAGCAAAAAGTCATTTTGATCTGTTCTAATATTGTCTGGTCCCCCAAAGGAAGCATTATAAGCATACTTGGAACTATTAATTAGATTCCATGTAAGAGGGGATATCTGACACAGAGGGTACAGCCCTTTGACCCATCCGTTTTATTAAGTGCTCCCATATGCATGCTGAAAGAGTTGCCAAATAAGCATAGCTTAAAGGACTAAGTAATAAGGTAAATGTAATAGAGCATTATTAACATCTTGTGGAGATTGCTGGGGATTACTGTTACAGTAGCAATTTACAAAGACAGCACACAAACCTTGTATGTAGTAGGCTACTCTCTTCCCTTAGCATCTCCATACACCTCACTGTTAATCTAGACATCCAAACTCATGTTTTAGGAGCCACAACAGACACTATAAACCTGGGTGTGTGACCCTTCCCAATTATACTAAATGTGGTATTTGCAACTGCAGGAATTAATGTTTTTAAGCATTGGTCACTGTAAGTGAATTTCTTTCATATATAGGTTCATTTGTTGACTGTCTATACTTCCCTTTCGCAGTAGGGTATGTCTTTAAAGTTTCCTTGGTAAGTCGCACGATGGCACAGGCAAGAATTGGTTCCTTCCATTAAAGTGAGTTTCGAGCAAGTAACAATATTCTTCCTCTAGCTGTATAACCTAAATATGAGCTACTACATTTTTTTTTTTTTTATAACTGTCTGGCATGTGAAAATATGGTCTGGTAGTGTGGAATGAGCGGGATACCCTACTATGTCATGGGTACTGTATCCTAAATTCCTATCATATCTTTTCCTCTTCATTTACCTCATCCTCTACACTACTATATTCTGAATTGCTGAAGATCCGGACTACAATATCGCCCCAGATTCTTCTCTATGTTATGTCGACATGACACCCTTAATTTGGTTTGCTGCTAAATATGTTATGTTTCTGAATTTCTAGGCCTTTTCGGTTTACCCTTCTTTGAACAGCTCTTCGGATCCCATCTTTCTTTTCATCTATAAAATGTATTAGCCTTTTATGTTATAAACGGTTATGTGCTGTTGCTTGCCATTTAATTAGTTTACAATGGGCTAAGAGCACGCTCACTGCTTACCACTGGTTGGCTTCGCTGTCACTCATTTCCTTGCTTCACTTCCTCTTCATGGGTTTGTCCCTCCCCTGGAGCATGTCCCAAATACTTGCGTCCTTCCACTGCTTATGCTTTCAAAGTTACTTTCTTATTTTCGTTGAAGCGCTCCATGTTACAGGCCATCTCCCTTATGTATTTCTACTTGTGTCCCTCTTAGTGTTGTTGCTTACCCCTTCCTGCATTGCTGCTTACCCCTTTGTGCCCCGTTTTGCGTTGTTGCTTACCCCCTCATGCCTAGTCTTGCATCCTGTCTCACATTGTTGCTTGCCCTCTCCCATCCTGCATTTTGCTTACCCCCTCCCTCCCCGTCCAGTTGTTGCTGCCTGCTCAGTCTCACCCAATCCAGCGTTATTGCCTGCCTCCTCCCACCACACATTGTTGCTAGCCCCCTCCCACAGGTGTTGCTTACACCCTCCCCCCCACATTGTAGCTTGACCTCTCCAACCCTCCAGTTATGCCAGAATAAACAAGCATTGGCAAAGCATGGCTGATTCTAGTTCGGCCAAGAGTGTTCAGGAAAAAATATAAAGTTTTGTGTTTCAGCCGTGGGAGCAAGTTTTATGTAAGCAATTTGGTGTGGTGGTCATGCTGCTGTGCAACATGGCTAGAAACATTAACAAGGCCAATAGCTTGTGTTGCCACATTTGGGTTTTGCCAGTGCTTCTTGCGTTTCCAGTTGATGGCAGTTTTTTGAGAGTAAAGTGTGACTTCATGATTTATCTTTTAGGTGTTTGTTGCACTTCATACAAGCCGATAATGCTTGCCTCTTACAAGTCATTGTTAGGATAGAAAAGTTCTCTACACGATGATGGGAGTGCACCCCTCCCTGAAGTACCTCACCTGTAACCATATCTCAATCCCTAGTACTGATTTACGGTCATGGGCGAAAACAGGTCATGCGTGTGCACCATTTCCTAGGCCGGCCTCATGGATTGGGGTTTGGTTAGACTGGGAGGGGTGCCTAAAGCACAAACTTTGAATTGGTAAAGGTATGCTGCATTTACCAAGAGTTAGGTAGCACAAGAGCAGTGGTGGCAGTATACTGTGCTTTGTGTTTTTTATAATGAGGGTCAGTTCTGCAAACAGGCTTTTTAACCCGTGTCACTAGATTGGGGCCTACCGAACCACCCACGCAAAGTTCTACTGCTGTGCGTTTAACATGCCCTTTCCCTACATATCAGGTTAGCATGTAGAGCGGAGCAGCAAGTGTCTGTTTGCATGCTGTGAAGCATATGTGCCTGTGAGTGGTCTAATGCATGGAGAACTGCAGGTTCCATAATGAAAACCCAGGGCCTTGGAAAGGCAAGAAAAGGGAAAAAAACCTTCCCAGACAGATCTGAAGATTGCCACATTCCTGAGAGTTGGGTGGGGCACACACACCCTGGAGGAGGGGAAGAACAAGGCTCTCTTGTGCACTTCAAAAGCACACTGATTCTGAATAGGTCACATTTCAGAGGGGTCTTGGCACATCTCAGGAAGAGGATGTAACTGATAATATAAACACTGAAGAGACAGTGAATCATAAAGAGCAGGGCTGGAGTCGTAAACTTTCGGATGAGCAAGGCTGACATGCAAGTGTGATCCTTGCAACACTTTTGCAGTCTGTGTTGTAAAGCTATCAAGGTTGCTCTTGCTGTGACAGATTGCTTCCTAGATAAAGGATTGAGCAGGGGAGTGGCACTTCAAAGGAAGTAACACCACCACATGGGTTTAACAGAGAAAGACATTGAACCGCATCTGTGTCTTTAAATAAATTATAGAAAAGGGGAGCTTGAGTATCTCAAATGGTCAACTGTCAAGCAGTCCTGTCTTGCTGTAGATCGACATATTAAACTAAGAAAGACTTCTGATTTATGTGACCAGGACTGAGGACCAAGGTATGCTAGTCTCCCTGCTGGGTGAGGGAACATCAACCAGGAGAATCAAGATCACCTGCCCTAGAGTGGCAGCATCTGCCTGCCTACCAAGACCAGAGGACCCTGTTAGGAAGAGGAGGAGATTACCAGAGGGAGCTAGGTCCAGTGGAAGATCCTGCTGATCACCCCTGAAGTGGAGGGTGAGATTTACAGTCCTGAGGGACTCCCGCACCAATCAACAATCCTATATGCCAGAGGGGGCCACTATGAAAAGAAGTGATGTTGCACTGACTGGGCAGTTTGCCCATGTGTCATCCAAGTCCGCAACTCTGTATGCCAGAGGGGGTCACCATGAAGACCAAGAACCACAGCCCTGGTGCACCACTGTGAAAAGTGAGGGCCGTGGTCCAGGTGCAGCCTGCAACCATGAAGCGCAGCAGGTCCTGACCCATGCACCCAGAGCAACGACTGGAGAATCTGTGACCAATTAACTGCCCAAGACTCTCTCCGTCGAGATAGAGTAACTTATTGGGATACCCAGGCACCTGGACAGCAGCAACAAAACTACAGCTCTTCACCAGCATCCACTCCAATTAAGTGCATGCAGTGCCTGACTGCTGAACTCTCAGGGTATAACATATCACAATACCAGTGGAAGTGGGTAAGACGGATAGCCCGGCTGCGGAACCCTGGGGGAAAGGGGTTTGGTTAATAGCACTACGACACTGGACATTTTCACTTCTAAAAAAAAAAAAACACATTGCAAAACTTCTAAAACTAGCGTACCCAGAATTCGCTCGAGAACCAGCCTTACAAAGATAGTGTATATTGTTTGTATATGCTGTATTTCAAATTGTGTTAGTCTATAAATACTACTTTTATTATAAAAGCAAGTATCTGGCTTGACATTCATTTATTGGGGTTGCTGGCTTTATTGAGTCTTATGCACCAAGCACCTACTATCTTGTGCGCCTCCCCTCCCCCGACCCTGGGAGAAGCCTTGAATTGCTTGATCTGTACTACCACTGACAGTCAAGTGCTGAAGGGGTAGTACTTGGCCCAGTCACTCAGGACTCAAAAGTCGGACCCTGGGACATCAGGAGTAAAGGCCTCAACCAACATGGTTGGGCCCAGTAACTCCTCCTTTCCCAGTCGCTCTCTAAAATGGGTTCTGAAAGTAATTTAAAGATTTTCATTGTCAATGAGTTTTGAAATTCAAGAACACAATCTTAAGCAGTGTAAGGATAGCCCTTTTTTTGGGGACAGAAAGGAATACGACAGTAACTTCAATCTGGGGAGTTCAATTGTAATACCCTCTTCAAGTCCAGAGCCTAAACATGTTTCCCTTGTGTTACTTCTGTGTCCTTAAGGTGAGCCACCGTCATCTGACAAAAAGCAGGAATTTAAAGTCGGAGTCCACCAAAAATCTTGCTGCAAAACTAACATCTCCAGTATCCTCAACTAAACATCAAGCTATCTTAACTCCAATATCCAAACACAAGCAGACATTCAAAACCAGTAGAACACAAGAAAAATCTTAAGAAACAGGGTGGTCATGCCGTGAGGCACTGTGGATATGGAGTAGGCATAATGATTAGACTGACTTTAAATCTGGCTGACACCCACAAAGATGTTGAAAAAGCACAGCATGTCACTCAAGAGTAGGTTCAGGTTTGAGGGCCTTTTGGCCATGTAGAATTCCAAGAAAACATCTAATTTGCTGTTTTTTCGACCAACGGAATGAAGTTGGTGAACTACGCAACATGCGTAATATACTGCTCTGCATGAACAACGGGGATACTAACGTGACAATGGGAAATAACAGAAACAAGTGAATCAGTGAGATGCAGTGCTAAAGACATCTGCTTTACCCAACTGTGTGCTGTCACATACCAAAGCACATTAATTCTAAAGATTAATTTAGGGGAATTAACTGTGCACTTACAGTTAAGTGTACCATGCTACACCCAATTACCTTCTATACAGCTGTTGTTCGGACTTTTCATTTACCAAAGTTTTAGTAACAAACCGATCTTTGAAAGTGATAACACATACATTTTTTTGGGCATCACCAAATAAAAATCTATTGCATTAGATAAATTAAATGACCGGAAAGAAACATTAATCCGAATTCCGGATAGTTACTATCTACATTTAAAAACATTTTTTTTTAATCCATAGAAAAATCATTAAGTTACCAATTAAATACTGTTGCAGAATTCTTGCATAAATCTTTGTGCTCTTCTTTAGTCTAAGTGAGGAGTCACTAAAGAAGTCAATGATGAAAGAACATGAAACGAAAATTATTTGTCCAAAAACATCTGACTAAATAGAAATCATAAAGTAATTAAATCCAAAGTAGCACATTTTCCCTCAAAACTCGAAGTAGGAGAACTGCTTAGCAACGGTGATCACCATTTAGAAGCAGGTGAGAAAAAAGCCAAACCTGCAACTGCCTGAAAAAATCTAACCTTTGAACCCCAAGAAACATGGAAGGAAAATTAGTACTTACCCTTCTTTGTGTTTAAAGTGCTTGAATGCCAAGTTTAGAACTTCATGTACAATTGGATCTGGCACTGGGTGAACAGGAATCTAGAATAAAGGTACGAAGATTCATAAGTTAAGTGTAGCATAGTACAAACACACTCCAGAAACTCAAAAAGGTTTTCAAATAGAACTTATTTAAGTGCTAGTCATTCCTACTTCATTTAATCATTGGACACTGAAAAAATTGTTTTGGAATGGATCCTGGCAGTCTACAAGACCAATTCCACATTCTTGATGAGCTGTGGCTTTACCCTAACCAACAGAGCACTCAAAAGAAAAAACAGTTTCAACAACAAAGATTTGCTCATGTCTGTAGTTTTGCTTGAACAAGGCAATACTTAGTAAAAAAAAAAGTAACAATGGACAGCAATGTTCACACCAAATTTACGTAAAAAGTGAAAATGGAGATAACGGGAACGATTATATGATTAAACAACTACCACTTAAACAACGAGTGCCTAAACCACGAAGGCTAAACTACGACCAAAGCCAAACCATTACGTATTGAACGATTTACTAAACCACGAAATTTAATCACAAATCTACATTGTTAGGGATTCGTTATAAGGCCATTTCCCCCACCGCGCATACGCATCTAGTGCCTCGAAACATCCAGCTGCCGCAAGGAAAGCTTTTATATTTTCGACTCCGAATGTTTCAACCTTTCTTCTCTTTTGCAGAGAACAGATATGGGCTAGCTACGGACACCGAGGCAGACCAGGACAACAAGACAATTGACCTATCCCTCCGCAAGAACCCTACCTAATGTTTGTTACAAACTCAGGCCCTAATAAAGCGAAGTTTGAAAGGTTTCTTTGACCTCATAGCGCTGTTGGCTAAGGAGCACAGTAAGTGTCACCACGAAGCTAGGTAAAGGTGGCAGCCAGGCCCTCTGAATAAAGCAGGGGTGTCAGAAAGGTGACCTTAAATCGCCTCTGGTGTCAGACACTTGGATTCAGCCATTAATTCCACCCTCTTGGTAATGCACTCAGTGCCGAAGCGATGAGGTCATTAGCTCAGGTAACATGATCAGCCTCACTTCTTTGACTGTTATGTTTCTGCGTTCTCTCGTTCGTCACTAAAAACCGACCTCTTCCCCGAAGCCCCCTTCTCATACAAACTTTCAGGGTGCCTGGCCTGTCTGTGGGGAATTACAGACACAAAGAACAGCATTCCTCAAACCAGCACTTGTGAACATGTCTGCACAGCCCCTTACATGCTTGGAGAGTGTCATATGCGCCCTTCCCCTCCCATCTCTCCAAAGCGACCCTCCCGCTGCCACACCAACCCCTCTCCCAGGAAGTTGAAAGCGGTACAGCGGTTCTCTGGAAATCGGGTTAGTATGTTTCAAGGCGATAGAATATGCATGCTAGTTTTATAATGCAAATGCCATGTGCCAAGTATGGAGACACCTTGCCACGGTGATGGGTGAAGTCTCATATTTGGGAAACGGCCTTATTAATGAATCCCTAACAATCAGTAGGCTTAGGACTAGTGGTTAAGGAGGCTGTGGTTCAGTTATAGTAGCTGTTAAGGAGGTCGTGGTTCTGGTACAGGTCGTTGTTTAGGAGTCGTTGTTAAACCCACTCGTTGTGAGGGATTCGTTATTAAGGCTCTCTCCCAACAGGAACCAGGCAAGAAGTAATGTTGCAAATATTTCTTGGAGCAATAAAACCACTTTATCACCTGGACTATAAATGGGTTAATATGAGAGAAAATGTAAAAGGGAGCCATTGTAAAGCAATAATTTGTCACTCATTCTTTCGTAAGGAACCAACAAAAAATGCGCACACATTCCGCACAAATAAAATGGTCTTCGCAAAATGGTCCCTAATAGGGGAGCAGCAGAACAATATGTACTCTGAAATCTCCACAACCCTTCACAGGCGCTGGTTGAGTAGTGAATAAGGTAACTACTTTTAAGGGTGCCGCTAGTGTACAGTGACATTGTTTCGATTCTAAGCGGTTTCCTTCAAGGAAACTTCAAAGGCCTATTTCAGTGGCATCAGCCACCTCAAATTAAGTGATTGGGTGGAATTTCGTACACTGAAACTAAGTTCACAAATGTCAACACATTTTTTATGCTCTCTACGAATGTGCTTCAAAAAACCCACAAAACTGGATGCCGAAATATTTCTTAAAAATGGACTGGCAAAAGACTGAACATCTCCTAATCTCTTGCATATTCAAAGGCAAATTGAACTCAACTTACTGAACAAACTCAATGTGGATGGCTTCACCACCTTATTTGCAAGATCACTAAATTTCCATCCGGGCAAGACTTTAGTCCCAATTCCATACATCTAAACAAATTTGCGCAATCAGCACTTGTACCTACATTTGCTTATGAAAATGAAACTGATACAATGCCTGAATCAAAAACAGGAGCTCATCCTCTACTAATTCTGCATGCTCCTCCTTTACATCACTGAAGAAGATCGTGCATTCTATGGTGAGATTAACATGAGGTGAGAAACATTTACCACATTTTGCCAATGCAAAGAGCACTTTACTGGTTAGCCAGTAGCTAGAATCAATCTCAAAATCGGATATGGAGTATAAATTCACCGAACTGCACAAATCACAAAACATGGCCAAATTACTGACATCAGGTGGCAACTTATCCTCAAAAAGTGAAAATCTGCAACAGATTGAGGCAGATTAGGACTGAAAAAATCCAAAACATTTCAAGCCCTGAACAGTCTTTCGTGGTTGATGCAACTAACATCCAGAATTCTTTATCTGACAGATGAAAACCAGGAGTGGGTGTAACTTGCGCAATTCTGTGTAGCATATTCAAGTGAAATTACTTATTGATTCTGTGAGATTTAGCTTGAATGCCCTGAGAAGAGTAATTGTATGTTTAGTGCTATTTCTCAGCGCAAAAATGTCACCTTGTGTCCAAAATGGGCACATGGATGCATTTTGCACTACGAAATAGCACTAAATGAAAACAGAAGAAAAGTGAGCATGAGCAGCCACTCGCACTCGCTAAATGGGCTCTTCAGATAGGATTTTCCCACAACTTACTACCAGCATTTAGCTCTAATCTCTTAGCGCAAAATGCACACTTGCATCCAAAATGGAGTCAATATTCTATGGCTCAGACTTGTTGGAGTTATTCTTATGGGCAGAAACAGCAGAGACTCCCTTCAACCAGGTAATAGAATACTTCTCTTTCCAGACTACAGAGGTGTGACACCACGCAAGAGGGCAGATGCTAGTGTTCAGCAGGGATGTGCTAAACTTCATTCTGAGAGTGCCAGTAAGAAACCCAGCAACACATTACAGACACCGTGATATGGCACAACAGACACTGCTTGAGTTTCTCACGGAGTATTGACTAAGCTCTAGGGGGGGGGGGGGGGGGGGGGGGGGGGGGGGAGGAGTCATGTTTAACAGTTCAACAATGTTTCTTTAATAAAAAATATAGATGTATAACCAAAACGACCCCAAAGCTGAGCAATGCAATAGCAATACTTGTGGTTACATATATTCTAACTGGACAAGATCTTTGGCTACAAATATCAAACACTACAACTAAATACATACACATAATAAAACCACATCCACACTACTGTTTGTACTCAAAATGAAAACAGCCTCCGTTCTATGACTAAATCCTCAAAATCTGAGATCAATGCGAGAATGAATATGCTACTTACCAGTATGCATCTGTTCTTGGCATGTAGGGCTGCTGACATTCATATCTGTGCATAGATCGCCGCCTAGTGTTGGGTCCGGATGTTTGCACGTTGTTGTCCTGGAAGAGTCTTCGAAGTATCCTTGGATAGGTGACTCCTCCCCTGGACTACAGTGCGCATGGGCATCCTCTCCATCCTCAGATTGTTTTTCGCCATTGTGGCAGTGATGGAGTAGATACAGAAAGTGATGACCATGCTTGCAGTAATTCTGAGAGCTGCAGCTGCGACAGGCGCCGGGGAGGAGGGAGGGCGATATGAATGTCAGCAGCCCTACATGCCAAGAACAGATGCATACTGGTAAGTAGCATATTCAGTTCGAGGCATGTGGGCTGCTGAATTCATATCTGTGCATAGAATACATAGCAGTGCCCTCTATTAGCGGCGGCTACCCGTGCCAGCTGCAGCGGTCTGAAAAAGTGTTTTGAGAACAGCCTGTCCTACAGCTGCCTGCTGTTTTGACTGCACATCTACGCAATAGTGTTTTGTAAATGTGTGTGTAGTGGACCATGTGGCTGCTCTGCATATATCATGCAGGGGAATATTTCCTAGGAAGGCCATGGAAGCCCCCAACTTACGTGTTGAGTGGGCTCGTGGTGGAATAGTTAATGTGCGTTTTGCCTTTTGATAACAGATTTGAATACACTTAACTATCCATCTGGCTATCCCTGCTTTGGAGATGGCGTTACCTTTGTGGTGTGGGGCAAAGGAAACGAACAGTTGTTTTGTCTTCCTGAATGGTTTAGTCCTGTCGATGTAGTACATGAGGGCCCTCCGTACATCTAGTGTATGTAGTGCCCTTTCTGCAACAGTTTGTGGGTTTTGGAAGAAAACGGGCAGTTCAATAGTCTGGTTCATGTGGAACTGCGATATTACCTTGGGCATGAACTTGGGGTTGGTACGTAGTACGACCCTGTTAGCGTGAACCTGAATAAATGGCTCTTGAACGGTTAGTGCCTGGAGTTCACTAACTCTTCTGAGGGAAGTGATCGCTACTAGGAAGGCCACTTTCCAGGTAAGGAATTGAATCTCGCATGAGTGTAGAGGTTCAAAGGGTGGACCCATCAGGCGTGTGAGGACCAAGTTGAGGTTCCACATTGGAGCCGGTGGGTGACTAGGTGGAATGACTCGTTTGAGCCCTTCCAAGAATGCTTTGATGGCAGGCATTCTGAATAGAGAGAGGTGCTGCCTGGTTTGCAGATAGGCTGATATTGCGGTCAAATGGACACGTATAGAGGTGTACGCCAGATTGCATCGATATAGGTGTAAGAGATAACAGATGATGTTTTGGATGGATGCGTCCAGCGGGTTGATGTCATTATTTCCGCAATAAATGACGAACCTTTTCCATTTGGCTGCATAGCAAGCTCTGGTAGTGGGTCTCCTGGCCTCCTTGATGATGTCCATACAGTCAGGTGGCAGGTTGAGATAGCCAAACTCTAGGACTTCAGGAGCCAGATCGCCAGATTCAGCTGTTGCGGATCTGGGTGCTGAACCTCTCCATGGTTCTGCGTCAAATGCGCGGGTTTGATCCGCAGCCTTTGATGCGGCACCACGGAAAGTTCGAGGAAGGTGGTGTACCACGGCTGGCGTGCCCACGTGGGAGCAACTAGGACGAGTGTCAGGGAGTGTTGTCGGAGTTTGCGGGCCACTAGCGGTATCAATGGCGCTGGGGGAAAAGCGTACGCAAATCTGCCGGACCAGTTCATCCATATCGCATTGCCCTGCGACTGCGGATGTGGGAATCTGGCGGCGAAGCTTGGGCATTTTGCGTTTTCGCTTGTCGCGAATAGGTCTATCTCCGGATGACCCCACTGCTGAAAGTACGGTTGGAGTACTGATGGGTGTAACTCCCACTCGTGCATTTGGTGGCTGTGTCTGCTGAGCAGATCCGCCATCTGGTTGTCCTTGCCAGGGAGGTGTTCCGCCATGAGGAACATGTTCCTTTGAATGGCCCACTTCCACATGCTCTGAGCCAGATGAGACAACTGTGGAGAGTGTGTGCCTCCCTGTTTCTGTATGTAGTACATTGCGGTCATGTTGTCCGTCCGGATCAACACGACCTTGTTGCATAGATGTACTTTGAACGCCTTCATGGCTAGGAAGATTGCCATCAATTCCAGAAGGTTGATGTGCAACTTCTTTTGTTGTGTTGTCCATAGTCCTTGCACTGTGTAGTGGAGTACATGAGCTCCCCATCCCTGGAGAGACGCGTCCGCTGTCAGTACTATTTGTGGGACAGGCTCTTGGAACGGTCAGCCCTTGCAAAGGTTTTGTGGATTCCACCAATGCAGAGAGTTGTATGCCCGACCGCTCACCAACACTAGGTCCTTTAACTGTCCTTGAGCCTGATTCCACTGACGTGCTAGGCACTCCTGAAGTGGGCGCATATGTAATCTCGCGTGCGGGACTATGAAGATGCAGGAGGCCATCATGCCTATCAACTGCATGAACACTCGCGCTGGAAGTGAGTGATTGGGTTTGAATTTGGAGATCAGCAGTTGTATGCTGTCGATCCTCACTAAATTTGGCTGAGCTGTGGCCGCCAGAGTGTCTATAGTCGCACCTAGGTACTGTTGTACGTGTGCGGGCTGGAGATGGGACTTTGGATAATTCAGTGAGAATCCCAGACTGTGAAGAAGGTGAATGGTGCGGGACATGTGGCTTGCACATTGCTGGGCTGACTTCGCTTGAACGAGCCAGTCGTCTAGGTAGGGGTAGACGTGTATATGCTGCCTCCGTAGATGTGCTGCCACCGTAGCTAGGCACTTCGTGAAAACCCTGGGCGCTGTTGTCACGCCGAAGGGAAGGACTTTGAACTGATAGTGCTGCCCCTGAACAGTGAACCTGAGGTATTTTTTGTGTGAGGGGTGGATGGGTATGTGAAAGTACGCATCCTTGAGGTCCAGTGTGGCTAGGAAGTCTCCCTGCTTGAGAAGCGGAAGGACTTGCTGTAGAGTGAGCATATGAAAGTGCTCTGAAAGAATGTACTGGTTCAGGGGTCTCAGGTCCAATATAGGTCTGAGCGACCCGTCCTTTTTTGGAATTAAGAAGTAGAGGGAGTACACTCCCGCACCCTGCTCGTGGATGGGTACGACCTCTATAGCGCCTTTTAGAAGCATACTTTGCACTTCTTGCTGTAAGAGCGTTAAGTGCTCTGAGGACATAGGACGGCTTCTTGGTGGTATTGTGGGTGGAGTGGAGGTTAACTCCAGACAGTAACCGTATTTTATAATATCTTTGACCCACCTGTCCGTGGTGATGGAATTCCACGTGGACAGGAACCTTTGTAGCCTTCCCCCGACAGGTGTTATGTGGTCGGGAGGAAGGGAGAGGGCGTCACTGCTTGTTCTTGGGGGAGGACCTGGTGTTGCCGTAGCCGCGTCCTCTGCCCTTTGTGCTGGAGCCACGATATCCACCTCGGGTGTTTTTATCATAGGTGGTCTGTGTATTGCCTTTGTTATATGTTTGTTGTGACCCCTGTCCTCTACCTGCTCCCTTGTTTCCGGGGCGACGAAAGGAGCCGCTCCGAAAGGACTGAGTTTGTAGTGCGCCCATGGACTTTGCAGTGTCCGTATCCTTTTTTATCTTTTCGAGGGTGGTGTCAACCTCTGGCCCGAATAAATAGTCGGGGTTGACGGGCTGGTTCAGTATATTGTTTTGTACCTCAGGCTTGAATCCTGAGATCCGTAGCCAGGCATGTCGTCGCAACAT
This sequence comes from Triturus cristatus, assembly GCF_964204655.1. NCBI lineage: Eukaryota > Metazoa > Chordata > Amphibia > Caudata > Salamandridae > Triturus > Triturus cristatus. Next base: position 809,821,892 of record NC_140582.1, on the reverse strand, counting down.
GACGCTTGTGTTTATGGCTCTGGCAGCCGTGTCTGCAACATCTAGTGCGCATTTGAAGGAAGCGTTCGTTAGTAGCTGTCCTTCTCTGATGAGCATTTCTGCGCCTTCCTTGAACTGGTCAGGGAGATGTTGGAATATTTGCTCAAGTGTGTCATAGTGCGCTCTATCATAGCGAGCAAGGAGCGCCTGAGTGTTGGCTATGCGCCATATGTTGGCAGCTTGGGCGGCAACTCGCTTGCCAGAGGTTTCTAACACCTTGGACTCTTTGTCCGGGGGAGGAGCGTCACCTGTTGTTTGCGAGTGTGCCCTCTTGCGTGCATTCGCTACGACGATGGAGTCGAGTGGTAATTGTCCTCTGATGTAAGTAGGATCCCCAGGTGCTGATCTGTATTTTTTATCAATCCTGGGGTTTATCACTCGTGCCCTGGTGGGTTCTTTGAAAATGTCCTTGGCTGGTTTGAGGACCCCCTTCAACATTGGCAGAGTCTTTACATGTCTTTCTGAGGATGCAAAGGTGTCCATTAGAAAGTCATCTTCGATGGTATCAGAGTGAAGCTGCACCCCATGGTTATTGGCAGCACGTTCGATAAGAGCATTGAACGCTGCAGTATCCTCCGTAGGAGATGTCTTTGCCCCATAGAGTTGTGGATCCTGTGCATCGAGAGGTGCACTGGGGTCTGCAGGGTCGCCCCAAGTTTGATCAGGGTCCTGCTGGTCATCAGGGTCCGTGTCTACATGGTAGGGGACTTGGTCAGCCATGTAGTCCTCCAATGCGTCTGTATCGGAGCGTGTGGGGGAGAATCGGTGTGGATCCTGGTAGGATGAATGGAAGGGTTCATAAAGGAGAGGTTCCGATTCTGCAGGCAACTTCCTTTTTAGTGGGATCCTGAAAGGGTCCAATGGCGGCTCCGAAGTTATCCTTCGGTCCTGGAGAATCATTCTGCCAGTGCCGGCGTCGATGATACGTGCTGGAGACGTCTCAGCAGGTGTGACCGTAGGTTGGGTGACCCGTGTCCTGAGTTGGAACATTTTTGGGATTGTTGACGGAGGCAAGCCGAAGGTAATGTTGGTCGGCACCGAAGAGGCTGCGGGAGCTCCGACCGAACCGGAGCCCGACGTGTCCTGGAGGACAGGTGTGGTTTTGCTGCCTTGCGTCACACCAGGTCGTACTTGGGGCGCCTTCGAGGCTTTGGCACCGGCCAGGCTCGTAGAGGCGGCCGTAGATTTTTTCGGTGCCGGCGGGTCATCGAGTCGGGGTGAAGAGATCACCGTCGAAGTCTTCGATACCTGAGGCTTAGGTGTCGTCGAGGGAGCGATGTGAGACACAGCAGGCGGTACGGCCCTTGGTGTCGTCGGTGCCGGTAGCCGAGCAGGTTTGTCGGTGCCGATGGCTTTTTTCCGTTTGTCGACTCCAACGTCGCCCGCCTCAAGTTCGGCACCGAAGTCCCTCTTGGTGCGGTCGGTGCCGACGCGGTGCGCTGGCGTCGAAGGCCTCGATCCGACCAGCGCTACTTTCAGTTTCGGTTTCGATGGAACCTGAGCAGCTTTCGGTTTCGGTTTTGTGATAGGGAAACCAGCCTGTTTATGTAGTAATGGCTGCCGCTGAACGTCCGAGGCCGGGCCCGAGGGCGGGGCCGAAGAACTGCGGGATGGGTCTCGGGTAAGGCCCGAAGGCGATCCCTCGACCGGAGCCATAGGCTGTGGCACTGGTGTTTGAACGGTTTGAACAGGTAGGCCTTGTTCATCATTGGAGCTACTTTCTTCGGCCCCGAAGGCCTCCTCGTCGTCTCCTACCTCGGTGTCGTCTTCACCTCTGTGGAAGAGTGACTCGTCTTCCTCGTCCGATCCGGGTTCGTGTTCGGAAACGGGACTGGAGGGCAAGACTTCCAATTCCTCGACGTCCTCGGCCTCGCCGAAGATGTCTGTCGGGGCCGGTGCCGCGTGCTGCGCCTCGAGTCTCGCCGCTCGTCGATTCCGCAGAGTCTTCTTCGAGCGGAACCGGGCACAGGCCATGCATGTTGATTCGTCGTGGTCCGGCGAAAGGCATTTGTTGCACACCGGATGGACGTCGATGTGTGGGTACTTCGCATTGCATACCGGACACCTTTTGAATGGCGTCCTGGATTCCATCGTCGAAGTCGTCGATGGACAGGTAAATGCGAAAGCAGTCGGTGCTGAAAGTTAGTAAACTAACAAATTCTATCGAAACCCGATCGATAAACAGTACCGACGCGAACTAAAGGCCTTTTGGCCTCGAAAAAATATTTTCCTAACTTGAGCTAAGATAGCACATCCGAACCCAATGGCGGAAAAAAACAATCTGAGGATGGAGAGGATGCCCATGCGCACTGTAGTCCAGGGGAGGAGTCACCTATCCAAGGATACTTCGAAGACTCTTCCAGGACAACAACGTGCAAACATCCGGACCCAACACTAGGCGGCGATCTATGCACAGATATGAATTCAGCAGCCCACATGCCTCGAACTCAAAAAAACAATTGCACTATGAAGCTACATGAATGTCCATATAGCTTTACAAATCTCTGATAGCCTAACCAATCTCATGCAATCAATACTTTGTCAACGTTTCTGATGCTGTGCAGGCATTTTTGGCTCTGCTCACAACCAAAAGAGGAAAGAACACCAACCTCTACCAAAGGGACAATGTTTCTTACTGCTGTGCAGACTGATTTGTGCATTTGGAGAGCAGGAGACCGAAGCTAGAGGAAAAACGATTACTCAGCAAGGGAAATTGGTGCCACTTTATATGCAGGCAGAGTAATTCTAGCAGGAGAGAAAGCAGAAGGACATTCTGGTACACTATACAGATCGTTTTCAGTATAATACCCGCCACCTAATATTGCTGGCCCTTTCAGTTGCCTACAACACAGTTAACCATCCCACCACTAGCCAAGCCCTTAAGTCTTAAATAGAATTCACAGGCATTGTCTTGTACTGGTTCTGCTCCTACCTTTCTAACTGACACCAGTTTGTTCACATGGGCAGATCAAGCCCTAAAGAAAGCAATTACCTGCAAAGTCCCCCATGGTTTCAATACTCCCTCCTATTATCTTAATCCTTTACATGGAGCCCAGTGGGCCTCAACTCACATAACCGCATCAGAATCTATCAATATACAACTGGACTTTAAAGTTACCTCTGCTCAAGAAATCTTCCACACCTCAAACACTGCTTGCATCTCTCATCCCTGGATGTCAAGCACCTACCTGAAGCCCCCCTGCCCTAGATAAAATTCCTTCTATTGGCCAAAAATCAACAAACAAGCAATAGTACGAATCTGCCTCAATGAAATGAAACCTGGCAGCTTCAACTCCAACTTTCCCCTAACGAAAAGGTAAACGATATTTACTCTGGACACCAGTCTCACCTCGAAGAACAGTAATGCCGAAAAGCAAATAGAACCTGGCACCAATTCTTCCAAGAAAGCCACTTCATAGCTACTGTGGAAGCCCTGGTAATCATGCTTCTCCAGGGAGGAAAACTCCTGCTTCATGGCCTCCCAAACTGATCTCCATTAAAAGAATTCTACACACCTCAGCACATCTCTTCCATTAGAGGAAATATAATCAAGGCATTCCTATCCTGGTGCAATTTCACTGGCTCTCCTTGCCAGGTCACATCTTTAATAACTGCTAAATCATTTAGAAGCCATCACTATCAACACCCCTGCTTATCTGGCTGACAAGCTCACCATCTCTGGTGGCTTTTGGCACACCAACAGCCAAAAGCACACCATCAGACAGGCTACAAAAAAGTGTACAAAAGAAAAAACATAAGGCAGCAGGCATTTTTCATCTATGATTTCAGATTCTGGAATATACTCCTCCATCTGGATCGGCCAAACCCATTTTCAAATCAGTAAAGAGTTTAAGACGCCCCTCTTTATAGAACACTGCATCACTATGCAGGAATAATGCACTTCTGCTCCCTTAAATCAGCTACATCTACATTGCATCACTTGACAACATACATAGCTCTGCTGTCTTGGATAGGTTTTTGATATGTTTACATATATACACACATATAAACATACATACACATACAGATCTATATATACATACACACACACAAACACATATATGACGTAGTTTCCATACGAAAAACTTTTTTAGATTTGCCTATAACTTTGGATCTGTGTCCATTCTTCATGACATTTTCCAAAACAAGTGTTAAGGTATGGTCTGGTTGTCTTGGTATCGAGAAATTGGGGTACGAAATAAGGGTGCGTTTAAAATGTTAATTCCCATAGGAACATTTAGCCACACCTACAGCCCGAACCGCTGATCAGACTTACAAAAAATTTGGGAGGTAGGTGTTGGTTCAAGGAAGTGCCTTTTGCGTAATTGGTGTAATTCCATTCAGTAGTTTTCGAAAAATGTAAGTTTAAAATGATAGTGTTATCTCTAATCGCAAAGTCTTCGCGAACAAAGAGCTTGTGCAGGGAAATGCACTGCTCTGACTGGCTGAAGACACTTCAACCAGGAAGTATTGGCAGCCATCTTGGGACTCTACTTCACAGAGTCCCCCCACTACCCCCCAAAAGTGAAACTAAAGAAAAGGGGGCAAGATAGGAATACCCTGACTCCCAAGCCATGGTCTTGGAATCTCCCTGGGACATCTCTATGACAAATGTGTATTTTTTTTTATTTTGCAGCAAAATCACGATATTTGTGAATTCCCAGCAAACAATTTTTTTCAAAAAGCGCCTGTTTAAGTATCCCGGGCCAGGTCCCAGGAGCATATGATTAACAGGAGAGGGCACACAGGCCCCCCTCCTAGGGTTTAAAGCCCCGGGGACCACCACCTCCCCAGGGCTATTGAAACAATATTGGAGAGACCCCCCCTCCCCCGGGACTGCCACCTCCCAGGGGCTATTTTCTAATATGTGGCGGGGCATCAATCCCCCCCCCCCCCCCCCCCCCCACGAGGACCACCTCCCCAGGGCAAATTTACATGATATGGGGGCTTCGTGAACCCACCGCCCCAGGGACCACCACCTCTTAGGTGCTATATTCAAGATAGGAGGGGGGCCACGCGGCCCCCTCCTGGAGCCCTGCATGGCCTTGGGGACCACCAACCCCAGGGCCGACTCCAGCAATGTCCCGGGGTGCCCATGCCCAGGACATTGCAGTTTGTTATTACTTGGCGGCAGCACTGCTCCCACCAATTCATAGCAAACTCTGCTTGGCTTCATGGAGGCAAGAGCATTAAAAATGATCTCGCTTCCACAAAGCGGAACAGAATTGCTTTTGGACAGAGGGAGCTGCATGTTAGCAGCTCCCTCTCCCCAAAATCAATGCCGGTTCCCGCAGCAGGCGGGAAGCCAGCAAGAAACGCGGGGCCTCCAGGCTCCCCCTGCAGACCCCAACAAGGTGGCCATGGCCGAGGGATGGGGTCCTCGGGGCAATAGCGGCCCAGGGAGGGAGGGGCCGGGCTGGCCCTCCTTCCTATTTAAAAATATATATATATATATATATATATATATATATATATATATATATATATATATATATATTCGCTCACTCCTCTTCTACCATCCGGTATAAGGAAAGCACTCGCAGGGGTTATCTTTCTTATTTCTTTATTCTATCCGCTTTAAAACATGACGCGTTTCGGCTGACGCCTTAATCAAATGTTTTTAAGTTTCGCGCAAAGAGACGGACGACAGTTTAACAATACGTCAATGGTCATGTGATACATTTTCGTGTGGAAAACAGAGAAAGGACCACCATTCACCTATATACAAACGCCATATTGGAGTGTATGAATCTCCTTTAGGACAGTATATAACAACAAACCTTGCTGAATTATTTGCAGCATGCAGTATATACGTTTCACATGAATATCTGAAAAACGTTATTTGTAAACAAAAAATATTGTAGACAGAAAATATTCCGTAACATTATCAACTGCAGGTTGTTGTGGTCAGTACAATCTCGCCGTGTATCAACTATGGATCCTAGGTGGTATTCTTATTACGCCGTGTATCGGCTTTCACCAAAATATTTCCACCCCATTCTAGACCATCCAATATATAAAAAAAGAATTATCTCAAAGAGTACATGAATCTGACTTCAACATCATTACAATAACAAAAGAACATTAGTACACTTTAAACCTGAAAGGGAATTAATCTCTCTTTTTTCAGGTTTAAAGTGTACTAATGTTCTTTTGTTATTGTAATGATGTTGAAGTCAGATTCATGTACTCTTTGAGATAATTCTTTTTTTATATATTGGATGGTCTAGAATGGGGTGGAAATATTTTGGTGAAAGCCGATACACGGCGTAATAAGAATACCACCTAGGATCCATAGCAGATACACGGCGAGATTGTACTGACCACAACAACCTGCAGTTGATAATGTTACGGAATATTTTCGGTCTACAATATTTTTTGTTTACAAATAACGTTTTTCAGATATTCATGTGAAATGTATATACTGCATGCTGCAAATAATTCAGCAAGGTTTGTTGTTATATACTGTCCTAAAGGAGATTCATACACTCCAATATGGCGTTTGTATATAGGTGAATGGTGGTCCTTTCTCTGTTTTCCACACGAAAATGTATCCCATTGACGTATTGTTAAAATGTCGTCCGTCTCTTGGCGCAAAACTTAAAAACATTTGATTAAGGCTTCAGCCGCAACGCGTCATGTTTTAAAGCGGATAGAATAAAGAAATAAGAAAGATAACCCCTGCGAGTGCTTTCCTTATACCGGATGGTAGAAGAGGAGTGAGCGAGTATCTTAACGCGGATGCACCTCCGCACTACGAAGCACCCGTCCGCGAGTGCGCTGGTCTGAGGTGCAGTTGGAGCTATATATATATATATATATATATATATATATATATATATATATATATATATATATATATATATATATATATATATATATATATAATTTACTTTAACCTCTTCGACGCCGATGACGGAACGGTTCCGTCATGCACGTCGGTTGGGCTGCGCTTATGACGGAACCGTTCCGTCATGGCCCCGCCCGCGCTCAGAACTTTCAGCACCGCGCGGGAATCCGCGCAGCGCTGAAGAGGTTAAAGGCCTCTTTTTTGAGTTTTTGCCCACTCTTTAAAAACACAGGTTTGACACTTTGGTAAGCACATTTTTTTGGCTTGTTTTTCCCTATACATGTTTTGGTTCTTAATATTGGAGTCACATGCAGTCACTACCCACTAGGGTTCAACTGCCTCCTTTTCGAACAAGCGAGTCAATTCAACAACATTGATGTTTATATTTTGTACTTGGTGTTTCACGATGGGAGATAACATTTATTTGATTATTGTTTCTCTCAGACTCGCACTCACAATTGTGACTCTTTCTATGTTCATGAATAACATCTTTGGGTAGTCATGCCAACGGTGTATTTAAACGTGACAATTACGTCTTACCTATGTTCAGTGACCAAGGCGGCAAGTCCGTCGAAACGCGTTTGGCTTTTGGTGTGAATAAACATTTTTCTTGACGAAATCTCCCACGGAGTCAGCGCCTTTTCAATATTGCTTGAATTGGATCGTCGAGTTTATAGAGACTGGCCGGAATCTCCCACGCTGACCCTCCTTGTTCAGGAGCTCTTCGTCACCGGCGTTCCAAGTGGTGTGTCTTTGAAGTCAAGGAAGTTGAAGAGCCCCCGACGAGCCAACAACACAGGAATCGAGCGGAACCGGATCACTTTCACGCTTTCAGGCAAGCCGAGCTCCGGGGTCGCTGGAGGGCAATCTAGGATCTCAGGTAAGCCTGTGTGTGTGTTTGGTGTATCCGCGACGCGATCCTAAAACCAGTGGCTTGTGGGAAAGGTAGTCCGCAAACGATTTGCGAGCAGTGGGTGTCAAGAACAAAACGTACAATTCACGACCATGGCAGAGGAGTGGGTAAAAAAGCGCGAAGAAGAAGCCCTGAATATTTTCAGTGATGCAGACACTGGCGGAATAACAGCTACCAGCAGTATCGGAATGAGAGACATACAATCAGTCAGCGAAGTCAAAAGACTTGCATACGACTTAGAGAAATTAAGGAAGTTGGAAGTGTCGAAGTGGTGGGAATGCAAATCCCTGCAGAGGTATTTGGATGTCGGTCGCGTTCCTCGGGGCTTGAGAATCTTAATCGCCCCAACGTACGAAAATCCAGACCCAGCCATGCTACAAATGTGGGCGGAAAATAGCGCACAGTCATCAAAGAATATGCTACAAATTCTAATCAAGTTTGCGGCAAGCGACCGTACTAAGATTATGGAAATAATCAATCTAATTCTTAAACAACTACAAGAGTTGACCAATCAGGATGAAGTCTCCAAACATCTAACGGACATTGAAAACAAAGTATTAAAACATGAACAGATTATCAAACAAAGGAAAGCGACGAAGTTTCAAAGAGATAGAAACGATTATCTCCAAGGACGTATTTACACGTTTTCAAAGAAATTTGACAACATCAGGAGGCAGCAACTATCGTCATCCGCTGGGCATATCCCTAGAGTCAGCGACCCGAGCGAGTCAGAACTTAGCTCAGAACTAGAATCAGATCTAGAAGGCGCAATTCCACAAGAACAGAGTTGCGGCGCCCCCAGACCCATCCAGGAGTTTGGTTTTTTACGTTTAGAAAGGATAATGAGCCTGAGACCACGAACGTCAAAGCCAGACCAAAAATCAACAAAAAGAAGGCGCAGGAAAAACAGGAGGTGGGGCAAATGTGCAACAAAAGGCGGGCAGACCGATACACAGAAAGAACAAGTGCAATTGAACACAAATGACGAAGAAGATAACACAGTAATCAACTTATCACAAATTGAGTTAACAGATAAAGAGAAAAAGATTCTATCATTGGGACTTTCTTTCTGCACACAGTTACTAATTTCGACTATACACAGACTAGAATAGACTTTTTTCAATATATTCGGAAGCTAAAACTATGTAAATACTTCTACAATGTCAATAAAAAGTCAACAACTATGCCATTAACTGACAACACAAATACCACTACAAGCAACCTAAGAGTAGCAGATATGTCTCTTCTACAGAACTTACAAGAATTGGATCAGGAAGTAAGCCAGATATCTCCTGCGGACGCAGCTACTAGTTCAGACATTAATATATTTCAACGGTCACAAAGTCCCTTTAAACCCAAATCCATCTTTTCACCAGTGATGCAGAGGGATGGCATAGATACATTTTCAGAAAATGTTATCAAAGACCTTAAAGAATTAGCCCTCACCAGCAACAAGAACTTCATCACAAATCATAACAGATCCCTCGAATATAACAATCTAATCAGAAAAATCAAATCAAGGAATGACATAATGGTTAGATGGTCTGATAAGGGGGGCAACATTGTCCTGTGGCCAACGGACATGTATCACAAGGAAGCAATGGCACAACTTCAAGATGCTAATTGCTATTGCCGTATCAGCTCCACACACTCCACAGGGGTGAAAGAACGATTTCATAGAGCCCTGTATGAATGGAAGGGAACTGGACTATTATCAAAATAAGAGATGGATTTTCTTAAGAACGATTATCCTGTCACACCACAATTGTATCTTATCCCTAAGATTCACAAAAATCCTCTGTGTCCCCCTGGAAGACCTATTATTTCAGCAATTGGGCGTCTTTTTGAAAATACCAGTAGATACATTGATTTCTTTCTCCAACCCTTTGTCCGGAGTCTACCTTCGTATATTGGAGATACTGGGGACTTTTTGAGAAAAATACAGAATCATCAATGGAATGACAATTATGTTTTTCTAACACTTGATGTACAGAGTCTTTATACAAGCATCAAGCATGAAGATGGTCTCAATGCCATGAATTTTTTTCTAAATAAGAGGGCATTGGAACTTTACCAACATACAGCCATGCTATTAGACATGGCAAAATGGTGTTTGCATAATAACTTCTTTCTGTTTGACAGGCTACACTATCAGCAAATTCAAGGTACGGCCATGGGTACTTGCTTCGCCCCCAGCTATGCTAATTTGCATATGGGCTGGTGGGAGGAGCAGGTACTCATGGCTGATTACCCATCACAAATGCTAGAGAACATAAAACTTTACACAAGATATATAGGCGATATCTTTATCTTGTGGAAAGGCACAGAGGAAACTGCCATAAAATTTTCCAAAGATCTCAACAATGAGCTGAATTTGAAATTCACGTGTACTACCAGCAAAGAGATGATTAATTTCTTAGATCTAGAATTGTACATCCACGATGGCAATATAGAGTCAAGATCTTATAGAAAGAGTACCCCAGGAAACTCTATCTTACACGCGAGCAGTTTCCATCCAAGCAAGCTTATCGAAAGTATCCCCTACGGTGAATGCTTGAGGATGAAACGAAACTGCAGCTCTGTTTCCAGCTTCAACCAAGCAAAGAATGGACTCTTTGCTAGACTAAGTAACAGAGGGTACAACCTAGAGATCTTACACAAGACAGAGAACAAATGTGCCAAAATAGAAAGAGCCAAGCTACTCAAAGTAGACAAAACCATTTCCACTTCGACACGAGATTCCCAAACTAGCACACCACCAAGACTCATCACTGGCTATAACATCTATCACAACAACATACGCAAAATACTTATCAAACATTGGCCATCAGTGCGTAGTGATCCAACAATAGGAGAGATATGCAAAAAAAAACCACAAATCACATTTAGACGAGCAAAATCCATGCGTCAGGAGCTCGTTTGCAACTCCCCTAGATCAGACACAAAAGCAGAATGGCTTAAAGCACGAAACGGATTTTACAAATGTGCCAAATGTAAGGCATGCAAGCATGGGATTAACACCCGCAGCCTCAGTTTACCATTCAAACATATTCCATTTGAAATCCGCAGCAACTTTACATGCAAGACAGATTTTGCAGTGTATGTTTTAAAGTGTACCTGCAACAAATTGTATGTAGGTAGCACCATCCACCAGGTACACATACGAATTTTGCAGCACCTTCGTGCTATTAGCAGTGATGATCCTTCATATCCCGTGGCACGTCACATAAACACTGTACACAGGGGTAGAAGTGAAGATCTCTCATATTTCGTTATAGACAGTGTCCCTAAGAACATCCGAGGAGGAAACAGACTACTGTCTCTACGAAAACTTGAATCTAGATGCATTTTGTTACTAGATAGCAAGATTCCGAAAGGATTAAATGCTGATGAGACCCTCAGTGTGCATCTGCAATGAATACAGCACACATAGCACTGTAGCATCAAAATTTACTTTAAAGGCCTCTTTTTTGAGTTGTTTTTGCCCACTCTTTAAAAACACAGGTTTGACACTTTGGTAAGTACATTTTTTTGGCTTGTTTTTCCCTATACATGTTTTGGTTCTTAATATTGGAGTCACATGCAGTCACTACCCACTAGGGTTCAACTGCCTCCTTTTCGAACAAGCGAGTCAATTCAACAACATTGATGTTTATATTTTGTACTTGGTGTTTCACGATGGGAGATAATATTTATTTGATTATTGTTTCTCTCAGACTCGCACTCGCAATTGTGACTCTTTCTATGTTCATGAATAACATCTTTGGGTAGTCATGCCAACGGTGTATTTAAACGTGACAATTACGTCTTACCTGTGTTCAGTGACCAAGGCGGCAAGTCCGTCGAAACGCGTTTGGCTTTTGGTGTGAATAAACATTTTTCTTGACGAAATCTCCCACGGAGTCAGCGCCTTTTCAATATTGCTTGAATTGGATCGTCGAATATATATATATATTCACTGAAAGACCATAGGTTTGGCTGACAAACTAAATTTCAAAGGTTTATAAAATGTTAATTTCATATTTTAATATTTATAAAACCTATATTTTTTCAATTTTGTTTAAAAATATTTTGGTACTCTATTGTCCTTTTTTTTTTTAATTGAAAAAGATGTACTGTTTTATATCTTCAAAAAGTATGTATATATCGTTTTGGTTTTTTTGAGAAAACTGAAGTCCCGTACCGGTAGTGTACCAAGCTCCATCAGCACGCAAATCCTATCCGCCATTTCGCTAAACTCGCAAAGGATGCGCATTTCGTATCCGACGGGTTCGTGGCACCGCGTCCCGCGTAACATCATATACGTATGTGGTCGCGCCAGCTGCTACTTTGGAATGCGACGGGTACGCAGTACCAAGCCGCGCCTTACGTCAGGTACGTATGGGGTCACGCTCAATGCGCGTTGCGTATGCGACGAGTGCACGCAGCCAGGCCCTGCGTTACGTCATAGACGTATGGTGTCACGCCGGGAACGCCATGCCCTCTTTTTTCCGTCTCAAAACAATATCTAAATAAGTTTAAAGTGTATATGAGAACAAGCGATAATCTAAAATATTTTAAACATTTATATATTTCTAACTGTAATAAACTTATATTATGGTAAATATATTTTCTCAAAATCGCGTCGGGTGCGGCCTCCTTGCACGCTCGGTGCGCGATTGCCATGTGACCATAAAGAATAGCATTTCATTGGTTCATAACATTTCCCATTGTAACAGTTGGAGGACCCCACCCATTTTAGTCATTCTCTCTACAGCGTTTGATGAGACTCCTCTTCTGCTTACAGAGCTTTTTTGAAAACATTTTGCTATATAGACATATCTGAAACTACACACAACATGCAACCATCATCTTCATCAATATTCATGCTCTGTAAAGTAGCCTTCCACCTGTGATAGCCATACATCTAAAAGCTACATAACAGTGTTCCCCACTGCCAGAGGCAACATGGTTGCATACGCTGTCCACAGCACAATGTAATGTGGTACAGCCCAGGGGCAGTATCATGCATAGATAATGAACACACGGACAGAGATAGTGGAAGTGGGTACGGGCACGTGCGCTCAACTTATTACCAGGGTCACATATCCAGTGACATCTGTGCTGAATGCGTGTGGGGTGAGTGTAAACCAGCCCTCAGGGAATGGTTGCTGCTAGCATCAACTACAACAGTAATCATTAGATCACACACAGAGATTCAATAATAAAAGGGTCAATAGTTTGTGCTGCAGTAAGGTAGGGACACTAGATGTGAAATAATACAGAAAAGATTCTATCGTAAAAGAACCATAACTTGTGGTATACTGAGATACAGGCAGTAGATCTGAAATAATTCACCAAAAGATCGTATCATAAAGGGTCCATCAGGTCTAGTGCACTCAGATAGCCACATCAAAAGCATTGAGCATGTGCACAGCCAGCAATGATGCGTGCTGCGGGCGGGCCGTACTAGGAGCGATGTCTGTTGCCTACAACACACTACATCATCTGCAATAGTGACTCGTTCTGAATTGTAAACACTGCTGTCTGCAGTGTAGGCCAGAGAGCGGTCAGCAAGGGCCCACAGCCGCGTGGCGTTGACTTGAGCTGTCCTGTTTGCCGTACGCAAAGCAACAAAAACCGTGTGCGGCCCCTGTGATGATGCGTATGCGTGTTGCGGACAGAGGGCACTGGAACAATGTCTTTTGCCTACAGGACTGCGTCATCTACAATAGCCACTCGATCTGAAATGTGAACACTGCTGTCTGCAGTGTAAATTGAAGGCAGTAGTGAGCACAGTCTTCCATGAAGACTTTTTCTCACTTCCTCCTCACAAAATACAACAAATTACACAAAACTCTGCAATAAATAAATCAAAACAATTCGAATTTTGATCTCTGCTGTCCACTGTGTACACTGTTATTCAGTGTTCTTTACCACTACCAAGAAGAATTTGGTCATTGTACTAGACCTATAAGTCATCTTAAAAAACTTCTTCAAGCAAGTATGCTAAAAGGCTATTGTGTATATTTCAAAAGACGTAGTTAGTTGCCTATTGGATTCTGTAAGTAAACAATCACCACTCGATCTGAATTGTAAGAACTGCTGATAGCAGTATAGGCCAGAGGCAGTGGTCATTAACGCCCCTCAGCCACGTGCCGTTGGATTCGGAAGCACGGAGTTGGTTGCACCCAATCTGAGGGGGTACACACAAATCATCACAAACTTTAACTTCTGACATCCTCAATCACAGAATCAAGACCCTGTATCACTGTTCCGACCTGCTGTACCACGGTTTACTCCACCGACTGCAGTCACAAAGTCCAATAATCATGTGCAGCAGTTACCTACGAAAGCACAGAGTCTGATGCACCTCAACGGAGGGGGTTCTGTGAAAACCAAGCAGCAGGTAATATCGGACATCGTCCATTTTGGGATCAAGACACCGTTCGGACCTGCTGTACCGCGGTGTACTCCAGCGACTACAGTCAGCCAAGCCCAATGATCATGTGCAGCAATTAGCTACGGAAGCACAGAGTCTGATGCATGTCAACGGAGGGAGTTCTGTGAAAACCAACATGCAGCAGGTAATATCGGACATCGTCCATTCCGGGATCAAGACACCGTTCCACTGTTGGGACCTAGAGTTGGTTACAGCTGGTCGAACGGAGTACCTTCATCTGCACTCTGATGGAGTTCTAACATCGTCCATTGTGGGATCAAGACACCGTTCCACTGTTGGTACCTGTTGGACTACTGTGTTAGTAGTATACAGAGCACTCCACAGTGCTGGGCCTGAGGCTGGGCGCTGTCTGCCTGTGTCGCGGTAGCCAGCGTTGATCTCAGGAGCCTTCTCAGTTCGCAGACCTCGGCCCAGGAGCGTCCACCGGCACGTGGTGGGCCCTCTTTCATATACGGCAGTGTCGAAAGGTGAACTGTGGGGCATATGTGCGTCGCAGCGGCCATGATGGTTTCTGGGTACCAGCAGGCTGAGAGCATTACTCCCGCAGCCACCTTCGCTCACGGCGTCAGCCTCGTGGCGGTGTAAGCTGCACAGACCTGACAGACATGTTCGCCATTACGGAAAAGAACCACACCCCGAGAAACGTGCCTTTTATTCATACCCCTACGCTAGCCTTGCGTACGCCGAGCCAGCCCACTACGCTAATGATTTTTTTGGGGGAGGGGGTGGGGGGAGGGGGCGTACGCGCTATGTTTTCGTAATCTTCCCTGACTGTACTATCATGGTTGCGTCCACTGTCCACTTCACTCAATAGCCCATCATACTCAAGTCTGTCCGGCACATCGCCTAAACACTTTGCATTGTATACTTTTATAATCGAGAATCACTTGCCACCTTCGCACATACTTTGCTCCCATCTCTCCCCGCATTCTGCATTGTGTGGCAGAGGTGCTATGTTTGGTTTGTGTACATGGCTAGCCACGGTTCCCACAGTACGTAGTGTTGTTGTGTCTGCTAGGTGTACATGTTGTATGTGATTATATAAGGTAGCGCGTTTATTTCCGAGCACTGGTTTATCCCTTTTACATATAGCCGTCTTAAAGAGGATACCAAAGTTTTTCCTCACAGGGGAAAAGTGGGACCACAATGGCAGTCATTCATTACTATGCAAGAATGTCCAACTGCACGATGCTTCTAAGCTTACAGACCCCAATCTTGCGTGCTTTCTTAAAAGCACGCCAACTCCCACAATCAGACCAACATTCACACAGCTTTCGAACGGCAGTTATCTGCTTCTTAATAACATGCACTGCTACGCAACGTGAGCTGGCATACCGTATGTCGTTACTATTTCAAACCGGATAACTTTCTCTGGCAATCTCTAATCCCACCCACACAAAGTAACTCCCAAAGTTCAACTTGGCCTTCAATACCTACATTGAAAACAGATTTTATTAAACGAAGCAAACTGAAAGCGCTTTTGTTTCAAACAGAAGTGTCCCTCACTTCTCCAGAAGTAATTTATCGACTGCAGATAGCACGAACTTCAAGTAAAATACACTCCCTTTTAAATACGAACCTCCCATTACTTTGTGAATTGTTACACAATTTAACACATCTGACATTTAAGGTCTGGCACACTTTAACAGTCTACTCTGGCCTTCTCACAGGCTTTCAAACTGTTTTTATCTAATACCAGACTTCATTCATTCAATCATCTCTGGAATAACAGCAACAGTGCCCATAATTCTCGCTCTGTTTGCAGCCATCCTACTACTATTTTAGCTTGTTAAAAATGGCTGCGCTCCCTGTGTGTCAGGAATCCCCTCCCGCACATGGATTCCCTCCCACGATGCCACTTCCGTGAACCTGGTGCGCTTGGAGGAGAGCGGACTACAACTCCCAGAATTCCCTCCGGCAACAATTGCCTTTTGCCACTCAAGTGTTCTGGTTACATAACACCAAGGGAAACGCCTAGTTTTCATGTTATGCAACTCAAGAGTTCTGGTTACATAACACCAAGGGTAACGCCTAGTTTTCCTGTTATGCAACTCAAAAGTCATGGTTATACAACGCCAAGAGTACTACTTAAGGAGAAGATCACTGGGACTCGGCGTCGGATATTCTGATCTTTGCCGGAGTACCTGGTTGAGGTACACGGACCCGTTGGTGAGTTGAGCGGCGGAAGGAACATTCTGAGGAGCGGAGGAGAGGTGCTGGCGTGTGCTTCCTGCCCGTGTCCTGTCCCGTTCTGAGAGCCGTATTCAACGTCATTGGGCACAAGTCCCGTTGGTAGAGCCGAAGCTCCCAACGGCCTGACAATTTGGAGAAAACGAGGTTGGTGCGAGCCGAAGCTCCCAACCCTCGTTCCTTGGGTAAACACACGCTTAGAGCTAAGACGCTATCCAGGAGGTGTTTCCGCATCTTAGCCATCGACACTCGTAGGAGAACTGGGATAGGTAGAGCGGCTGCTCCCATCCATTCTCTGCGCCACCTTGGGTATCATCACTTAAACCCGGATACAAGAGACGCACACCAGGAGGTGTTCCCAGCGTCTTTGTGTTGTGGCAGCACTCTGGGGGATACTGGTAGAGCGGCTGTTCCCAGGTGGTAGAGAGCCCGGCCGGGTGACTCCCACGTGCCCCCCGTAGATTCCACAACCTTGGAACTACCCTTCACAGCGGTCGAGTGGCATTGTCGGCCACTGCTTAGCACTGTGCCCTCCGTTGGAGCATACCGGGTCCGGTGTGCATGCGGAGGACGGTTAGACGAGCTGTGAATGGGTATCGTACTTTAACTGGTGATTCCAGTACCGGTATTCTTTGTTGTCTGTAGTTGTTTATCTGTTTATTAAATCATCCTTAAACCTCCATTTCTCTGGTCCGTCGTCTGTTTGTCCCAACCCCGAGAAAGCCAGGACGTTACACTGTGGTAACAGGCATGTCCGACAGAATACGCCTCTACGCGAAGCTACATCAAAACCGTGAAAAAATGGAACAACTTTTCGGCTGCCTGCCTCCATCTATTATCGGAGCCAGCTACAAATTGCCATTTATTTACACATATACAATCTGCGTGCAACCATCTTTTTATTGCAAAACTTGCCCAATCGACTAGCGAATGGATCTATGCCTTGCCAACATCCCAGCAAAGGCTCCCGATATCCAACAGGTAATGGAGTATCTTAAAAACCATGAACTTGATTGTTCGGGCAGTGGAGCAATGGTGGATGCAACGCAAAAAGGTATCCTGGCGGGATGGGATTTCTGCGCAGCCTCGAAAGATCTCCTGCAACGTGCGACCTTTGACAACATCGCAGATTGCCTGTCAATTCAAATTGCCGCTCCAACATTCAAGGAACATTACTGTCCCTTCGAGGATATGAATTGGATTGCTTCGCTTTTCTCACACGATGGCAACAATCGCCTCTTGGAACATTACGCATCTCAAGCCGCTGAAGAACTTCCGGACTGCAATCTCCAAGACTTGTAAGAAATTCACTTTATTCTTGGATTGATTTTTTCCAACTTTTTTTTACTTTTTCCTATTAAATTTTTCAATACACTTCAATTGAACTATTTTCATATAATAACTTTCTAAGTATGCTTAGGCATTTGAACTCTGTTTTCATTAGTGGCCCTTACGTCTCCACACTATAATGGATAATGTATGGCCTATGCAAATATTTACTTGCTAAATTTGCCTAAACCCGACATCCATTTTGAAACCATATCTATTCTTTGTACACACATCTCTCTGCTTGCCTGTTATCCACAAAGTCCTTTCACACAAATTAGCTCATCCTCAGCCCATGCTCACGAGCTGGCGATCAAGATCAAATAGGGGAGAGGAGTTGGCCTAACAGCTAGGGCGCTCGACCTCGGACCTGGGGAACTGGCTTTGAGTCTCGGTAATGACGCTGAACATCCTGTGATTCTGGGCAAATGACTTAATCTCCCCGTGCCTAACAAAAAATGAATGTGTCCTCATGTAACGTAACTGGTGCTATGTAAAGCACTCTGATACCTAATTGGATTCGGGTCAAGTTCGCGCTACATAAAACTGCAAAAAAAAAAAAAAACAGCATTGTTTAGGAACTGGTTGGCACAGTGTGGTAATCGTATCCTACCTTTATTTTCATTCTACAATTTACAGTCATTCATGTCTCATAGGTATTGTTTATGTCACATGGAACTGTAACATGTAATTGACTGATGCAGGAGCTTAGGTTTGAATACAGCAGAAGCGGTTGGAGTTTGCTTCAGCTGGATGCTTTAGCTCTTGCACCAGTCTTGCATACGATGGACTGAGGCAGATGGTCTTTGCCACTTGGTAATTTTATTTTCAATTATTGGAGCTTGAGCACGGCACCTCACCTGAGGAGAACATGCACTACAGTAACCACAGGCCCACATGGGCGGGAACTCTACCTTTAAAAACCGTCAGTGCAAACCAAAGCTGCGCCGATCACTCTGCAAATGCCCGTGACCCTTGACAAAGTGCTTACCAGCATGAAACGCGTCGGGTGGAACTTTGCTTTTGAAATGCTGCTGCTGTCCTTTTTGCGGATTCTACATTAAATCCAAGGCATTGAACATTAACCTTCGTGGGCTTCCTCATTTACAGGAAACTGTTCGATTTGATATATATACATATATATATTATCTACTGGCGGTCGCCAGTATATAGTTATAGTTAGGACCGTGTTTCCATAGGAAATCCGCAACATTCTATTTGGAATAACTTTGGCGCCGGTTGACGAATCCTCGCGAAATTTTCAAAATAGGTGGGGCGCTCCGCTCCGCTCCTACACTGAAAGTCTCGGGGGGGATTCGTCAAGCGGGGGCTGAGAAAAAAGGGGGGTCCCAAAACGCGTTTTCCCCATGCAATTTTCCATAGGGACCTTTAGTCCAAGGTACAGCCCTAACGGCTGAACAGAATTACTTGAAATTTGGCAGAGAGGTAGTCCTCAGCTCAGGGAAGTGCCTTTTGCAGGTCTGGTGTCAATCTGTTCAGTAGTTCCTGAGAAAATCTAAAGTAAAATCATATATGTGGGCGGAGCCTAACCACACATCTCATCCTGAGATCTGATTGGCTGTCAGCACTTCATCCAAGAAGTCTTGGGACCAATATACATGATAGCACCTCATTAAAAAGCATTGCAGTTAATAGAAGGTTTTAAGACTTTAGTTACGTTATAAATCATTTGTTGATAGTACCATACTCATTTTAGGAATTGTGGTATGTTCTAAGGTGATTTCACCATGTGAAAAAGCCTTCTGCTGGGATATCATGATTGAGAGAAAAATATTTTCTCATGCTTTTCCCACAGAGGTTTGGAAGGTGATCTATAAGCTAAACTGAGAGCTAATTTTCTGTAAATTCACATTATCTTTCTCAGTCATGTGAGAATGAAGTCTGACATTCTCAGTTAAACATGTACATCCAACAAGGGCAGAGACTGTCAGTTGATTCCTTTGTGTTCTACTGCAGCTTCCCAGAGTGTTCCAAAGAACAACTAGAGCGCTAACAGTCCTACTTATGATAAACGTATGGCACACCTAAAGCCATCTTGCTTGGATTAAAGTGGTAACTCTTAAAACATTTAATTTAAAAAGGAACAAAATGAGGGGGTTCATTTTTCCATAACAAGTATGATTAGTGCTGCAGAAAGAAAAACTAGGGCACATTTTGACTTCTGAAATCCTCTTTTATTTCATTAAAAAATTCTGACATGCAGACTGAAACATGCACTTTCAATACCAGCAGCAGTTTTCCCTGGTGAGCAGTAGCTTTACGATTTCGGAAAAAGGGGGTGGTGATGGACAGAGTTTCTGAATGATGCAGAATACTCTTACCAAGTCAAGAGATCATGGTTTTAATCCAGGGCCGACGAAGGCTGTGATGCCAGAAACCGGTCCCCGGAAGCTTGTTTCCTTCCCAGTATAAGAATTGGCTTGGTATTTTGGTTTGCTCTGTTCCCATCATGCACTGGGACAGGTACAGACTAATTTGCATGTAGCCGGGTTCTGAGCTGGGATGGTGCAGTGAGCTAAAAAACGGTGATGGATTAAAACCATGATCTCTTGACTTGGTAAGAGTATTCTGCATCATTCAGAAACTCTGTCCATCACCACCCCCTTTTCCCAAATCGAGCAGTAGCTTTACTACAGTGATCTAATGAGCAAAAAGAGTGCTAACATTCTGAATTTATGGCAAATGTGTGACACATCTGAATGCCTTCTTGATGGAATCAAAGTAAAAAGCTGAAAGTATTTCCTACTGAGGAGACTGCAGTAAATGAGGAAATTAGGAAACTTCATAACAAATAAGTCTCCCAAGATGGCCACCAGAGACAAAAGAGCCCAAATGTAGCCCAAATATCACCCAGATGTAGCCCAATGACAGAATGTCCCAGAGTGTTCTTAAAAACAACTAAAGCGCTTACTGTCTTCATTATGACAAAAGTATGGCACACCTGAAGCCATCTTGATTGGAATAAACTGGTAACACTTAAAACATTTAATTTAAAAAGGAACACAATGAGGGGGTTCATTTTGCCATAGAAATTATGATTAATGCTGAAGAAAGAAAACTAGGGCACATTTTGAGTGACTTCTCAAATCCTCTTCTATTTCATTAAAAAATTCTGACATGCAGACTGAAACATGCACTTTTAATACCAGGAGCAGACTTCCATGGTGAACAGTAGTTTTACTACAGTGATCTAATGAGCAACTAGAGTGCTAACTTTCAGAATTTATGGCAAATGTGTGACATATCTGAATACCTTCATGATGGAATCAAAGTAAAAAACTGAAAGCATTTCCTACTGAGGAGACTGCAGTACATGAGGAAATTAGGAAACTTCATAACAAATAAATCTCCCAAGATGGCCACCGGAGGCAAAAGAGCCCAAATGTAGCCCAAAATCACCCAGATGTAGCCCAAATATAGCCCAATGACAGAAGTGTGCAAAACACTTATTATTTTGTGTTTTTGCAGTGTTATATAGTGCAGACTTGTCAGGTATTGGAGTGCTTTACATGAGCATTGGTTACATCACACAAGAACAAATTCATTTTGGTTGTAGACATGGGGAGACTAAGTGATTTGACCAGAATCACAGAATGTCGAGCTGAAGCAGAAACTCCAACCTGGTTCCCCAGTTGCAAAGTCTGCAGTTCTTAAAGTAACACCACATCCTCTCCCCTAAGTGCAACATTTAATCAAGTGGTCAACTGGATAAAAAAACATAAAGATAACAAATAATTTAAAAGTGATTTGTCGCTATTTGAAAACTCAGAAAATATGTCCTTATTTTAGTATTTTAGAGCACTAACCATAATTTTGATGCCAATAAGACCCTCTCATATATGTAATTTCTAAAGGAATTGCTCTAGGTTTTACAGTTTTGAATACATCAAGATGACGTCAGGCGTTCCACACTTTTGTAATAAATATAGAATGTTAGCAAACTAGTTGTTCATTAGGATACTGTTGAGAGGCAGAGGCCAGGGGCACGGACTCTGAAAATTGAAGGCAGGTAGGAGGGTGCAAAGGCAACAATTTAACCACACTGAGCAGGCAGGAAGGGCCGTGGCAGCACAACAGACTATGGAGGGCAGTGGAAAGGGGGGCAGGGGCAACAAACCAACAATACAGGACTTGCAAGAGAGGCTGTGACAATGTAATAGACCATTGTGGGCAGAAGGAAGAGGCAATGGTAGTACATCCATACATGCCAACAGACCCGATTCAGCCAGGAAACGTCCAATGTTTTTAAGCTCAAATGGGCTTTATTTGATCTGTCTCGTCTACAATCTCCTCTTTTTCAATGTAACTCAAAGGGGAAAATCAATACCCCAGTTTTTTTTCAAAATCTCCCCCTTACCAAGTTCAAAATGTTCGCAATTATGGTACATTGGATCATGGAAGGAAATGGGGTAGGGACATGGATTTGGATAACAGAGGACAGGAGGGACATGGAGAGGTGCACCAAACTGACCCTGCAGGGCAGGCATCAGGGTTTGCAGCAGCACAATACACCACACAGGGCATGCGGGACGGGAGTGCAGCACAACAATCCATAGAAAGCAAGAGGGAGGGGACAGGACCATGCACATGGACAACAGAGAACAGAGGGGCAAGAGGCAATGGTAGCTAGCTGACCATAATGGACAGACAGGAGAGAAAGCTGCAGCATAACAGACCATAAAGGGCAGGAGGGACGGATCAGGGGCATTACAATGGAACAGACAAGCCAGGAAGGAGGGAGTAGGGGTCTGCACATGTAAACAGAGGGCTGGGGGCAAGGAGGCAGGGCAGGAGCAGCAAGATAGCCATGGAGGTCAGGCAGGATGGGCACTAGAAGCTAGACACACCATGAAGAGCAACAGTGAGACTGTGATGGCATACACACAGACCATGGAGGGAAGGTGGGAGGGGGTCAGGGGCAGCTAACTGACCACACAGGGAAGGTGGGAGGGGCCATGGCAGCACAGAAGACCATGCATGGCAAGTGGGAGGGTTAGTGGCAGCACAATGGCTATGATGGGCAAGAAGGAGGGTGCAGGGGCATGCAAAAAGGACGATGGAGGATAGAAGGGAGGGTCAGGACCTGGGCACAGACAAGAAAGTTCAGGGGAAGGGGCCTCACAACAGACCACACGGGGCAGGCAGGAGGAGCAGTTGCAGCACAACAGACCAGGGAGGGCAGAAGGGTGTGGCAGTACAATGGACCATGTAGGACAGGAGGAAGAGGATAGAGGCATGGCATGTGGACAGGCATGGTGGAGGTGGCAGGGACAGGTTACAGTCATCTGACAATGCTAGGCAGGTGGGAGGGGAGTGGCAGCTCAACAGAACACTCAGAGTAGATAGGAGTGGCAGGTCCATGGAACATGGTGGGCAAAAAGGAAGGAGCAGGGGCATGCACACAGACATCGGAGGGGAAGGAGAATAGGGGCAGAAAGCTAAGCACAGAGTTTAAGCAGGAGGTCAATGATGGGGCATAGAATTGGGCAATGGAGGGCAGGAGGAGGGGACTGGTCCATCATACTAAATTGAGGGCAGTGGCAGCACATCAGACCATGCATGGCAGGAGGGAGGAGGCTAGTCCATGGATTCACACAACAGAGGATAGGGAGGAGGGGGATGGGGCAGCAAGCTAACTGTTCAGAGAAGGCGGGTATTAGGAACTTTGTTTTTAAAACGTGTGTCTGTGCGAACTACTTAAAATATGAACAAGTATGCAGCATAATCTCACTTTTATTCAGGAAGAGGACGTTTGTGACTGTGACTCCGGGCTCACTTGGCAGAAACACCCCCTGACCCTCCACCCCCTATCGCAAAATGTAATGCCCGTGAAAAGGGTAGGCTAACACAGTGTTATATAGAACATAGTCCTGAGAGCACGATTGAAAATGAAAACTAGATATAGTGTATGGTATAAACTATGCACCAAAAAGTGTGATATAAGATGAACCGGGCGTGAAATATAATATGCAATACATTGTGCGCAATGACAGATTCATTGGAGAGCGCGAGATAGCACAGGCACTAGCGCGTGCTATGCGATGTGCGCCTTGGAGTGTAATATGCACAGGGCAGTGTTGTGTAACCTAACTAGTCTCTAAAGTTGCAATATAAAATATGTGCTGGGGAGTGTAACGTTGCATATGCACTGTGACAAAGATATAGATCCCAGATTGTAATATGTATGGCATAGCACTGTGCGTTATAACATAGGCATCGAGGAAGGCACGGTAGATGGGGCAATATAACCCGTGCGAAGACAAGTGTGGCATGACATATTCACGGGGTGGTGTTACAGTGCACATGGGCTAGAGAGTGTCATAGCATATGCACTAGCTGGTGGAATACAATACAGAGGTGTGTGGCACTCGGCAGGCAATGGTGGGTGTAACACAGCATTGGGCTCTGCCAGGAGCGCGCTGTGACTCTCAAGTGATGTTCGTCCCCTTTCCAGAGAGTAAAATAAAAAATATTACACATCCGGCAGTGGATGTGTGTTTTATTAACCGTGAGGGGGGTTTCTTACATAGTTTTGGTCGAATTTTTGTCGAATCCCCTTTGAATGGCTTGGTGTCCATGTGTATTAAATATGCCCGTCAATAGCTATCCATGTTTGTATAAATAAACGACAAGGGTGTCTACCGGGATTAGGCACGGTAGGGCATCAGACATGTCAGAGCTTCACTAGTGGTGTAAATCCATTCCACGTGGATTCATTGTATGCATAGTCGCCTTTTAATGAATATCACTCAAATCGTCATGGTGATAGGTACGTACGGTTTGTCCAGCATGTCCTAGGTGTGTCTATAAATATATATTTTTTTTAAATAATAAAAAACAGTGGCCGGCCGTGGGGATTGGGGTCAAAAAAATATAATTAAGAGACAGGCCCTGGGTCATGAGTGATGTAATATGTGACGTCATCAGCAGTGGATTGCGGGTGCGCGAGTTATAGTTAGCTGAACTAACTATAACGGGGGAATTTCAATGGTTTTGTACAAGTGAAAAGTCCAGCTAACTATAACGTGCCTGAAACCTATGGTTTTTTCTGTGAATTTCAAAGGTTTTTTAAATGCTAATTTTTTAACTATAACGGGGGAATTTCATTGGTTTTTTACGAGCGAAATGTCCAGCTAACTATAACATTTGTGAAACCTATGGTTTTCTCAAATGACATCACTGATGACATCATCCACTGAATGTGGTTTAGTTTGAAATTTAAATATGTATTATATATATACCAATCTGTATTGAAGATTAAGTGGATATATAACTGTCTGGATGGAGGATTTAGTAGCTGTCTGACTGTCTTTTTAAGTGAGTAATTAAAAGTGTCTCACTTAATACATGGATTAGTAACTAAACTATGTGAATGTGTGCAGCACTGTCTCTGTTGTTGTATAACATGCTGCCTCAGTTGGTAACTAACTACATGAGTGTGTATATTAGTTATTGATTATTTGGGTGAGTATCTGTATGGGACACTGAGTTTGTGTGTGGTTGGATGGGGTGTGTGTAACTATGCATAGATGTGTGAATGGTTGATTGACTAGGTATATGGGTTTAAGAGTGCATGTGGAAACAGTTGCTTGGGTGACTGAGTGTATTTATTTGTGTGTTGGTGAGCGAATATATGTTTTAGTTGTACATCTTCAACAAAGTAAAAAAATAAAAGGCATTGTATGTGAGAGTTGGTGTATATAAATAAGTTTGTGTAAGAGTCAGTGATTGTGAGAGTAAATATATGAATGAGTGTATAATTGTAATGGTGCTTTTTTAACATATTAACGATGAGTTACTATGTGTTTGAATAAATGAGGTATCATTGGATAATTGTGTAAGTGAGTAAATTTAAGTGCGATACATTTTTTTCATAAGTGAGTAGGATGACTGCATAACCGACTAAGATGACTGCTGATGTGTCAATGTCTATATATGTGTATAAGTGCATTTGATAGTGTTCTATTAATTACTGACTGCATGTATAGATGATTCTGTTGTTGAATGGGTAGTTGTGTGTGTAGACTTAGGAATCAGTGAGTGGGTATGTAGTAACTGGTATTGGTGTGTCAATGGTTTCAAATATGGTACTCTGTATTTTACAGTGAGTGATGAAAGGTTATACTAGTGTATGATGTGGTGTATCGGATTGTCAAGTGGATGATGTCATCAGTGATGTCATTTGAGATGTCATCAGTGATGTCACTGACCAGGTCATGAATGATGCAATATGTGACATCATCAGCAGTGCATTGCGGGCGCGTGAGTTATAGTTAGCAGAACTAACTATAACAGAGGAATTTCTATGGTTTTGTACGAGTGAAATGGGCAGCTAACTATAACACCCCTGAAACCTATGGTTTTTTCAGTGAATTTCAAAGGTTTTTTAAATGCTAACTTTTAAGTGTGATAGTAGTTATATCTATTTTTTTGTACTGATTTTCTACAGTTTTTTAACTGTTTATTTATAAATATTTTATTAATTAAATAACATTTTTTCTGAAAATTGCAAAGAAACATTTTTTAATTAAAACTGAAAGATTGATTAATTTTCTTGTTTTCATTTTTAATTTTAATATATTTATATCATTTTCTTTTTTTTAAAAATTCCAATTTTTTTCGCAGTCGCGCACTCAAAGTGTACACATCACGGTGGGTGCGCGCATTCTAGCCGTCATTTTAGAAAAGTCATGAAGGATCCGCGTATGGTGTGCGAAGGCTGCGTGTTTTTCAGTTACATCATATACATTTAATATCACGTAATCTGCGCGATTGGTATGCGACCAGTCTGCGACTCCTGCTCCCGTGCATATATTTTCGCGAAGTCGGGTGCGTGCGTCGTGAGTGCAGAAAACCAGGTCAGCAGAGCTGCTGTAGAGCCAGAGAACCAGGTCAGCAGAGCTGCTGTAGAGCCAGAGAACCAGGTCAGCAGAGCTGCTGTAGAGCCAGAGAAACCAGGTCAGCAGAGCTGCTTTAGAGCCAGAGAACCAGGCCAGCAGAGCTGCTTTAGAGCCAGAGAGCAAGGTCAGCAGAGCTGCTCTAGAGCCAGAGAACCAGGTCAACAGAGCTGCTCTAGAGCCAGAGAACCAGGTCAACAGAGCTGCTCTAGAGCCAGAGAACCAGGTCAGCAGAGCTGCTCTAGAGCCAGAGAACCAGGTCAGCAGAGCTGCTCTAGAGCCAGAGAACCAGGTCAGCAGAGCTGCTGTAGAGCCAGAGAACTAGATCAGCAGAGCTGCTCTGTAGCATAAGAACCAGGTCAGCAGAGCTGCTCTGTAGCATAAGAACCAGGTCAGCAGAGCTGCTCTAGAGCCACAGAACCAGGTCAGCAGAGCTGCTCTAGAGCCACAGAACCAGGTCAGCAGAGCTGCTCTAGAGCCACAGAACCAGGTCAGCAGAGCTGCTCTAGAGCCACAGAACCAGGTCAGCAGAGCTGCTCTAGAGCCACAGAACCAGGTCAGCAGAGCTGCTCTAGAGCCACAGAACCAGGTCAGCAGAGCTGCTCTAGCTGACACTGAGTGACTGACACTGAGTGACTGACACTGAGTGACTGACACTGAGTGACTGACACTGAGTGACTGACACTGAGTGACTGACACTGAGTGACTGACACTGAGTGACTGACACTGAGTGACTGACACTGACTGACTGACACTGACTGACTGACACTGACTGACTGACACTGACTGACTGACACTGACTGACTGACACTGACTGACTGACACTGACTGACTGACACTGACTGACTGACACTGACTGACTGACACTGACTGACTGACACTGAGTGACTGACACTGAGTGACTGACACTGAGTGACTGACACTGAGTGACTGACACTGAGTGACTGACACTGAGTGACTGACACTGACTGACTGACACTGAGTGACTGACACTGAGTGACTGACACTGACTGACTGACACTGACTGACTGACACTGACTGACTGACACTGACTGACTGACACTGACTGACTGACACTGACTGACTGACACTGACTGACTGACACTGACTGACTGACACTGACTGACTGACACTGACTGACTGACACTGACTGACACTGACTGACACTGACTGACACTGACTGACACTGACTGACACTGACTGACACTGACTGACACTGACTGACACTGACTGACACTGACTGACTGATACTGACTGACTGACACTGACTGACTGACTGACACTGACTGACTGACACTGACTGACTGACTGACACTGACTGACTGACACTGACTGACTGACACTGACTGACTGACACTGACTGACTGACTGACACTGACTGACTGACACTGACTGACTGACACTGACTGACTGACACTGACTGACTGACACTGACACTGACACTGACTGACACTGACTGACTGACACTGACACTGACTGACTGACACTGACTGACTGACTGACACTGACTGACTGACTGACACTGACTGACTGACTGACTGACTGACTGACTGACTGACACTGACACTGACACTGACTGACTGACACTGACTGACTGACACTGACTGACACTGACTGACACTGACACTGACTGACTGACACTGACTGACACTGACTGACTGACACTGACTGTGACTGACTGACAGACACTGACTGACTGACAGACACTGACTGACTGACAGACACTGACTGACTGACAGACACTGACTGACTGACAGACACTGACTGACTGACAGACACTGACTGACTGACTGACAGACACTGACTGACTGACTGACAGACACTGACTGACTGACAGACACTGACTGACACTGACTGACAGACACTGACTGACACTGACTGACAGACACTGACTGTGACTGACTGACAGACACTGACTGTGACTGACTGACAGACACTGACTGACTGACAGACACTGACTGACTGACAGACACTGACTGACTGACTGACACTGACTGACTGACACTGACTGACACTGACTGACACTGACACTGACTGACACTGACTGACACTGACTGACACTGACACTGACTGACTGACACTGACTGACACTGACTGACTGACACTGACTGTGACTGACTGACAGACACTGACTGACTGACAGACACTGACTGACTGACAGACACTGACTGACTGACAGACACTGACTGACTGACAGACACTGACTGACTGACAGACACTGACTGACACTGACTGACAGACACTGACTGACACTGACTGACAGACACTGACTGACACTGACTGACAGACACTGACTGTGACTGACTGACAGACACTGACTGACTGACAGACACTGACTGACTGACAGACACTGACTGACTGACTGACTGACTGACTGACTGACTGACTGACTGACTGACAGACACTGACTGACTGACAGACACTGACTGACTGACAGACACTGACTGACTGACAGACACTGACTGACTGACAGACACTGACTGACTGACAGACACTGACTGACTGACAGACACTGACTGACAGACACTGACTGACTGACTGACACTCACTGACTGACACTCACTGACTGACACTCACTGACTGACACTCACTGACCGACACTCACTGACCGACACTCACTGACTGACACTCACTGACTGACACTCACTGACTGACACTCACTGACTGACACTCACTGACTGACACTCACTGACTGACACTCACTGACTGACACTCACTGACTGACACTCACTGACTGACACTCACTGAAACTGACTGACACTGACTGACACTGACTGACACTGACTGACACTGACTGACACTGACTGACACTGACTGACACTGACTGATCTCTACTACTCACTCGCTACTACTCACTCGCTACTACTCACTCGCTACTACTCACTCGCTACTACTCACTCGCTACTACTCACTCGCTACTACTCACTCGCTACTACTCACTCGCTACTACTCACTCGCTACTACTCTCTACTATTCACTCTCTACTACTCACTCTCTACTATTCACTCTCTACTATTCACTCTACTATTCACTCTACTACTTTCTACTCCTCTCTACCACTCACTCTACCACTCTCTACTACTCACTCGCTACTACTCACTCTATTACTCACTCTCTATTACTCACTCTCTATTACTCACTCTCTACTACTCTCTCTACTACTCTCTCTACTACTCTCTCTACTACTCTCTCTACTACTCTCTCTACTACTCTCTCTACTACTCAGTCTCTATTACTCTCTCTCTACTACTCTCTCTGCTACTCTCTCTGCTACTCTCTCTGCTACTCTCTCTGCTACTCTCTCTGCTACTCTCTCTGCTACTCTCTCTGCTACTCTCTCTGCTACTCTCTCTGCTACTCTCTCTGCTACTCTCTGCTACTATTCTCTACTACTCACTCTCTCCTACTCTCTGCTACTCACTCTCTGCTACTCACTCTCTGCTACTCACTCTCTGCTACTCACTCTGCTACTCACTCTGCTACTCACTCTCTGCTACTCACTCTCTGCTACTCACTCTCTGCTACTCACTCTCTGCTACTCACTCTCTGCTACTCACTCTCTGCTACTCACTCTCTGCTACTCTCTCTCTGCTACTCTCTCTCTGCTACTCTCTCTCTGCTACTCTCTCTCTGCTACTCTCTCTCTGCTACTCTCTCTCTGCTACTCTCTCTGCTACTCTCTCTGCTACTCTCTCTGCTACTCTCTCTGCTACTCTCTCTGCTACTCTCTCTGCTACTATTCTCTACTACTCACTCTCTCCTACTCTCTACCACTCACTCTCTGCTTCTCTGCTACTCACTCTCTGCTACTCACTCTCTGCTACTCACTCTCTGCTACTCACTCTCTGCTACTCACTCTTCTACTCTCTATTACTCGCTCTCTACTCTACACCTCTACCCCTCTACCCCTACCTCTACCCCTCTACCCCTACCTCTACCCCTACCTCTACCCCTCTACCCCTCTACCTCTACCCCTCTACCCCTCTACCCCTCTACCTCTACCCCTCTACCCCTCTACCTCTACCTCTACCCCTCTACCCCTCTACCTCTACCCCTCTACCTCTACCCCTCTACCTCTACCCCTCTACCTCTACCCCTCTACCTCTACCCCTCTACCTCTACCCCTCTACCTCTACCCCTCTACCTCTACCTCTACCCCTCTACCTCTACCTCTACCCCTCTACCTCTACCTCTACCCCTCTACCCCTCTACCTCTACCCCTCTACCCCTCTACCCCTCTACCTCTACCCCTCTACCTCTACCCCTCTACCCCTCTACCTCTACCCCTCTACCCCTCTACCTCTACCCCTCTACCTCTACCCCTCTACCTCTACCCCTCTACCCCTCTACCTCTACCCCTCTACCTCTACCCCTCTACCTCTACCTCTACCTCTACCCCTCTACCTCTACCCCTCTACCTCTACCCCTCTACCTCTACCCCTCTACCCCTCTACCTCTACCCCTCTACCTCTACCCCTCTACCTCTACCCCTCTACCTCTACCCCTCTACCTCTACCCCTCTACCCCTCTACCCCTCTACACCTCTACCCCTCTACACCTCTACACCTCTACACCTCTACACCTCTACACCTCTACCCCTCTACCCCTCTACCCCTCTACCCCTCTACACCTCTACCCCTCTACACCTCTACCCCTCTACACCTCTACACCTCTACACCTCTACACCTCTACACCTCTACACCTCTACACCTCTACACCTCTACACCTCTACCTCTACACCTCTACACCTCTACACCTCTACCTCTACACCTCTACCTCTACACCTCTACCTCTACACCTCTACCTCTACACCTCTACCTCTACACCTCTACCTCTACACCTCTACCTCTACACCTCTACCTCTACACCTCTACCTCTACACCTCTACCTCTACACCTCTACCTCTACACCTCTACCTCTACACCTCTACCTCTACACCTCTACCTCTACACCTCTACCTCTACACCTCTACCTCTACACCTCTACCTCTACACACATACACACATATGCACATATATATATATATATGCATATATATATGCATATGCATTTATGTATGTGTATATATATGTATACATATATAAACATATAATCTGCATATCTATATAAATATAAATTCATGCAAACATATACATATACATATATGCATACATATGCATGGTATTTATATGAAATTTCGAAAAACACTAATAAAAGCAAAGCTAAAAAGCCACCTAATTATAAACAGAATTGCTTTAACTTAAACGAGGGCGAGACCTATTGCATTTTCAATGCTCGTTTACTTTGGTTCAATCAAGAAGGCATTCAGATGTGACACATTTGCCATAAATTCTGAATGGTAGCACTCTAGTTCCTCATTAGATCACTGTAGCAAAGCTACTGCTCACCAGGGAAGTCTGCTGCTGGTATTCAAAGTGCATGTTTCAGTCTGCATGTCAGAACGTTTTAATGAAATAGAAGAGGATTTGAGAAGTCAAAATGTGCCCTAAGTTTTCTTTCTGCAGCACTAATCATAATTCTATGGCAAAATGAACCCCCTCATTTTGTTCCTTTGCAAATTAAATGTTTTAAATGTTACCACTTTATTCCAATCAAGATGGCTTCAGGTGTGCCATACCTTTGTCATAAGTAAGACTGTTAGCGCTCTAGTTGTTCTTTAAAACACTCTGGGATTTCTGTCATTGGGCTATACTTGGGCTACATATCGGTGATATTTGTGCTACATTTGGGCTCTTTTGTCTCTGGTGGCCATCTTGGGAACCTTGTTATGAAAATTCCTAATTTCCTCATTTACTGCAGTCTCCTCAGTAGGCATACGGTCAGTTTTTTTACTTTGATTCAATGAAGAAGGCATTCAGATGTGTCACACATTTGCCATAAATTCAGAATGTTAGCACTCTAGTTGCTCATTAGATCACTGTAGTAAAGCTACTGCTCACCAGGGAAGTCTGCTGCTGGTATTGAAAGTGCATGTTTCAGTCTGCATGTCAGAATTCTTTAATGAAATAGAAGAGGATTTGAGAAGTCACTCAAAATGTGCCCTAATTTTTCTTTCTATGGCAAAATGAACCCTCTCATTTTGTTCCTTTTTAAATTAAATGTTTTAAATGTTACCACTTTGTTCCAATCAAGATGGCTTCAGGTGTGCCATAACTTTGTCATAAGTAAGACTGTTAGCGCTCTAGTTGTTCTTTAGAACACTCTGGGAAGCTGCAGTAGAACACAAAGGAATCAACTGACAGTCTCTGCCCTTGTTGGATGTACATGTTTTACTGAGAATGTCAGACTTCATTCTCACATGACTGAGAAAGATAATGTGAATTTACAGAAAATATGCTCTCAGTTTAGCTTATAGATCACCTTCCAAACCTCTGTGGGAAAAGCATGTGAAAATAGTTTTCTCTCAAACATGATTCATGATATCCCAGCAGAAGGCTTTTTCACATGGTAAAATCACCTTAGAACATACCACAATTCCTAAAATGAGTATGGTACCATCAACACATGATTTATAATGTAACTAAAGTCTTAAAACCTTCTATTAACTGCAATGCTTTTTAATGAGGTGCTATCATGTACATTGGTCCCAAGATGGCTGTCAACACTTCTTGGATGAAGTGCTGACAGCCAATCAGATCTCACAATGAGATGTGTGGTTAGGCTCCGCCCAGATATATATATGATTTTACTTTTGATTTTCTCAGGAACTACTGAACGGATTTACACCATATATGCAAAAGGCACATGCCTGACCGGAGGACTACCTCTTTGCCAAATTTCAAGTAATTCTGTTCAGCCGTTCGGGCTGTACCTTCGACTAAAGGTCCTATGGGAAAATGCATGGGGAAAAAGTGTTTTGGGACCTCCCTTTTTTCTCAGCACCCGCTTGACGAATCACCCCAAGACTTTCAGGGTAGGAGCTGAGCGGAGCGCCCCATTAGTTTTGAAAACTTCACGAACATAAGTCAACCGGCGCCAAAGTTATTCAAAATAGAATTTTCAGATTTCCAATGGGAACTCGGTCCTGTGGTGTGTATGTATGTATGTATGTATGTATGTATGTATGTATATATATATATATATATATATATATATATATATATATATATATATATATATATATATATATATATATATATATATATATATATATATATATATTTTTTTTTTTTATATTGCTACGGCGGGCAACACGGCAGGGTAGCAAACACTCAATATCCAAACTCATCCTGTAACTCCGTCAGTTGTTTTGCTGCCCAACTCAGAGAGCGAGAGAGAAAATGGCGGCCGCCGCTTCCTGGTTTCGACCGATTCGAATGTTTACTAAGATCTAACAGCCAATCAAAATCGCGCTCGCGCACGCCACCGTACGGTAAGCGCACCGTAAGCTGGCTCAGATATATATATTGATTTAAAGGCTATTTTCTCTGAATCTACTGAACAGATTTACACCAAACCTACAAAAGGCACTTCCTTGACCTGAGGACTACCTCTCTGCCAAATTTCAAGTAATTCTGTTCAGCCGTTCGGGCTGTGTCTAAAGGTCCTATGGAAAAATGCTTTTTGGGACCCCCCTTTTACCTCAGCCCCCGCTTGACGAATCCCCCCGAGACTTTCAGGGTAGGAGCGGAGCGTAGCGCCCCACCTATTTTGAAAAATTCGCGAGGATTCGTCGACCGGCGCCAAAGTTATTCAAAATAGAATGTTGCGGATTTCCTATGGAAACGTGGTCCTAACTATAACTACCTACTGGCGACCGCCAGTAGGTAATATATATATATATATATATATATATATATTAATTAACTACTGGCGGTCGCCAGTAGGTAGTTATAGTTAGGACCTATTATCCAAAGGAAATCGGCAACATTCTATTTGGAATAACTTTGGCGCCGGTTGACGAATCTTCGCGAAATTTTCAAAACGCGGAACAAGAAAAAAGGGGGCTTCCAAAACGAGTTTTCCCCATGCAATTTTCCACAGGAACCTTTAATCGCAGCTACAGCCCGAACTGCTGAACGGAATTACACCAAATTTGGCAAAGAGGTAGCCCTTGGTTCACACTCGTGCCTTTTGGTTAAATGGTGTAATTGCTGAGAAAATCAAAAGTAAAATCATAGATATATCTATGGCCTCGGAGGATCCGCGCACCCTTCCGATCACGAGCTGCATGCTAATTGGCTGTCAACTGGCTGTCAACACTCCAAACCAGGAAGTATTGGCAGCCATCTTGGTAGAACCGAGGCACAAGACAACAGAAGAATAAATGCGCAGAACACAAAAAGGGGGTAGGGTAGAAACACCCTGACCCCCCCAGGCCTGCTCAGGGGGTCTCACAAGGCCCCCCAATTTATTTATTATTATTTTTTTAAATCGGCAAATTCCGCACTGGGTGCGCGGATCCTGCCGATAAAGGGGAAAAAAAAACGAAGCGCGGGCTTCCACGCTTCGTTGCTAATTAGCCCCCGGGAGGGCCAAGTCCCGGGGGCATGCACAAAAAAAAATAAAGTGTGGGTGGCCCAATCCACCCCCACACTGCCCCGGGGACCGCCATCCCTTGGGCAAAGCATGAATAATTGCGGGGGGCGCACAGCCCCCCCACAGCCCCAGGGACTTTATAGTATAATGTTGGGGGGGGCCTCTAAGGCCCCCGAGCCCCAGGGACCGCCACCTTCCAGGGCTTTGAAAATGTTGGGAGGAGGGCCGCGCGGCCCCCCTCCTGGAGCCCTTGATGACCCTGGGGACCGCCTCCCCCCAGGGCCAGCTCCTGCAGTGTCTCGGGGTGCCCACCCCCAGGACACTGCTGTTTGCTATGGCAGGGCGGGAGCCTTGCGGCTCCCGCCCTGCCATAGCAAACTCGGCTTTGGTATTTGGAAGACAGAGCAGGAAACCTGCTCTCTTCCAAATACCAAAGCAAATTGCTTTTCCACACGGAAAGCAATGCCGGCTCCTGCAGGAGGCGGGTAGCCCGCTGGGGGCATTGGGGCTCCCCCCAGGGTCCCAAACGAGGTGGCCAGGCCCCGGGGGATGGGGTCCCCGGGGCCAGAAGTAGCCAGGGAGGGAGGCCACACGGCACCCCTCCCCAATATTATTTTTTTAATTATTTTTTAACGCAAAGGAAGGGCCCCGGGGGATGGGGGTCCCCAGGGCCATAAATAGCCTTAGGAGGAGGGTCATGCAGCCCCCCTCCAAAATAATATTTTTTTTAAAATGCCCCGGGGGATGGGGTCTCCGGGGCCCGGAATTGGGCACGGGAGGGCGAGGGGGAGCCCACGCGGCCCCCTTCCCGGTAATATTTTTTTTTTGTTACATTGGGGGTCAGGCCCTGGGGGATGGGGTCCCCAGGACCACAAAAAAGTAAAATTAAAGGGGGCTACACAGTCCCCCTTCCAAAAAATAAATAAATAAAGACACAATCGTGCCTAGGCCCCGCCCCCTCATGGAAGCACTCTGCAAATGCGCCCTGTGCCGCGTTTTAGATTGGGGAATTAAATCCCCTTCAATACTGGGGTCCCTGGGGGCCCAACTAGCCCACCAGGAACCTCCAGTATTCGCCACGGAGCTGCGTTGCAGAGAGGTGTTCTGAGGCCACGCCCCTTTTTACAACACTGCAACGCAGCTCCGTGGCGCTTTCTGGAGGTACCTGGTGGGCTAGTTGGAACCCACGGACCCTCAGGAATCAAGGGGAGTTAATCCCCCAACTTAAAACGTGCCACGGGGCGTGTTTACACAGTGAAGGGAGGGGGCGGGGCCGTAGTCGACATGTGTGCAAACACACCCTGTGACGCGGTTTAAGTTGGGGAATTAATTCCTCTTCAATCCTGAGGGTCCCTGGGGGCCAACTAGCCCACCAGTACCTCCATTCACTGATAAAACAAGGATTACAGAGACGTTCTAGTTAGGCTCAAGTTTTACTCATACAAAACCAGATAAATTCGGCAGTTCTAGTGGGCTGAGCAAACTATAATTCGAGCCCCTGCAATACACTGCTTAGGACCTCACATATTGCATCACTCATGACATCACTCATGACAGCACTCACTGATGACATCACTGATATCCACAGAATCTCACAAACCCACTCACACCCCAATATAACCTTTTCATTCACCCACTCCAACTTCCACACTATCATCCTCAAAACCATTGACACAACCATACCAGTACTTACACACCCACTCACTGGTTCATAGGTCTAAACATACAGCCAATCATACACCAGCTCACTAATACAGCCCCTGATATAGCCACTCACACACCTACTTACGCACTGTCAGTCACCCATAGAGCTACTCACACCTACTCACTCACCCATAGTCACTTACTCACCTATACAATTACACACACCAACTCACTTATTCATATAGATACTAACAAGAACACACCCATACAGCCACTGCTGCAATCACTCACTCATACAGTCACTTAAATACTCAAACACTCACCTATACTGCCTTTCGCATATGCAGTTACTCACCCATATACCAGACACATCCATTCAGTCACTGACCCAGCCATACGCACACTCACACAGCCACTCACAGACGCACTCAAGAACCCATACAGCCACTGACTCACCCACTCAATCATGTAGGCACTCACACACCCACTCACCCACCCACACACTCATACATCCATACAGCTACTCAGACAACCAATCAATAACCCATATAGCCACTCATGGACCTACTCACCAACCCATACAGCCACTTAAACACAAACTGAAAGACTGATACAAACATTCACACAACCTATTCACACATCCGTACATTCCCTGAGACACGTTTAATCACTCACTCATACAGTCAGTCATGCACCCACTAAATCATCCATACACGCACTCACACCCACGGATTCATCAATACACGTTGGAGTACATATATTTAACACTCAAACTTTTTAGAAACAGTCACTGGAGGATGTAATCAGTGATGTCACTGACCATGTCATGAGTGATATAATATGTGAGATAATAAGCAGTGCACTGCGTGGGCGCGAGTTATAGATATATAGAACTGCTGAATTTCTTTAGTTTTGTACGAGTGAAATATACATATACAGAATGTCCGGGTATCCGACAGTCCCCATGCTGATATCGGATTGTCCACCAACACGTCAAACAGGAATGGTAGGCAGCCTTCTTGGGACCCGCCAAGAAAAAGCAAACACTAACTCCGCTCCAAGTAAGCGGGTGCTGTCAAACTACTCCCGCTTCCTAGGAGCAGTTTTCATCTGTTTCCCTGCCACATGTCATGCAGGCATGGAAACAGATGAAACGATTGCTCCTGCACACCAGGAGCTGCATTTCTAGCAGCTCCCTGCTTGCGGGAGCAATGCAGGCTGCCGCAGAAGGCGGGGAGCAGGCTGGGACCGTGGGAGGGGTCCCCCGCGGTCCCCAACTATACACACTGGGTGACCTTAGCTAAGAGGAAGCAGTCATGTCTGGTGGAGATTCCTCTCTTTGTAGTCTTATCTTCTCTTGACAAGGATTCACATTATCAAAGATGTATGGATTTAGACGCTTGAGGAACAATCCCATTGGCGAAATTACATGCACACAAATTCACTGGAAACACTATACTGTGGTCGTCAGTGGCGGCTACAGCTATAAAAAATATGGTAAGGCACTATGGCGCCAAACTCACAATTTCTCTGCTCACCTGGGTGTGCACCTCTCTCGCGATCAGCGTCCACAAGCAGGAAAGGGAAGGACTGACTTCCTGCTCAGTGGACACCAATACAACCAACCCTTGAGATGCTCATGCTGAGAGCACCTCCAGGACTGATGGGAGCAGTCTAACCCAGTGCTCATTTTGAGGCTGGGGACCTGTGCCAGCAATCCCCTGGCTGTTTGACAGCCATGGGATTGTTGGGTTATATTATGTTATGTTATTAGAACTTCTAGAGTGCGGCTGATACCCTAAGGTGTCCTGACGCTAAACTGCTGCCCAGAAGGTTCCCGTGAAGTGCGGTGTCTAAACTGTGAAGAGCCATGTTTTCAGATCCCGTCCGAAGGAGAGGAGCCCGGTGGCATTTCTGAGGTGAAATGGCAAGTTATTCCAGGCCTTGGAGGCGGTGGTAATGAAACTCCTACCACCCCATGAGGCTCTTTTGACCAAATGAATGATCACTTGTTTTGCTGTCAAGGAGCGCAAGGATCTACTAGGGACATACCATTGAAACCGTGGTTTCAAATGGTCAGGGCCATTACCATTTAGTGCCTTGAAAACTGTACAAAAGGCTTTAAACTGAGCTCACTGTTTCACAGGGAGCCAATGGAGCGGTCTCAGTTCCCTTTTAACTGAAACTAACCTAGGTGTGCCCGTCAGTAGCCTGGCTGCTGCATTCTGTACTACTTGGAGTTTGTTCAAGAGTCTCCTTTGTATGTTCAAATAGAGACCATTACAATAGTTCAGGCATGCCATAATAAGTAATGTAATGGCAGTCCTCAGGCTCTCTTCAGAAAGAAGAAACTTTATTTTCCTCAGAGTTCTGAGAAGAAAACAAGGAGACAACCCTATTGATCTGATCTTCAAAAGTGAGTTTCTTGTCCACAATCACCCCCAAGTTTTTCACCTTCTCAACTGGTTCTGGAAGTGTTCCCAGATCACTAGGCCACCATGTCCAGATATTATTCCCGAAAATGATGGCTTCAGTTTTCCCGGAATTCAGTCTCAGGCAGTTGGACGCCATCCAAACCGAGATAGTTTTCATACAGTCATGACATTTCCTATCGGTTTCCAATTCCTGGCCCCGCTGAAGGGACAGAACTATTTGGGTGTCATCCGCATAGGATGTCAATTGGAATCCGAATGTTCTTATCAGGGCTCCCAACGGTGACAAGTATACATTGAAAAGTGTGAGACTCAGGGAGGACCCCTGTGGTACCCCACACGGCAAGGAGAAAAGCTTGGACCTGGCCTTGTACAAATCAACTGATTGCAATCTGTCGGTGAGGGATGATTTCAGGAGGTTCCAGGCCATGCCTTGAACTCAGTTTTCTAATAACCGGTCCATCAAGACTTTATGATGGACCGTTTCGAAGGCTGCCGAGAGATCTAACATGATCAGAATCGCGGCGCCTCCTTGGTCCAAGGCCTCTCTAACCTCCTCGGTGGACTTTATCAAAGCCAGTTCGGTGCTGTGTTCCGCACTGAAACCAAACTGAGTTGGGTCTAAGACGTTGTTAGTCTGCAAGAACCGACAAAGTTGCACGGTCAAGGCTTTCTCGATCATTTTCAATGGCAGTGGAAGGCGAGAGATAGGTCTGTAGTTGTTAGGGTCTTTAGAATCAAGGTTCTGTTTTTAAGCAAAGGTAGGATGGATGCCATTTTCCATTTCTTTGGGAAATGTCCCATTTTGAAAATGTGGTTGAACAAGGGAGTAAGAGCTGTCGCGATGGTTTCAGGAATAAGCTTTATCATGTCGGCCGGACATGGATCCAACGGAGAAACTGATTGAGTAGACATAAGGAGTTTAAACACATCTTGTGTTTCCAGGGGAGAGAAGCTGTCTAGCGTTAATGTGGCCTTTGACCCATTGGGGTCCATCATGGCGGAGTCTCGATTATCATTAGCTTGTGTAAGGGCAAAAGATGCTTTGACCTTTAGCTGAAAAGTGGAGGCAAGATTTTCTCACAATTAAGACCTGCTCTGAATTGTATGCGTTTGGGGGACTGCAAGTTTAACGATTGGTCTAAAGAGTTCTTTAGAGGAGGATTTAGTCAAATTTATCTGCTCCGAAAAGATCCTCTTTTTAGTGTCCTGAAGTAGTCTCTGGCAGAGTGATCTGTCCACGGGAGAGGCAACACTGCTGTACAAATCAGATTGGGATGGTTAGAGTAGATCCCATCCAGAGATGTCCTGTTGCATGGGTGGGACCTTCTACCCTCTGCTTGACATCCCCCCACTCATCACTTGGCACAGTTTTAATATATCTGAGTCCTGACTATCCTCAAGATAGAAATTGAAGTACAAGTTACTTGCCTTCGGTAACGATGTATCTGGTAGAGACGATTCTAGACGCAGATTCCTTAACACAGAATTATCCCCAGGTGTGAGACTGGATCCGGAAAATCTTCTGCCACAGCATCTCTGCGCGTCGGGGCGGTACCACGCGACCCCGCCCTGACGTCAGTGGACGTGACGACAGCGAGGTCACATAAGTCCCACCCCGGCACGCTGATGTCAGTTTGCTTCAGAGAACTTTTCCGCGCCACAACGCAGA
This sequence comes from Triturus cristatus, assembly GCF_964204655.1. Taxonomy (NCBI): domain Eukaryota; kingdom Metazoa; phylum Chordata; class Amphibia; order Caudata; family Salamandridae; genus Triturus; species Triturus cristatus. The sequence continues at coordinate 809,780,988 of NC_140582.1, read as the reverse complement.
GCCATCACAAACAAAACTGTGAGAGTATGGGAACAGTGTGCGAAAAAAATCTGAGAAACAGAAAGGAAAGAGCAGAGCACCGCTCTGAGAAGCAACCCTGCAAGCGAAGGCGATATCCTCCCAGGAGGCAGAAAAACACATGTGAAAAATGTGGCAGATGAACAAAGTCTGCAACCACAATCTATAACAGTGAAGGGAAACAAGTCCGGAAGAGACGACGAGTAACGACAAAGCACCCCAAGACAACACCATCAAGGAGTGTTGTATACCGTGTAAAAAGCTAAGGGCTGAGGCAAAGCCAAGAGACCCCAACCCTAAGGATTGCAGAGGAGTCAAAAACCCCAAGCAATGAAAAAAGGGAGAAGATTATGAGTAGGCCCCACACTGGAAGAACCAGGGTGCAGGGGTGCAAAAGTACACATTAACCTACCGACCAATTACCAGAAAAGAAGGAGTAGAACAAATAAACAGAAGCATCCTGCCAGGGGGGAAGAGAAAGAGGGCACCAGAAAACCCGGAGGGACAGGCCGCACCAAGCGACTACCAAGGGAAGACAAAAACCACCCGCAAATCCAAGGAGAAAAGGAGGCAGAGACCGCCTCAGGAGAACACACACAGCGAAGGGGACAGCTCCGAGGCAGGGAACAAGGCAGGAACTGCCCCACAGCCGACAAGCGCAGATGGGAGAAGGAAGACACAGACGTGCAACTCTCCAGTGAAGCAAGGGACAGGCGTACACGGTGTCACGCCGAGGCCCTTGGAGGTGGACCATAACTACCAGGTGTGCGCAGCAGACAGCTGGTAAATACTATGAAGTAGCGTGCCCAGAACAAGCGGAGCAAAAGACGAAGACCGAGGCAAGGGAACCCCAGAACAAGCCCTAGAGAAGGACCTTCCTAGTAGCACCACCCGGCCCACGAAGAGAAGTGGGACCGGCCAGAAGAGAAAGAGAAGAAGAACCCCAAAAGAAGCAGCCAGGACTAACCTAGCCCCCTGGAACACAAGGCAGAGGCCCAGGCCGAAACGTCGGATAACGAGGTGGAAACACCAAGACACGAAGCCGTAGACGGCATGACAAAAGTCGGTCTGGCAATCCAGAGGCTGAAGAGGGAAGGCAAAACGCACAGAAGCAGAAATCTCGCAGAAACAAAGGGCAAAATGGACGACAGGCAAACCCTGTAGAAGAAGGATAGACACACCATCGGAGACTGAACGGGACAGAACCTGGAGCAGCGCAAGCTGCACTAAGGCAGAAGAAAGAACAAAAAAAGACCGCACCAAGCGGTATACAGTGAAGCCAGGAAAACACGAGGAACCCGAGAAGGTATCCACACCCGCCCAGCTTAAGACAGAGCTATACAATAGCCAACAAGTACCCCACCTAGGGTATGACTCGTCCCAAAACAAAACAGGGAAACACCTCTTAGGGAAACCCGCAACAGAGGTCAAGAACATAAAAGACCTATGGAAAACACTACAGGCGGCTTACCAATCAGCCAAAAAATACACAGAGGGTCCAACCTGAGGACCTATACGGCTCTACTAACAGCCAAAAATCAATCACCACAAAAGCTGAATGGCTGAACCAGCAGCCAAAAGAACAGAGGGGCCAACTTAAGGACCCAAAAGGCATTCCAAGCCGCACACAGACGGGCTAACCGAAAAACAAGGCCCTATAGAGAAAGGTGGGATAAACGCCTCCCATAAGACACCTGAGGACCGACAAGCCGAAGCTTGCGGAGGGGGAGGGGGAGGGGGACGGAGCCCCGCAAGAAGTCGTTGAATAGCGGAGTCCGCGTGGGTGTTACATAACAGAATCCCATCAAAAGGCAGGTCAACAAGACGCTCCCTAACATTCTCCGGAAAGACGCTACCAACCAAGCATGACGGCGGAGAGCCATAGAACTCGCCATAGCGCGGGCCAGAGAATCAGAGACATCCAAGGCCGAACGGAGAATAAATGCAGCTAACTCCCGACCATCCCGCACATGGTGCCGCCGAAAAGGTGCTGGCTCGACCTCCGACGAGGCAACCGCCTGCGCAAAGGACCGAGAGGCGCTCGGGTAGGCGCCCCGGCCTCCACCTGCGGCGCCGCCAGGGCTGGGGAGGAAAGCCATCGACGCCGGACGGGCGTCGGCTCGACCTCCGGCAAGACAGCCCCCTGCCCAGAGGACCTAGTGGGACTCTGGGACGAGCCGCGAGTCCCGGCTACCTCCTGCGACACCACAGGGAACCCCGTGGGGTTTTGCAGCGAGGCAGGGATGCCGTGGGTCGAAGAGGGGAACCCCTTAGGGGCCGCACCTCGATGACACCACACCTCCAAAACCTGAAGCCGAACTAGTCGGCGCCAGGGGGGGAACCGGCGGAGAGTCCACTGAAGGCTCCGCGCATGGCGAGGGCTCCACGGACATTTCAGGAAGAGGAGGGGGGGGCCCAAAGAATCCTGCAGAGCCGTAGTGTAGGCCTTTCTCTGGGCCCTTGTCGCCCCGATGCCAGGAAAGGGCGGATAAGGGGGCGACGGGCAAGGGCGCACGTCCTGAGAGGAACCGACGCCCTCTGCAGGAGGACAGGGCCTCGGTGGCAAGCTGCAGGAGTTATCAGCAGGCGAACGACGCCCGTGGGGCCTCGGTGAATGACTATGCCGCAGCCGGAATCGGGGGCTTCTGGACCCTTACGAGGTAGGAGACGGACGCTGTGTCGAGACCGGTCTGGACAAGCGGGCTGAAGCAATTTCATCCAGCGCTCCCGCCTAGACTTCGGCTTGAGATGCTGACAAGCGTCGTAGTCCGTAGAATCATGGTGCTCGCCCAAACACTACATACAAATAGGGTGAGGCTCCGTCGTCGACATCTGACGCGCACAAGAAGCACACGTCTTGAAACCTGAAGGCATTGCACACTGTTCCCAACTCAAAGGTGTTAAGAGGCCTGAAAACAGGTTATGGGAACTCACTCCGGATCCGCGTTCACGCGGCAAGGAAGGAAACTGACGTCAGAGCGCCAGGGTGGGACTTATGTAACCTCGCTGACGTCACGTTTACGGACGTCGTTAGGGCGGGGTCACGTGGTACCGCGCCCGGCGCGCAGAGATGCTGTGGCAGAAGATTTTCCGGATCCAGTCTCACACCTTGGGATAATTTCTACATTAAGGAATCTGCGGCTAGTAGTCTCTATCAGATATCCCCCAATACAGTGAAAGAATTTGAGCACAGCCCATCTTCTAGTAATGTCTCCAGAAACTCGCCTCTGGGACCAGGAGGGCAATAGAGAAGAATTCCCTTACATATGTCATGGCTGGAGGTGCGTACACTGAGCGCCAGTGCTTCACAAGCAGCATTTGAGGCTGGGAGAAAGCTTGGGTGCGAACTGCACATCAGGATGTCAGCAGTAACAGAGTCAGCCAACCCGACATGCGCACTGCAGGGGCAGCTGTAATCCTTCAATTGCAGGATTCAGCCCTGCCCCCTGCCCTCACACTACAGTGTTCAAGTAAAAGGGTACTGACATGATAATTTTACTTGTTTCTGAGTGCCTGCTGCGCTTGTAGCAGGCAGAGAGAAGCGCCTCTGCAGGAGCCGACCCTGGTTGTCCTTTATGCAGCTCGAGCGTACATTATGCATGAGACATTTACCCAACAAGGTAGCACTTACTAATTAACTAAATGAATGCACTACAGTTGAGTAGACGTTTTTGGCAAAAGAAGAGACTTCTTGGAAACAATGAGGTTCGATTCTGGACCTGGTGCTGATTTCACAGAAATAAACCTCAATGGAAAGCACTTACAAATATAAGAACAAGTTACTTACCTTCGGTAACGATGTATCTGTAAGAAACATTAGTTAGTTAGATTCCTCACCTTAGAATATCCCCAGGCGTCAGACTGGATCCGGAAGATTTTTCGTCAGCAATACCCCTTGCGCGTCGCTAGGCGTCGTCTGCGGCTCCGCGTCCGTCGTCAGCGTCGTGCGCCGGGATGACGTCGGAGTACTTAGACGCCGCCCTCGCGCGCTGACGTCAGTTCTTGTACATAGCCTTCCGCGCCAGGAACGCAGAGCCATGCAAAGACCGACACTGGTGCCAAAAAATAAAATCTAGGGGCCTGAAAAGGATAACCTTAACCCTAGATGTCAGTTCGCAGAACGGGGAGGATGGGTGGGTCGGTGAGGAATCTAACTAACTAATGTTTCTTACAGATACATCGTTACCGAAGGTAAGTAACTTGTTCATCTGAAAGAAACACGTTAGTTAGATTCCTCACCTTAGAATAGATACCCAAGCAATACCATCCCCGGAGGTGGGTCTGCGAACCAAGATCACACCAGAAAGTCCTGGAGGACAGAACGGCCAAAGAAGCCATCCCTCCGGACTTGGCTGTCAAGGCAATAATGCCTGGCAAACGTGTGTAGTGAAGCCCACGTCGCCGCCTGACAGATGTCCTGCAAAGGGACTCCCCGTCCCAACGCAGTAGTAGCCGCCGTGGCCCGAATAGAATGGGCGCGCAGCCCAACAGGAGGGTCCTTTTTTGCCAAAGAGTAACAAATTTTGATGCACAAAACGACCCACCGAGAGATGGTCCGTTTGTGCACAGCTTTCCCCTTCTTAGCACCCACGTATCCAACGAAAAGTTGGTCGTCCACCCGGAACTGCTTAGTGCGGTCCAAATAAAAGGAGAGCGCACGTTTTGGGTCCAGACGCTGGAGCCTCTCTTCCTCTTTGGAAGGATGCGGAAAGAAGGTGGGCAAGGTGACAGACTGCCCAAGATGAAATGGAGTCACCACTTTCGGAAGAAAGGAGGGACGAGGCCGAAGGACAACCTTGTCCGGATGAACAGACAGAAAAGGAGGCTTTGAAGATAAAGCCTGGAGCTCACTCACCCGTCTAGCCGAGGTGATGGCTACCAGAAAAGCAGTCTTAAGAGTCAGAAGACGAAGAGGACAATTGTGAAGAGGCTCGAAGAGAGCGCACATCAGGAATGTCAAGACAAGATTCAAGTCCCACTGAGGCATTACAAAAGGGACAGGAGGAAACGTGTGAGTAATGCCTTTTAGAAAGCGTGTAACTACAGGGGACTTGAAAAGAGAAGGCTGATCAGGAAGCCGTAAGAAGGCAGAGATGGCAGCAAGATAACCTTTCAGGGTGCCCAGGGCAGAGCCCTGCCGGGCCAAAGAAAGAAGAAAGAGTAGAACCTCAGAAAGAGGGGCGGAAAGGGGATCCACAGCCTTTGCTGTGCACCATGCCACAAATTTGTTCCACCGGCAGGCGTATACCGTCTTTGTGGAGGGACGCCTGGCTGCCAGAATTATATCACAGACTTCAGGAGGCAAGTCAAATGGCATCAACTGCCGCCGCTCAATCTCCACGCATGGAGGTGGAGGCTGGACAGGTTCGGGTGGAGGACCGTCCCCTGCTGCTGCGACAGAAGATCCTCCCGAAGGGGCAGACGTATCGGAGGATCGGTCAACATACTGAGTAGCTCGGGATACCAGTACCTTCGTGCCCAATCCGGAGCCACCAAGATGACTTGGGCCCGGTCGTGCCTGATCTTCTTCAGCGCTCTGGGCAGAAGTGGTATAGGCGGAAAGGCGTACAACAGACCGCAACTCCACTCGTGACGAAAAGCGCCGCCGAGCGAGTGCCGCCTTGGAAATTCCAACGCGCAGAACTGCTGACATTGCGCGTTCTCTTCGGTGGCGAATAGATCTAACCAAGGCTCTCCCCACTGCTGAAAGAGACCTTGCGCCACTTCGGAATTCAGACACCATTCGTGATCCATCATGCACCGGCGGCTGAGTTCGTCTGCTCTGGCGTTCAGAGAGCCCGCCAGATGTTGAACCACTAGGGTGACGCTCTGGTGTTCCAGCCACGTCCAGAGGCGCAGAGCCTTCTGACAAAGGGTCCACGACCCCACCCCGCCCTGTTTGTTGCAATACCACATGGCGGTGGTGTTGTCCGTGAACACCTGCACGACACTTCCCCTGACAGAGGGAAGGAAGGCTCTCAGTGCAAGTCGGATCGCTCTCAACTCCAACAGGTTGATGTGGAGGCGAGACTCCGCCGGAGACCAGAGGCCTCTGATCTCCGCCTCTCCCATATGGCCACCCCATCCCAGGAGGGACGCATCCGTCACTACGACATGCTCCGGTTGGGGAAGGGAGAGGCTTCTGCCCATGACCCAATCGCGGTCCGTGAGCCACCACTGCAACTGCTGTGCAGTGCCATCCGAGATCAAGACGTGGTCGGACAGGTTGCCGTGATGCTGGGCCCACTGAAACTTCAGGTCCCACTGCAGAGCCCGCATGCGCCGTCTGGCGTGATGCACTAGTAGGATGCAGGAGGCCATCAGCCCCAGAAGCCGCAACACTAGCCTGACCGAAACCCAGGACAGAGGCCGAAAGATGGGAATCAGAGCCTGTATATCCCGGACCCGCTGTTCCGGTGGATAGACCCGGAACTGCGCCGAATCGAGAACCGCTCCGATGAAGAGGAGCTTCTGAGAGGGACTCAGGTGTGACTTCGGCACATTGATGGAAAACCCCAGCAAATGCAGGAGATCCGCCGTAGTCTGGAGGTGGGAGACGACTGCCTGGGGCGAGCCCGCCTTCAACAACCAGTCGCCGAGATAGGGGAAGACTGGAACCCCTGATCTGCGCAGATGAGCTGCGACCACAGCCATCACTTTCGTGAACACCCGAGGGGCACTGGTGAGGCCGAAGGGGAGCACGGTAAACTGAAAGTGCTCTTGGCCCACCGTAAACCGCAGGTAACGCCGGTGGGCCGGCAGGACGGGGATGTGGAAATATGCGTCCTGCAAGTCCAACGCTACCATCCAGTCACCGGGGTCTAGGGCAGCTAGAACCTGAGCCAAAGTCAACATCTTGAACCTTTCCTTCCGGAGGAAGGCATTGACGTTCCGGAGGTCCAAGATAGGGCGTAGGCCCCCTTTGCCCTTCTTGGGAACCAGAAAGTAGTGGGAATAACAACCACGACCTACTTCTGGGCTCGGAACGCGCTCGACGGCCCCCTTGGCCAAGAGGGCCGAAACTTCCTCGTGGAGAAGATTCAAATGATCCCCCGAGATACGGTGGTGCTGCGGTGGCATGGCTGGAGGGGTCGTCTCGAAGGGGAGGGAGTAGCCCCTTCGGACGATTTGCAGCACCCACCTGTCCGATGTGATGGACCGCCAGTGGAGCAGGTGATGGCGAACTCTGCCGCCCACTGGCGTGGAATGGGCCTGAAAGCTCGGACTAGGAAGGCTTTGAGGCGGATGCTGCCGGGGTGGATGTGGGCTGACCTCGTCGTCCTCCAGAACCGCCTCGGCGGAAACCACGTCCACGACCGCGCGCAGGTTGGTTCTGCGGCTGGTGGCTAGGCGCACGTGAGGAGGCACCCCTTCCTTGGCCACGAAAGGGGCGAAAAGCGGAAGATTGCGACCGCGGGGCCGAGAGGCCCAAGGACTTGGCCGTAGCCCGGGAGTCCTTAAAGCGGTTCAGCGCACTGTCCGCTTTCTCGCCAAACAGGCGAGTGCCATCAAAAGGCATGTCGATGAGAGTGCTCTGGACACCGCCCGAATATGACGTGGACCGCAGCAAGGCGTGACGTCTAAGCGCCACTGTGATAGAAATGGCCCCACCCAGCGAGTCCGTGGTGTCAAGCCCACAACATATAGCATGTCGCGCGGCATCCCTCCCATCGGCCAGAGCCTGGGTAAGCCGTGTCCGGACCTCCTCCGGACACTGGGGCAGCGCGTCCTCCACCGCATCCCACAGAGAGTGGGAATAACGGTCCAAGAGACAAGCGGTGTTCAAAGACCGCAGGCCCAAACTAAGGGAAGAGAACAGCTTCTTGCCAAACTGTTCTAGTCTCTTGGAATCCCGGTCCGGCGGGGCGGTCGGGAAAGAGGATTGGGAGGTGGAGGCCTGGATAACCAGGCTCTCAGGGGTAGGGTGTTGGGACAGGAAAATGGGGTCGCCCGGAGCAGGGCGGTGGCGCCTGGCGACGTTCCGGTCCACAGGAGGAACTGTGGAGGGCTTGGACCAGGTGCCCTGCAGAACGTCAATGAGGGCCTCATTGAATTGCAGCAGAGGCTCAGTGGAGCTTGCTGCAGACTGAAGCACCTCAGTAAGGACGTTAGTCCTCACAGCCACGGCAGGCAGCTCGAGCCCAAGGGCTGCGGCCGCCTTGCGCAGCACCACAGAGAAAGCAGCGCCCTCCTCCGAAGCCACAGTCGGAGGAGAGACAAATCCAGTGTCTGGAGAGGTATCCAGGCCACTGGCCTCCCCCAGTTCATCTGCCCAGTCCTGGGACAGTTGAGCCTGAGCGGCCATAGGATCATCGGATCCCTCCCAGTTGTCCCCATCATCCGACTCCTGGTATAGAGGAGAAAGTAACGGAGCCGGGCGGTAGACAAAATGAGTCTCTAGCGGCGCCGATCTCGGCGTCCATCGACGCCGGACCGGCGCCGGGCCCGGAGCGGGACTGAACTGGGGTACGACGTCGAGCGGAGTCGACGTCGGCGGTGGTACCGGTGTCGACGCCGGCGGAGGCGTGACGAGGTTGACCGGCGTCGACGGGGACTCGAGAACGGGTCCCTCGGGCGCTTGCGGCGTCGAGGCCGGAGCCGTCAACGGCGCCGGGGCCGGAGCCACCGGCAGGCAAGGCAGCCCAGTCGGGTCCGCGGGGCCCGAAGGCGCACCAGCGGGCGCCGACGGCGGAGCCAGGTTCCTCATGGCCGAGAGGAAGGCACTGACTTCCGCCGGCGTCGCGTTAGTCCCAGGGACCGGAGGGTATGGGGACGGGCGCGGCGCCGCCGGAGCCGCGGGGGTGGAACCACCCTGACCCTCGGCCGAGTCGCGCGACCGGCGAGGGGAGTCCGAAGAGCGATGTCGCCTCTTGGACTTCTTGGAATGCTTCGACTTACCCGAAGACTTGGATCCCGACGACCGATGGTGACGTCGGCTGCGGCTCCGCGACCGATCCTTGGACCTCCTCCTGGACCGGGATCGAGAGGCGCGCGGAGCCGAGTGGCGAATCTCGAGAAGCTTACGGGACCGCTCCCGTCTAGCCTTCGAGGTCAGGACCTTACAGTCCGAGCACGACTCCGCGTCGTGGTCGAGGCCCAAGCAGTACAGGCACCGGCGGTGATGGTCCGTAACCGACATAAATCGGTTACAGTCCGTACAGGCTTTAAACCCAGGCATCCTACCGGCACCGGTGTCGATTGACAGGATCAAAAAGGATCAAAAAGTTAGTCAAAAATTGACTAAAGGGGTAGCTCTCCCGGATCTGCGCTTACTGGCGCGGAAAAAAGAAGAACTGACGTCAGCGCGCGAGGGCGGCGTCTAAGTACTCAGACGACGTCATCCCGGCGCACGACGCAGACGACGGACGCGGAGCCGCAGACGACGCCTAGCGACGCGCAAGGGGTATTGCTGACGAAAAATCTTCCGGATCCAGTCTGACACCTGGGGATATTCTAAGGTGAGGAATCTAACTAACGTGTTTTTCAGATACATAGCAGGTGCCCCAGTTGAAGCTACACGTCAGTACAGCACAAAACAACCCTAACTTTTTGGCTTAGCGAAGGCAAAGGAAGTGTGTTACCTCTTATTCCACGTTGAAAAACTAAATGAAATTACTAATGGAGGTGAATTCATTGTTGATCTATTGGAGTATAATCTGATGTGTAGTGACTGATGAGTGGTTTCTTTCCTGTCTCATCATGAGAGAAGAGTCCATGATTCTCCCTTTTAAATACCCTACATATGCAAATACCCCCTAAAGCCACAGCTTCACTCATACACCCACTCACACAGGTACTCACAGACCCACTCAGGCACAGACAGACACACACACCAATAGAGCCACTCAGTCACCAAAACAGCCACTCTCACAATTCCCCACCAATATAACCACTAAGGCAGCCACTCACTCACACAGCCGCTCACTCACTCACAAAGCAATTCACACAGCAATTCACACACACCTTTATTCACCTATTTATCCACTCACACAATCACTTGTCATGCAGTTCCTAGGAGTCAACCAGAGCCTGTGCGTTTTGGATGAACTAAACTGAGGGCTTGGTGTCCCAACAGCTTCCAGACACCCCCACAGGATATGTCGGGAGTTAAACCAGCTAGCTCTACAGTGCCACTACCACCCCTCCTGTATCTAGGAGTATCCGGAGTAGGTAGTTTCTGGCAAACACCGAACAGGACAACCCTGATTCCTCAGGGATCGTGTAATATAGTACAGAATGTTTCACTAGTGCTTGCTTTCTCTCAGAAAAATACACAGGATGGCGATTAGGACGTTTCAATAAGTATTTATTGGTCCAGCGAAAGCCTTGTGTAAAACATATGTGCTGCGACAATCAGGAGACAGAAGCATACGAAAGAGATTGCTAGTACCAATTTAGTAGATACATTCCCACCATAGTGCTAATAGGATGAACATAGGAAACTCAAGGAGGTGATGGACGGAGTGCTGAAACTGTTCAGACACTCACCCCAGTCACAGGTCTGAATCCATCATCGTTCTTTAGCTCACTTCGCCACCCCAGTTCAGACACAGAGATATGCAAATCAGTCTTGACCCTGTGCCTAATGGGAACAGTCCGGCCCGAACTGCCAAGCCATGTCTTCCCTGGACCGGAAACAAGCATCCTGGGACCGGTTTTGGGCTAACAGCCCTCCTCAGCCAAGCTAGCTTGAATCCAGTGGCAAAGTGAGCAAGGGACCCAAGTTTGGGCATACCCTGTCAACTTAGGACAAACAATGCAGACACAGAGAGATGATGGAAGGAGCGCTGAAACTTTTCACACACTCACCCCCAGTCACAGATCTGGGTTGAATCAATCATCGTTCTTTATCTCACTTTGCCACCTCAGTTCAGACCCAGCTATATGCAAATTGGAAAGAATCAGCCACCTCACATGAAGGTTGATAACAGGACCCCCGTCTCTGCTTCGAGGACGACAGCCCGCAAGGGATGCCAGACCACTGCGTGTTGAAGATAAAATATGCAGGACCCCGTGTCAGCTTGGAAAGAATTCATCTTATTTGTAGGGGGAAAGAAGGGTCTTTTATACTAGAGTGGTCACTCCAGGGTTTTTTGTAGAATTGATATGTTTTGAAAACAGTCATAATTGTTTTGGAAACAATCATGAATGTTATTTCAAACTGTTGGCCAAGGATAATAAAAGTGATGACCCTTATACAGAATAATTATACCATGCCTGAGGACATGTTTATGTACGTCAGGTACAGGGATTATGATAAAATACCGAGAGCCTGGTGTCAAAGAGACAGGAGCAAGCTACTAGGTAAAAGGTCACTTGTTAAGAATAGTTATTGTCGTGTAGATTGGATAATGTATGTAAAATGGGGTATACATGACAGGACTATCTTAAAGGATATGACACTAACACGCTTCACTGAAACACTCCCACGCTGATTCAATCACACACCCACTCAGAAGACATTAGAAAAGTGTCACTCATTACTAATTTAGAAATGATTTAACTTATGCTGTAGCATACTATATATCTAAATCTCAAACATTTACAAAATACTTTCACACACTGGATGATGTCATGAGTGAGGTCATCTGAGAAGTCAGTGATGTCACTGACAAGGGCATGATGTAATATGTGCAGTGCACTGCGGGGGCGTAAATTATAGTTAGCTCAGGTAACTATGACTGCTGGAATTCAACAGTTTTGTACGAGTGAATTCGGAGCCCAACTAGAACGTCCCTGTAACCTTTTCTTTTTCAGTGAATTTACAAATATATATTTACTAAATACTAAAATGTTGCGTTAATACTTCATTAGTGACCTGCAATTTCCATGACTTAAAAATTGAATTACATGTAGCACATAACAAATGAGGAAAAGTTCAGACTTCCAATAGTTTGTCTACGAAAACCAAGAAAAGTTCAGTGTATGAAAATTTAAGAGCTCACCTGTTTTAAAACTTCTACGGATACTAAACAAAAAATAAAATCCACAGCTAAATCTCGTCTTTCAAGTAGGTAATCTCTTTCACGCTGTTGGTCATCCCTATGATAAAGCAGACAAAATGTTAATTTGCAAAAAGCACAAACCTTCATAAAGTCAAATAACTTTTACCCAAATCTTGGTTTCATTATTTAAAATGTAAAATACAATAGTGCAGCAAAAGCCAATTATCTTAATTGTAATTGCATTTATATAGTGCTTACTACCCCCGACAAGGCATTGAAGCGCTTTTTCAGTTAGTAGCACGCTACTCCAGAACAGATAAAGGATTAGTGGTGAATTAGTAGAGTGAAATATGAAAGTAATTTGAGCAGTGGCTAGGTTAGTCAGTTATATGGATTGAGAGAGTGGGTATATTATCATCTACATTAGCAAAGTTTGCATTAAGAGCAAACAGTTTGAGTGTGTAAAAACTCAATTCTGTTGGGCCTTTAGAAAACTGGCCTTGTATGTCAACGTTCAAATGGGTAAACGGGTAAATGCAACCTTCAGAAACAAATTCTAATTTGTTTTAGGAATGCATGTTAATTATTACTTAGGTTTTGATCGCAACAGGATTAGTTCAAAGAAAATTTCAGGAAATGTTTGTCTGGACATGGAGAGGCCACTATTCTCAAAGATGCCCAGGAAATTGAATAACCATGCCATGCTGGTGAGAACAGGCATCAAATTATTTTCTGGAAAAGAAAGGTTACTTTGTTGTGATCTGGATTTTTCATTGGAATTTTCAAAGAATTAGTGATTGGTTAATCGCTGCCTCTCTTATGGGGGAACACCATGCGACTGCCTATCTGAAGGAACATCTTTTTCTAAAAAAGTTCAAGTTAAACTATATTATTGAGAAAAGCAGCAGCAGTCTCTAAACTTTTGGAGCCTTTTGTAAACTACAAGAAACGATATAAAGGACAAGTTACCTACCTTCAGTAATGCCTTATCTGGTAGAGACATGATCTAGCAGCAGATTCCTTACCTTTGAATTTCCTAGGCATTAGACTGGATCCAGAAGATTTTTCGTAGAGCAATACCTCTGTGTGCCAGTAGGGGCGGTGGTCGGCTTCTCGCGACATCATTAGCATAGTCTGCACTGTAGTGACGTCCGCATCACCTATATAAGGCACCCTTCGGCGCCCTGATGACAGTTACTTTTCATGCACTTCTGCTGTGGAGCCATGAAGTGCACTGACAATCAATCAATCAATCATAGGCATTTGTATAGCGCACTGCTCACCCGGAGGATCTCAAGGCGCTGGGGGGGGGGGGGGGGGGCTACTGCTCGAACAGCAAGGTCTTGAGTTGCTTCCTGAAGGCGAGATGGTCTTGCGTTGTCCGGAGGTGGATGGGGAGGGAGTTCCATGTCTTGGCTGCCAGGTAGGAGAAGGATCTTCCTCCGGCGGTGGCTCTGCGGATGCGGGGGACGGTGGCAAGAGCGAGGCTGGCGGAGCGGAGCTGGCGGGTGGGCTTGTGGAAGGTCAGGCGGCTGTTGAGGAACTTGGGGCCCAGGTCGTGGAGGGCCTTGTGTGCGTGGGTGAGGAGTCGGAACGTGATTCTTTTGTTGACGGGGAGCCAGTGCAGGTCTTTCAAGTGTCCGGAGATGTGGCTGTGTCGGGGGATGTCCAGGATGAGTCGTGCTGAGGCGTTCTGGATCCGTTGGAGTTTCTTCTGGAGTTTGGCGGCGGTGCCGGCGTAGAGGGCGTTCCCGTAGTCCAGCCGACTGGTGACGAGGGCCTGGGTGACCGTCTTCCTGGTCTCGGTGGGGATCCACCGGAAGATCTTTCGAAGCATGCGCAGGGTGTTGAAGCATGAAGACGAGACGGCGTTGACTTGTCTGGTCATCGAGAGGGAGGAGTCCAGGATGAAGCCTAGGTTGCGTGCGTGGTCCATTGGCTTGGGGTGCTGTTAACTAGGGCCCTAAAAGAGATCAGTCCTGACTGTAAAACCCTGTCGGCAGTGCTGGGAGGATAAGTGGGTCGGTAAGGATTGCACAGCTGGATCATGTCTCAACCAGGCAATGAGTCACTGAAGGTAAGTAACTTGTCCATATGATAGAAACATCTAGCCGCAGATTCCTTACCTTTGAATTGCTATCCCAGCAATACCATCCCCTGATGAGGGACTGCGGACAAGTTTAGACCAGAAAGTTCTGCAGGACAGAGCAGCCAAAATTACCTTCCCTACAAACTTGCATTACCAAGCACTACTACCGGGACAAAGTGTGTAGGGATGCCCACGGTGCTGCTTGATAAATGTCGAGGACAGGAACTTCATTGCAACGCCATGCTAGCAGCCTTAGCTCTGGTGGAATTAGCTCTTATGCCTTAAGGAGGCTGCTTTTTCGCCAGAGGGTAGCAAATGTTGATGCATAGGACGACCCATTGTGAGAGAGTCCTCTTCTGCACCGCACAACCTTTCTTGGCTCCCACATACCCCACTAAGAGTTTGTTGTCCACACTGAATTCTTTAGTGCAGTCAAAGTAGAACCACAATGCTTTTTTTTTTAGATCCAGAATGTGGAGTCACTCCTCTTCTTTAGAGGGATGGAGAGGAGCATAGAAAGTGGGCAAGGAGACAGATTGTCCCTCATGAAAGGGTGTTACCACTTTCGGTAGGAAATAGGCCCTAGTGCGAAGCACTAACTCGTCAGGGAATATGGTCAGGTAAGAAGGCTTGGAAGACAAAGCCTGCAATTCACTCACCCTCCTGGTGGATTTGATTACTACTAGAAAGGCTGTCTTGATAGTAAGCAGCCGGAGGGGTCAGTTGTGCAGAGGTTAAAATGGAGTGCAAATAAAAAGGTGAGAACCAAATGAAGTTCCCACTGAGATATGATGAAAGGGGAAGGTGCATATGTACAAGGCCTTCGAGATATCAATTTACAATGGGGGATTTAAATAAAGAAGGTTGGTCTGGCAGCCACAAAAAGACAAACCGGGATGAGACTGTTAAAGAGTGCCCAGAGATAGATAGACAACGCCCTTGCGCACTGACGTCAGTTCTGTACACGACTTTCCACGCCAGAAGCGCAGAGCCATGCAAGACACTGACCACTGGTGCAAAACACTAGGGCTCTGAAAGGATGACCTTAACACTAAGAGTCAGTTTGCAGATCAGGGAGGATGGGTGGGGTGGTAAGGAATCTATAACTAAGCTATGTTTCTTACAGATATATTATTACCGAAGGTAAGTAACTTGTTCATCTGAAAGAAACAGTTAGTTATAGATTACTTACCTTAGTTTGCAGACCCCACCTCCGGGGTTGGTATGGAACGCGTTACTTACCTGTAACTGCGGTTATCCAGTATTGGTATCTTTCATAGATTCACATGCCTGAATCATTCCCAGTCGTCGAGATGGGAGTCCCCGGTATATAACAAATCAATGTCTTAGTAGACATATAGAGTAATAGGCCCCAAAAAGGCCTTATCTTAGTAACATATCCACGTCCTTATGTAAAAAAGGACGAAAGTTTAGCAAGTAGCTAGCACCACCCTCTAGAACCTTCCTGGAAGGAGCTCTAGTCCCTCAGATTTTCGTAAGCACAGTGCTAAGTAGTTGTATCACAGAGAGCCAGGCGAGCTCTTCCAGGGGAGGTGGGTGGGTTGCATGTGAATCTATGAAAGATACCAATACTGGATAACCGCAGTTACAGGTAAGTAACGCGTTCCTTATCCAGTATTAGGGTATCTTTCATAGATTCACATGCCTGAATCAGAGTAGTAAGCAATAATAAGCACATTTCGAAAGGTACAGTAAATATACAGTCACTAGATAATAACATATCCATGTGAAAAGAAGAAGCACTAGAAAACAATGACACAACCAATGTATACATCACAGTGCGAAATGTGCGTAAAGAGGTAAGGATGGTGGGATGAAAAGAAGGGCTCACCTCTAATGAAACAGATGACGGAGTACCGCTTGACCCACTGCAGCATCCTTCATGATCTCTGTATCCAGGCAGTAATGCTTGGTGAATGTATGCGGCGTCTTCCATGTGGCCGCTCTACAAATGTCCACAATGGGCACTCCTGCAAATAGTGCCATGGAAGTAGACATTGCCCTTGTGGAATGGGCACGAACTGTTGATCGCAGTGGACGCCCTGCCTGCTGGTGACAGAAGGTGATGGCTGAAGAGATCCAACGTGAGATACTTTGTTTGGTGAGCGGTAGCCCTTTTCTAGGTCTGCTGTACGCTACGAAGAGTTGATTAGACTTACGAAACGTTTTCGTTCTATCAATGTAGAACTTCAGGCAGCGCTTAACGTCCAATGAATGTAGAGTTTTCTCTGCTACTGTTTGTGGAGTCGGGAAGAATGAACGTAGCACGATAGGATCGTTAAGATGGAACTGTGATGGAACTTTAGGAATGAACTTCGGATTTGTTCGAAGAATGACCCTATCCTGTTTGAATTGAAGGAAAGGGTCTTGGATTGAGAACGCCTGTAGTTCCCCCACTCGCCTTGCCGAGGTAAGAGCCAGAAGGAGCGCAATCTTCCAGGATACATACTTAAGATCTGCTCTGTGTATTGGCTCAAACAGGTGTTTCATCAGTTGAGCCAGAACCGTGTTGAGATGCCAAGCCGGTGGTACAGGTTTTACTGGAGGGAATGTTCTAAACAAACCTTTAAGGAATTGCTTAATAAGCCTATGAGACCACAAAGATGGACCTGTAGAGGATCTCCTGAAGCGCGATATTGCTGCCAGGTGGACTTTAATGGAGGCATGAGCAAGACCAGATTTTGCCAGATGTAGGAGGTACGGCAAGATTTGTTCCGGGGTGGAGGAGAGAGGGTGTAATTGGTTTGCTTTGCACCAGATACAAAACCTCTTCCATTTTAATGAAGCTAGAATTTGTCTACAATCCGGAGGAATGTCTAAGCCCTGAAACTCTCTGAACTCAGGAGCCATGCTGATAACTTGAGATGCCGGATCCGGATGCTGAACTTGCTGATTGTTGAGCGTTAGCAGAGATGGAAACGGCTTCAACTTGATTGGCGGTTCCAGGGAGAGGAGGTGAAGTTCCGTGAACCAGTGTTGGCGTGGCCAAGCTGGAGCTATCAATATGAGTGTGCAGGGCTCCGCTTTCAACTTCCGAATCACTCTGGGAATGAGGGGAAACGGCGGAAAGGCGTACGCAAAGACGTTGCACCATGCGATCGAAAAGGCATTCCCCAGAGACCCTTGTTGGGGATTCCAGCTTGCAAAGTATTTGCATTTGGCGTTTTGCTGGGTGGCGAAGAGGTCCAGAAGAGGGGTACCCCATCGAGCAAATATGTTGTTGAGGACTATTTGATCTAGCTCCCACTCGTGGCATGCTGCCTGTCTTCTGCTCAGAGAGTCTGCCAACACGTTGTGGGCGCCCGGAACATACTCTGCTCGGAGAGAGATGTTGTGACTGAGCAGCCAGTTCCAAATTTTTTGCGACTCGTCAGAGAGTGTTAGCGAACGAGTTCCCCCCTGTTTGTTCAAATAGTGCATTGTCGTGGTATTGTCTGTTCTGACAAGCACTATGGAGTTTTTGATTCGTGGAAGGAAAGCCACCAGAGCTAGATAGACTGCGCGCAGCTCTAGAAGATTTATGTGAAGTGCCTTCTCGGAAGGGGACCACTTTCCGCTTATCTGTAGTTCTTGAAGGAAAGCCCCCCCAGCCCTCTAAGGAGGCGTCTGTGGTGATGATATGCAGAGCAGCAGGAAGCAAGAAAGCAAGCCTTGAGAAAGGTTCTGGGAGCAAATCCACCACTGTAGAGCCTTTGATCGCCGGGGTCACCTGGATGACGTCGAAGGACCCCGTACACTGGACCCATTGATCCACAGCGCTTCTTGAAGGGGTCGCATATGAAGACGACAATGCGGAACTAATAGGATGCAAGAGGACATCATCCCGAGTAGGGATTTGAAGAGACGCACCGACAGCGTCTTCTTTGACATTATTCGGAGTGCCAACGGCTGAAGTTTGTTTTTGCGTTCTTGAGATGGATAATGCCTTTGTTTGTATGGTGTCGAGGGTAGCGCCCAGAAAATTCATGCGCTGAGACGGCTGAAGGACAGACTTGTCCCGGTTGAGAGTCAGCCCCAGAGCAATGAAAAGCGTCAGACAGGCGCTGGAAGACCTGGACACGCCTTCTAGAGATGGAGACTTGACGAGCCAGTCGTCTAGATATGGGAAGACTTGATGGTGATGCTGGCGTAGATATGCAGCAACTGGAGCTAGACATTTGGTAAAAATGTGTGGTGCCGATTTGAGTCCAAATGGCAGAACTCGAAACTGGTAATGCCTGCCCGCCACCATGAAACGTAGGAACTTTTTGTGGTTGCGGTGTACTGGTATATGAAAGTAGGCGTCTTGCAGGTCTAGCGACACCATGTAGTCGTCCGCATTGAGAAGATTTAGTACCTCCTGAATGGTGACCATACGGAACGACTTTTTTCAAAAACTTGTTCAGATTCCTCAAGTCCAATATCGGTCTCCATTTTTTCTCCTTCTTTCGGATGATGAAGAAACGGGAGTAAAACCCCTATCCCCATTGACTTTGGGAAACTCTCTCTATAGCTCCCTTTTGGAGCATAAGCTTCACTTCCAAAAGTAAAGGACGTAGGTTTTTGTGAAGCATTGGGCGGGGAGGGGTTGGAGGATGGATCCGGATGAATTCTAGAGAATGGCCGAATTGGACTAATTGTAGAACCCAACGGTCCGTAGTTATCCTTTGCCAATTTGTCAGAAAGTGGGAAATTTTTCCTCCAATCTTGGAGTGTAGAGAGGCGTTTGAGACCGGCTGTAGTTGAAAGTCATTGCCGTCGAGTGGCGTCCTTTTGTCTTCCTCCTTTGCCATGAAAGGAAGATCTAGTGTATGAGGATTGTTGTCGCTGTTGGTATTGTGAACGGTATTGCTGGGAGGAAGGGAAGGAAGACAGTTGCTGAAAATCTCCTCTAGTGGATGGCTGAAAATCTCCTCTAGTGGATGGTTGACCTCTCTCTCTTGAACCTCGAAAGGGAGGGTTCCGGAACTGTAAGGTACCCAAAGCTCTGGCGGTATCTGTATCTTTCTTAATACCCTGTAATGCCTCATCAATATGCGTGCCGAAGAGAAGTTGGCCGTCATATGGCATGTCCAGTACTTTGGTTTGGACTTCGGGTCTGAAGGAGGTTGCCTTTAGCCAACCTTTTTTTTGAAAATTCTTTTTATTGGCATTTTAGAATATAATCATACATACATCACGTTCCATGGAAAGGAGTATGTTACATGTGTAGAAACCGAGACCAACATCAATGTAGAAAGTATGTCTATGTCTTGTTCCGTGTGGAAGTGGTCCATATTGTAGCAGATCATTGCCTATTTAGAAAACTGGGGAGGAGAACCAAACTGGGGAGTGCCATGAGCCTTTAGCCAACCTTGGCGTCGCAGGACAGCTGCGCCCGCAAGTTGGCGGAATCCAGTTGAAGCAATATCCATTGCGCAGTCAATAATTTCAGAGGCAGATCTTTCCCCCTCTAGCAAGATCTTCTTTGCCTCTTCTTTGGACTCCTCAGGTAAGTCTGCCAAGTATGGTGCAATGTCGGCCCACATCTGTCGATTGTAACGGCCCAACAGTGCCAGGGCGTTGGAAGCACGCACTGTCAAAGCCGACATTGAGGAAAACCGTTTGCCGATGTTTTCTAGCCGCCTACCCTCCTTGTCCGGTGGAGCCGTCAACAAAGCAGATGGGTTTTTTGACCTCTGTGCGGCCTGGGTAATGACAGAGTCCAGCTTTGGATGGCCTGTAAGACAAGCCGGGGCAGTGTCTGGCGCCTTATATTTTTTATCCAGCCGCGGTAAAACTGGAGGGACCGAGGAAGGATTCTGCATAATCTTTATGCCTTGTTCCCAAATGTAGTCTATCATAGGGATTGCACGGACAGACTTTTTAAAAGGTTCCTTGAAATCATAGAGAAAACAATCTTGTTGGTGCGAGGGCATAGGTATCTGAAAGCGCTGGGCCACTCTCTCTATAATATTATGAAAACCGCCAATGTCCTCCGGCGGAGAGTCGTCTGTGGTAGGGGCAGGAGAAACTGGGCAGGGAAGAATGTAGTCATCCCATTCGTCTTGATGAGATTGGACATCCTGAAGCTCTCCTTCAGGGTCCTCTTCATCGTCTTCATCTGTGGTGAGACAGAGGTGGTGGCGTGACAGGCTCGGTTTGCAAAACCAATGGAATCGTGGCCTAGGTGTTGGAGGCCCAACTGTCATCGGGGAAGGAGCCAGCGTCGGAAAACGTTGCTTATAATCAGATATCAGGAATTGGAGATCCGTGACTAGAGACGCAGGCAGACAAACCATGGATGGTGGAGGCTGCACATATTCCTGAGGTGAAACCTCCTGGTATTCCTGTTCAATGTCCTCATAGTCTGAGATACCCTGATATTTCACGTGCAGTTGTGATGGACTTGTCGCAGCAGGGAACAAACTGCCGTCATCCGATTCTTCCTCCTCAAAAAGTTGAGCCGGAGGTAAGGTTGGGACCCTACTAGGTGAAGTGAGGGCCGGAGTCAGTGCACGTTTAGTTATTTTGAGGTGCACGTAAGCACTTTGCACATCCGTGTCTATATCCATCGACGGGCCCATCGACGGTAGAGTCACAGACTGTGTAGTATGGACAGGCATCATTGACATTTGAGACGTCGTCGACGAGGTCATCGTCGACGGTGTCGTCGTCGATGTTGACGACGAAGGCTTCGTCGATGGTGTTCTCGTCGATGGGGTCGTCGTCGGCAGCTTAACTGACGACTATGACTTTTTAATTGTTAGCGTCGACGAGATAGATTTACCCGCCGTCGACGGAGTGGTCGTCGTCGATGTGGTCAAAGATTGGGATGCGGCAGACGTAGATATTGTCGCCGTCGACGAGGTAACATGGACTGCCGTCGATGGAGATCTCCTCGTCGATGAGGCCACCGTCGACGAGGTCGTCGTCGACGGGGTGGAAACTGGCTTCTTAAAAGGCATGTTGCACATCCGGAGGAGAAGCAATCCCTGGCAGAGGCATGGCCAGGACCTCAGAAGACATTTTGTGCGTCTTCTTTGGAGGTGGCTACGACGAAGTGCCCGGAGATGACACCCTTGGTCTCTTTTGTGAGGAGCGAGAGGAGATAGAAGAACCTTCGCTTTCCTCAGAGGACACAACATTGTCCTTCTCCTTAAGTCTTTGTAGCCAAATTAAAAGGCGCCCTTCGCGGTCTTAGATGAAAAGGTACGGCATACCTTACAGTCCTTTGAAGTGTGGTTAGGATAAAGACAAAGACAGTCTTTATGCTGGTCGTCCACGTGAAGCCTCTTTTTCCCCACAAGAAGCACAGGACCTGAACAGTCCCTTCTTCGGGGTATCAGCCATGACAAAACCAAGTAAGTTTGAGCAAGAAACACTGGAAATCCAGAAGAAAGGAGCAGAGCTCAGTGGAGACTCCCTTAGCACGACGTGCGGTAGAAAATCTGAGGGACTAGAGCTCCTTCCAGGAAGGTTCTAGAGGGTGGTGCTAGCTGATTGGCTACTTGCCAAACTTTGGTCCTTTTTTACATAAGGACGTGGATATGTTACTAAGATAAGGCCTTTTTGGGGCCTATTACTCTATATGTCTACTAAGACATTGCTTTGTTATATACCGGGGACTCCCATCTCGACGACGGGGAATGATTCAGGCATGTGAATCTATGAAAGATACCCTAATACTGGATAATGCTGGGGTATCTATTCTAAGTTCACACCAGAAAGTCCTGGAGAACAGAACAGCCAAAGAAGCAGTCTCTCTGGACTTGGCTGTCCAGTAAGCAGTGTTTGGTGAACGTGTGCAGCGAGGCCCACGTAGCTGCCTGAAAGACTTCATTCAGGGGGACTCCTCGTCTGAAAGCAGTAGTAGCTGCCGTCACCTTGGTGGAATGGGTGCACAGCCCCACTGGAGGCTCCTTCTTTGCCAAAGAGTAGTTTGATGTACAGATCAACCCACCTGGAGATGTTTCGTTTGTGCACGGCCCGACCTTGCTTAGCACCCACACAACCAACAAAGAGCAGCTCATCCACCTGGAACTGTTTTGTGTGATCCAAGTAGATGGAAATCGCATGTTTTGGATCCAGCCGGTGGAGCCTCTCTTCCTCTTTTGAAAGATGCGGAGGCGGAAAGAAGGTGGGCAAAGGGAAGGTTTGGCCAAAGTGGAAAGCAGTAACCACCTTAGGAAAAAAGGAATGTCTACTTCTAAGAAAGACCTTGTCCGGATGGACAGCCAGAAAGGGAGGCTTGGAAGAAAGCTTGTAGCTCACTCACCCTGCGTGCAGAGGTGATGGCCACCAGAAAGGCCGTTTTAAAAGTAATAAGCCTGAGAGGACAGTTATGCAACGGCTCAAAGGGAGCGCATATAAGGTAAGTAAGCACCAAGTTCAAGTCCCACTGGGACATTACGAAGGGAACAGGAGGAAAGGAAGGAGTGATGCCCTTAAGGAATCTATTTACAACAGGGGACTTGAAAAGAGAAGGCTGTTCAGGAAGCTTAAGGAACGCAGAAATGGCCAAGAGGTAGCCTTTGAGAGAGCCCAGAGCAGAGTCCTGCTGGGCCAAAGAAAGCAGGAACAAGAGAACCTCAGAAAGAGGGGCGGAAAGGGGATCCACAGCCTTTGCCGTGCACCATGCCACAAATTTGTTCCATCTGCAGGCGTACACGGTCTTAGTGGATGGACGCTGGCTGTCAAGATAACATCGCAGACTTCTGGAGGCAGGTCAAACGACGCCAACTGCAGCCACTCAATCTCCACGCAAGGAGGTGGAGGCTAGACAGGTTCAGGTGGAGGACCGTCCCCTGCTGCTGTGAAGATCCTCCCGAACAGGCAGTCTGATCGGAGGATTGATGGCCATGTTGAGCAGCTCGGCATACCAGACTCTTCGTGCCCAATCCGGAGCCACAAGTATGACTTGGGTCCGGTCGTGCTTGATCTTCTTCAGCTCTCTGGGCAGAAGTCGTATAGGTGGAAAGGCGTATAGAAAACCGCAACTCCACTCGCGACGAAAAGCATCGCCTAGTGAGTGCCGTCTTGGAAATTCCAACGTGCAGAACTGCTGACAGTGCGCGTTCTCCCCGCTGTTGAAAGACACCTTGCACCATCTCCGAGTGAAGACACCATTCGTGATCCATCACGCACCTGCTGCTGAATTTGTCCGCCCTGGCGTTCAGAGAACCTACCAGGTGTTGAACCCCCAGGGATATGCCCTGGTCCAGCCATGTCCAGAGGCAGAAGGTCTCTTGACAAAGGGTCCATGACCCCACCCTGCCCTGTTTGTTGCAGTACCACATGGCGATGGTGTTGTCTGAACACCTGCACTACTCTTTCCCGGACAGAGGGAAGGAATGCCTTCAGTGCAAGACAAATCATCCAAAGCTCCAGAAGGTTGATGTGGAGCCAGGACTCCGCCGGAGACCGGAGGACTCTGATCTCTGCCTCCCCCATGTGGCCGCCCCATCACAGGAGCGATGCATCGGTCACCACTGTGAACTCGGGTTGAAGATGGAAAAGGAAACTGCCTTGTACCCAATCCTGGTTCATAAGCCACCACTGTAATTGGTGTGCAGGGCCCTCCGAGATCTGGACGCAATCGGACAGATTCCCTTGATGTTGGGCCCACTGGAACTTCAGGTCCCACTGCAGAGCAAGCATATGCCACCTAGCATGATCCACCTGCGGGATGCAGGAGGCCATCTGACCCAGCAGCCTGAGGGTCATCCAGACTGAAACCCGGGATAGAGGCTGAAAGATTGGAATCATAGCCCGAATATCCCGGGCTCGCTGTTCGGGAGGATGAACCCAAAACTCTGTCGTGTCCAGAACCGCTCCAATGAGAGGAGCTTCTGAGAAGGGGTCAGGTGTGACTTCGCCATGTTGATGGAGAACCCCAGCAAATGCAGGAGGTCGGCCGTAGTCTGAAAGTGGGAGAAGACAGCCTGGGGCGTACCCGCCTTCAACAGCCAGTCATAGGATAGGGGATGACTGGAACCCCTGATCTGCGTAGATGAGCTGCGACCACCGCCATCACTTTCGTGAACACCCAAGGGGTGCTGGCAAGGCCAAAGGGGAGCATGGTAAACTGAAAATGCTTGTGGCCTACCGTGAACCGTAGGCAATGCCTGTGGGCCGGCAGGACATGGATGTGGAAATAGGTGTCCTGCAAGTCCAACGTTTCCATCCAGTCCCCAGGTCAGACCTGAGTGACCGTCAACATTTTGAAATTCTCCTTCCGGAGGAAGCGGTTGAGGTTGCTGAGATCCAAGATAGAACGCAGGCCTTTGTCCTTCTTGGGTACCAGAAAGTAGTGGGAATAGCAACCACGACCTACTTCTGGGGCAGGAATGCGCTTGATGGCTCCCTTGGCCAAGAGTGCCAATGATCCTCAGTCATGCAATAGTACTGGGGTGACATGGATGGAAGGGTAGTCACGAAGGGGAGGGAGTAGCCCCTTCGGACTATCTGCAAAACCCACCTGTCTGACGTGATGGTGCGCCAGTGGGGGAGGTGATGGCGGATCTTGCCGCCCACTGGAGTTTGGTGGCCCTAAAAGGTTGGACTAGGAGGGTTTGGAGGGTGCTGCAGAGGGGGCTGTGGTGGACTGGCCCGCCCGCGGGCCCCCAGAACCACGGCGGTGAATCCCACATCCCTGGCTGCGCTGGGGCTGAACAGCTTGCGCAGGCCTGTGGCTCTGGACAGGACGAGGCGGGGCACACCCCTTCTGTAGCCACGAAAGGGGCAAAAGGCAGACTGCGCAGTGCAGGTGGTGAAGGGGCCCAAGGACCTGGCCGTAGCCAGAGAGTCCTTAAAGCGCTCTAGTGCGTTGTCTGCCTTGTCGCCGAAAAGGCGATGGCCATCAAGGGGCATGTCCAAGTGTGGATTGGACATCTCCGGAGAAACCAGTCGAATGCAACCAGGCATAGCGTCGAAGGGCTACTGACGGTAAAATCGTCCTGCCAAGTGCATCGGCGGTATCCAGCTCACAGCGCATGGTAAACTTTGCTGCGTTTCTCCCTCCATCAACCGCTCGAGAGAGCACGGCTCGGGCCTCCTCCGGGCACTGTGGCAGCACTTGCGCAATCGTGTCCCACACTGATTGGGTGGAACGGCCCAATAGACATGCGGTGTTTACTGACCGCAGTCCCAAGCTGGAGGAAAAAAACAAGATGATCCAGCTTCTTGTATTCCTTGTCCGGGGGAGCCCCCGTGTTGGGCCTGGACCAGGTGCACTAAAGGATGTCTGTCAGGGCTTCAATAAACGGCAGCAGGGGCTCCAAAGAGCTCGCTGCCGGTTGAAGCACCTCTGTCAGGAGGTTAGTCCTGACTGCCACTATAGGTAGCTCGAGGTGGAGAGCCTTGGCCGCCCAACGTAACACCACTGCGTATGACGCTCCCTCCTCTGTAGCTACAGGGGAGGAGACAACGTGCCAAGGACTGGTGAGGTATCCAAACCACTGGCTTCCCCCATCCTCTCTCCAGTCCTGCTCATACACCAGCTGGTCTGTTAAAGGGTCTCCAGACCCCTCCCAGACCTCTTCACCCTCCTCTGACTGCCAATCTGGTCTAAAAAGAGCCAGAGTATAACAGGGGCACAAAAGTACTAGTCGGCGTCGGATCCGGGGACACAGCAGACGCCGGTGACGGACGTGGTACCGGTGGAATCGGCATCGGGGGAGGCGTAACAGATCAACCAGTGCCGATCTGGATCCAGGGGGACCCAGCAGCGCTGAGGCTGAAGCCGCCGACGCCAATGGCCCCCAGTCAAGAACACGGGGCCCGAAGGTGCGCTGGCGGAGTCGACTGCCCAAATACGGCATGCATCGCTTCGTAGAAACTCCAAAGCTGGGCAGGAACCCGGGACGGGAGGGAAACCCGAAATCGACCCAGCAGGCTCACCACACGGAGCCACAAAAGGGGCACCACCCGCATCCCTCGTCGCGTCGGGGGGAGAAGTCGAACAGCAACGATGCTTCTTTACTTTTTTATGTGCTTCGACTTACCTGACCACGAGTGCGAAAACTTCGACGAATAATGGTGTTGCCTCCGCGACTGGTCCCTCATACACCGCGACCGGGACCTTGAGTGGCGCAGTGCCGACTGCCGGGCCTCGTGAAACTTTCGGGACCG
Organism: Triturus cristatus; assembly: GCF_964204655.1. NCBI lineage: Eukaryota > Metazoa > Chordata > Amphibia > Caudata > Salamandridae > Triturus > Triturus cristatus. The sequence goes on along the minus strand of NC_140582.1, from coordinate 809,754,825 downwards.
CTCCCGCAAAGACTTCGGGGCCATGGTCCGGCAGTCGGAGCACGACTTGGGGTCATGGTTGCGCTCCAGACAGTAGAGGCACATGCGGTGCGGATCCGTCACAGACAGGAGTCAGTTACAGGAACTGCAAGCTTTGAAGCGGGCATCCCTCTTGTACCAAGAATCGATGGACTCAACAAAGTCGACAAAAGTCGAGAAAAAAAGTTCAGTCAAGAACTGACCAGGGGACCACTTTATCTGGATCTGCGCTTGCTGGCGCGGAATAAGATAGAACTGACGTCAGAGCGCGAGGGGGAGTCTATGTAGCAACCGCAACGTCATCCCGGCGACCACATCGCCGAACGCGAAGTCGACCGACGCCATCTTCTGACGCACAGGGGTACTGCTGATGAAAAACTTTGCGGATCCAGTCGGACGCCTGGGGGAGATTCTAAGGTAAGGAATCTATAACTAACTGTTTCTTTCAGATCATGTCCGCAGCTTTGCCTGTAAGGGGTCCGGTTAATGAATACACCATCAGGCTCTTTTTTTTCCATCAGCAGTGGTCAGGAATTGACTTTGTGGAGGGCTTATCTGGAGGCGAGGGGGACATCCACCACTTGAGACGGCAAATCGAACACAGTCTGTTGCTCCATCTCTACATATGCAGATTTCGGTCGAGGGCCCTGCCCTGTTGCCAAGAAAGGAGGTCCGCATGTAGCAGTCTGATCGAAGGACAGATGCTCATGCCTAGGAGTTCAGGGTACCACACTCGTCCCAATTCAGGGTCACTAGGATTACTTTGGCCCAGTTGTTCCTGATCTTCACAACTAAGGTCAAGAGTGGGAAAGCATGCAGGACTCCCTTGCTTCATTCCTGCTTAAATGCATCACTTATAGAGTGCTCCTGCAGAGTATCCAATATACAGAATTGTTGACGTTTGATGGAGGCGAAAAGATCTAGCAAGGCTTCTCCCGACTGGTGGAAGATGCTCTGGCCCTCTTTGGAATGCAGACATTCCTCGCGATCTGCCAGACAGAGCCTGCTCTGGTATTCAGGAATCCACAACATCCTCGATGATCTACACCTTTTCCATGCTGCTGGGACCATCATCTGCAGACAGCCAAATCATACCATGTCGCTCAAGTAACCTTACAAGTCTGGAAAAATTCCATAGGATGAAACACGTGTTGGCTGGCTTTTGGCTGTTTAGCCATTACACAAGCATTTGAGAACCCATTTCATCAACTCGCTGGGGACGGACTGTCTTATTACTCTACAAGTTGTACTATAACACCACTCATTTGTGGGCTCCAATAACTTTTGTCATACTGATGGGGTGCCGGACATTTTCTGGGCACGGCAGCATTACACCCTTGAGTAGCAGGGTATATAATATGGTGGTAGCACTTGCATTTTTTTTTTTATCGCCTGTATCATTATATAGATAAGAACCCTGACATTACATGACTTTGGGTATGCAGCAAACTTTGGAGCACTGTTATCCTCTATAGTATATGACTGGACACACTCCGTTCAATCAGCCACCACTGCAGATCTCGAGCTGTTCACTCCGAAATCTGGATGTGTCGAACAGACTGCCTTGTGGCTGGGCCCACTGGAACTTCAAGTTGTGCTGCAGAGCATGTATGTGCCACCTGGCAAAGTTGACAAGGTGTGCGCACAAGGTCATCTGGCATAGCTGACAAGGAGGATGCAGGAGGTCATGAAGCTTCAAAGACTCCCTCACCATGATCCAGGACTGAGCCTGAAACATCAGGGTCATAGCCTGAATGTCCTGAACTCGCTACGGCAGAGGAAAAGACCTGAACTCCACTGTGTCCAGGATTGCCCCAAGGAATGGGAGCGGTCTCAGTTACAGTGAACCCCAAAGATATCAAGAGTTATGCCGTTGTTCTGAGGTGGTTCACGACCGACTACAGTGAGCTCGCCTTCAGCAGCCAGTAGTCGGCAATACAGGGACCCCTTATCCGTAGATGGGCAGCAACCATTGCCTTCACTGTCGTGAACAGTCAAGGGGTGCCAGTAAGGTCAAAGAGGATCATGGCAAACTGAAAATGCTCCTGGTACACCTTGTACCTCAGATAACACCTGTGGAAACAGCAGGGCAAATGAAAATAAGTGCCCTGCAAGTCAAAGGATACCTCAAGTCTACAGGGTCCAGAGCAGATACAATCTGGGGCGATGTATCTATGTAATTTGAATTAGTCTACTGTCTTGCAGGAAGGCATCCAAGGTTCGAAAATTCAGGACAAGTCTAAGAACCCCATTTTATTTCATGACAAATAACGAGAGTAACAGAACCTGCCTTTTTCAGAGTCAAGCACCCTCCTAATGGGACCCTTGGCGTATTTCCTGTACCAAGACAGATAGATGCTCCTACATTCGTTTTTGATGTGGGAGAGATAGTTGGCGGGAAGGAGAGAAAATGAAGGACAACCCGTTTTGACCAATTTGTAAGACCAATTTGTTGGACATGATGGATTGCCAATCAACAGGAAATGTTGAATCCTGCCCCCACTGGTTGGGCACATGCTGCTAAGGGTAAACTAAAGCAGTCTGTTGGAAAATGTAGCAGCGGAGGAGGAGTTAGAGGGACTAGTGCCTCTGCTGACTCGCACGTTGTATGCCAGGACCCCGTCCGAACCTCGAAAGGACTGGGTTGTCTGCTGCATCAATGGCTGGGAAGGCTATCTTTCTACGAACCAGCCCTCTGAAACAACCACGGAACCTTCTGAACTGGAAAAAATCTGGCAGAGGTACACACGGAATGTACTGTAGCCCTGTAGTTGTAAAGTGTTCAAAGGCAGAGTCTGCCTTCCCTCTGAAGAAGCAAGACACAAAGAGCATGTCTGAGGGAGGTCTGCGTTACCACAGAACCCAGTGTATTTCATCATGGTGTGTCTACAAAGAACACCACTGGTTGTGATTGCCCGGCTCAGACAATCCATGGTATCAGAACTACTTTGCTAACATACTTGGCAGAGTCCTGCCTGTCGTGTATTGTCAGAGCCAATGCGGCTCTAAGAGTTTCCGGGACTACCTGCAAGATCTTGGTTGCCATGTCCCAAAGCGCATGTATGTAGCAGCCTGCAGGCAAACTCTGTTCACAAGTAGCACTGCAAGACTGGTGGAAGAAAATATGTGTTTTCCAAAAGCATGAATCCTTTTGGGTTCTCTATCTGGTGGAGTAATAGGAAATTAATTACCCCATTAGTCAATGTACTCAAAGAGGTGATTTTAAATACTATATAAACACTTCCAACATTTCGATCCAATTACAGAAAAGCCTAAGTACATGACCTTCTAAAGCGGTTTACTCACTAAGCTTGGTTTCTGAAGTGAATTTCTGCAAAAACAACCAATACACTATTTCAGGCTGTCAGTTATATGTAAATGTTGTGTATTAAAAGCAGGATGATTAAACAGTTCATCAATAACAGAACAGTAATATATCCATTTAGATATGCAGGAGCAGGATGTCAGTCGAAATACATCAATATCAAGACAGATGTACAATGCCTAGGAGCTCTACGCCACCTGATATGCATGCGAGAACTTGGTTGGTGGGCCCTTTAGCGAGTCAAGCTCCATGTCCGGAATTCTGTATGAAACATTTTACGGCATTGTCAGTATAACAAAGGGGGAGAAAGTTATCCCATTCATTATCATGATCATTTACATCCTGGGGTGCACCCTGCTCCTGCACAAGATCACAATCAAAAAGATCATAAAGCCTCCGTTGACAGGGTTAGTCGGGCTGCATAACAACCAGCTGACTTTGTAATTTTACAGCACAACTATGGCTGATGTCAGTTCAGGGACCAGCATGGATGTCAGCACCAGATCATCCTCCAGTGTTGGCTTGTCAGAAAATGGGAGAGATTAATTGGCCTGAATGTAAGTCTGTATCAGAGTAGGTACAGGCCTTGCAACTACTGGGAACTGGGAATAGACCTGCAAGCCATAAATCAAATGGATGCCTCGGACGTTCCATGGGAGCTGAAGGCATGCCATAGGGAGCCGGAAAGGCACTGAAAATGTGCAGTTGGGCCTCTTAAGACCTCAATTTCCTGCAGGGTATAGGACGGTCCATGAAATTCTGGGCAAGTTGAGGCGCAACTCAAAGGAGTGGGACTTAGATTGTGATAACCTAGCACATCCTCTTTGGAGTTAGTGTGGTATTTTGGGGTTGAGCCCTGCTTCACTTAATGGTTGAGTTCGCTTTGGGCTCACCGTAGAGGGGGAGAGGGGGAGAGGGGGAGAGGGAGAGAGGGAGAGAGGGAGAGAGGGGGAGAGGGGGAGAGGGGGAGAGGGGGAGAGGGGGAGAGGGGGAGAGGGGGAGAGGGGGAGAGGGGGAGAGAGAGAGGGAGAGGGAGAGGGAGAGGGAGAGGGAGAGGGAGAGGGAGAGGGAGAGGGAGAGGGAGAGAGAGAGAGAGAGAGAGAGAGAGAGAGAGAGAGAGAGAGAGAGAGAGAGAGGAGAGAGAGTCTGGGACTGCAACCTGGAGACAGATCGATGCCTTTTTGAGTTCATAAACCTACAACTTTGCCACCTTGTCTCAGATTGCTTTAAGGTGCATCAGGACACACTATCAGACAACTTAGGAGTCATGTCACGAGCCCAGACTCCAAAGACGCTTCTCGGGCGGGTCCACAATCAACATCAGGTTCCTGCAGTCACAGCTGCAACACTTTCAATAATTGACATTTGTGGTGGGGACATCATTGCTTAGCAAACTTTGAACTATTTTGGAAGTTAGCAGAAAACTGACAAATTCAGGAGCAGAGCTCCAGATGTGCTATAAGAAAGGGAAAGATATCAGCATGAAGGAATGCCACTTGTATGCAGTTCCGCTATGTCACTTTCAGGGCTGTGAGGAGCCAACATGGAACCGCCCAACACCACATAGCAGTACACAAGAGCACTGCTATGAATTAATCTCCAGGTCTACTCTGCTGCCTGGAGAATTTTCTAAGGTGAGGAATCTGCAGTTAAAAGTCACAAAATAGGAGATTCATGTTTTCAGAATTGTCAATTCAAATGTGTAATTATGTTAAAATCAAGCTCCTTACAAATGAAGTGAGCTCATGGGACCTTAAGCAGAAGACTAAGCTAAAAATAGTAAGTTAGATCTCAAAACATTGGCACAGGCCAACAGACTTCCATTTCCAGGTTCGCAAGCTGTAAATTGCTTAAAAGAGGAGATTGAATTGGAAATCACATCACTATTCCCCATTTAATTAGTTCCCACTGGATAAAGAAAAAGGTTTGGTCTGTGAGCATTATCACTCTGCTTTCTAGAGGACATTGTGCATAGTCTGCTCTACCATCATAGCATCTAATGCAGGGAAAGGGGAGGTAATGCCACAGCAGGAAACATCTCAAAGGGGTGCCAGATTACAGTACAGGACCTTCAACATCTTCTGCTGACATTTCTGTCAGTCAGAGGACGAGTAGAAATAAATAAAGGAATCCGAGGTGCAGAATTACTTTACACATCTACTAAATGAGAAAGAAGTTATTGACCAGAAAGTGGCATGCAAAACGTGCAGCCAGACTCTCCTGAGGAAAACTTGAAAGCTTTCATTTGTGAAAACGTTATCCTGTCATTTATGAACTACATATGCCAGTGGTTAGCCTGTGGTCCAGGAAACCCTGGGGGCCCACAACTGTTTTACAAATTAAATAATACAATTAATAAATAAAATAAATTATACAAAAAGAAGCAAAAGTTAAAATTTAGACTTTTCTATATTTGATTGTGAATTAAACAAAATATTTAAAATGTTTGAGCATTGGTTTGGTGTATACTTGTTTCTATATGTGTGCATTGTTTCGAGGTTCAAATCATAGAAATTACTTAAGTTGGGGTTCCCCCGGTTCCAATAACGACTAAGTGGGGGTCCCCATTTTCCAGTAAGGATTCTTTGGGGGTCCACAGAAGTCAAAAGGTTAGGAGCCATTGGCATATATCATCCACGATGGAAGACGAGGCCAGGAGGTTAAAGTTTAAAAAATTATAAAATAAACGGGCTACACGTAGCCAAGACCCTACCACCATTCCAGTATACCAAGATCGCAGAAAGGTCTGATTTTTATACAGAGATGCACAGAACACACATTTGGAGAAGAAAGCAGAACACAATTATTTAGCGAAACCTGCTGAAGGATCCCAACACTGAGTACTCTTTCCTGCTACAGACCTACATCTATTTTTGTTTCAAAGTTAAAGAGTTTGTTTTCCATGTTTGTTTCATCTAAAAAAAAGAAAAACTTAAAATCCAAAATCAAAGATTTAAAAAAAAAATCAAAACAAAAATCATTCTTTAGAACCACCTTAATTGTGAAAAAAACATTTTTATAATCATGTCAGCATTCATTGGCTGCAACGCTGCATTTTTAACACTGGAATATAAATAAAGCCAGTGTGCAATAGGCAAAGAATAACGGAAAATTGGTGTAGACCACATGCTGCAGCCCAGATCCTGAAGCCAACTGACACTAAACACAGCAGAAGGCTGTAGGCAGCAGTGGTTGAAGGTCGACTAGGTGGAGCTCAGGGCCTGTCTCTTGTCCTGTGGTGAGGCCTACCACCAATTGTTAGTTTTGTACAGCATTGAGCAGCCAAAGTACCAGGCCCAGTGACTACCTCAAACCCCATTTGGGCAAAGTTTGTGAGCAACGGGTTTGCAGTCCACAAATGGTTGGCTGCAGGCTGCTTTAGACTAGGCGAAGTAAGGCTTGGTTACCTGCAGACAATGGACCACAAGGCCTGGGCAAAGGAGACCCTACATAGGTGCAAAGGAGTTTTATTTTCATATATACTTTGTTAAATGGTAGATTGAGTTTGTTCTGCTCATAACATCTTATATGTTTAAAATTCCATTTTAAAAAGTACTGATGAAGTTCAACTATTGTTACGAAACAAACAAAAAAGTCTGAAAAGGACTAGTTATTGTCATTAAAAAAACAACTTGTGCACCTGCTGAGAGAACCACAATTCGCAACTGAAACACAAGTAGACCGTTTTTCAAAATAATACACGGTCCTTACTGTGACTAGAAAATATTTCATACTTGAAACAATAAGTCCTTTCCAGACAACATAAATGTAGTCTGCAGTCTAAATAGCCACACCAATCATATTTTTTAGGCCAAATGAAACAAACAACATAATTACTTCAACAGTTACAATATCTCTCTATTGTCATGACATTCTTACCAACAATGGTTATTAGTAGCTATTAAAAAATATATGTCAAAAGGTAAATAATATATTTGTTCTTACCCTTTAGACTTTGTGCTAGATCGAGGTCTGTATTCGTAAGATTCATCTTCAGTTCCATTTTGTCGCTTGTACCAATCAAATAAGGTGCGTAATAAGGAAGGCAGACAGTGCTCAGCTACTGAGCTCATAGAGCTTATCAACTGAGTGAAAAAAATTAACAGATTATCAAATTTATTGAACAAATATTTTATCAAGAGAAAATGTTTGACTAATATCAAAGACAATCTAATACAATCTGCAAACTCAGAAAGGCTGATTAGCCCTTCCACGCTAGCACTAATGAAATGTAACTACAAATACAATGACTTAACTGTGCCTACCATCCTGTATTTGGAAGGAAAAAAAAATAATCAAAAGTGAAGTAAAACTAATGATATACACTTCATGAGTTAATGTACAGAATAAGGTGGTTTTAAATACATACAAATACCCTTCTAACATTCCTATCCAATTATAGAAAAGACTAAATAAATGAGCTTCTAAGGCGGTTAACTCCTTAAGCTAGGTTTCTGAAGTGGATTTTTGCAAAAGCAATCAATAGACTATTTCAGGTAGTCCGTTCCTCGCAAATTTGGTAAACTAAAAGCAGGAACGATTAAAAAGTTCATCATTAATAGTTCAGTAATAAAATCACTTACATGCAGGAGTAGGATGACAGTCTAAGTACATCAATATCAAGACAGGTTTATACAATGACTAGGTATTTTGCTAGAAGGTCTACGCCACCTGACATGCATGTCTGAGAACTTCATCCTGCACGGCGCTGGAAGGGCTCCCACACCCTTTCGACACTGAACTACAGTGAAACTCGATTGGAATCAGTGTGATTACACGACCTACGTATTCATACAATCTCATACTTCGATCTACATATTAAGGTAGGATAAAGGGGTACTAACATTGGGATCTAGTGGTCCTGATGAAAGCCGGGGAGAAGACACTAGGTCCGGCAGAAACAGGTCGACAATCTTACAGAGTGGAGGGGTAAACAGTCCATAACTCACTTGCTTACCACCAACCACAGGTTTAGCAAAACCTTTAACCGTAGATGGGGAATCCATGAATAAAATAGGTATTTGGAATTCCTTGAGTGCTTTTTAACTTAGTTTTTCTGCACTTTATTCTTATTTGATCCAGTCTCTTCTATGTGTTTGTATTGTCTCCCCCACCCTATTTCTCCACCTCAAGTGTTGGCTTGTGCAGAGGTGTGTTTAGCAGCCCTATGATGAAGCATGTCACAAACTGTTGTGGGTGAGGGCATTTTTTCTAACATTGCATTGTTGCCTGGTAAGCTCTAAAAAAGAGCGACCTTTTATCCTCCTACTTCTCTGTGTGTTTGGTCCAGAACTTCATCCCACTCAATGCTGTGAACAGCTGGCTGGAGAAAACATTACAAACTGGAAGAGAAAGGCAGAACACAGGAGTAGTCACCATACTGCTCAACATGCATTGTCTTGTCACTGGTATTTAAGACTTGACTTGCCCGACAAGTTGTATTAACGCAGTGAAATGACCAGATATCAAAGGGGACATCGCACAAGTTACTACTTGTGTAACGATATTTATGTAAGAGACATTAGTTAGCGATAGATTCCTTACCTTAGACTATCCCCAAGCGTCAAGACTGGATACGTAAAGTTTTTGTAGCAGTACCCCTGCGCGTCAATAGGTGGCGTCGTGCGGCTCTGCGTCAGTCGCTGGCATCGTAAGCGCCGAGATGACGTCATGGAGACTACTTAGAAATCAGTTTGGAGAATGGGGAGGATGGGTGGGGCGGTAAGGAATCTATCACTAACTAATGCCTCTTACAGATATATCGTTACCCAAGTAGTAACCTGTGCATCTGAGAGAGACAAGTTAGTGACAGATTCCTTACCTTAGAATAGATACCCCAGCAATACCAAACCCGGTGGTGGGTCTGCGAACAAGATTACACCAGAAAGTCACGGCGAACAGAACGGCCAAAGTCTGTCAAGGCAGACCTGACTGTCAAGGCAGTAATGCTTGGTAAACGTGTGCAGCGAGGCTCACGTAACTGCCTGACATGCCCTTCAAGGGGACGCCACGTCCCAAGGCAGTAGTGAGTGCCGTTGCTCTGGTAGAATGGGCAAGCAGCCCCACAGGAGGCTCCTTCTTAGCCAACGAGTAACATGCTTTGATGCACAGAATGACCCGCCGCGAGATGGTCAGTTTGTGCTAAGCCCTACCTTTTTTGGTGTCCACGTAGCCAACAAAGAGCTGGTCATCCACCCGGAACTGCTGTGTACGCTTCAGATAGAATGCGAGCGCACGTTTTGGGTCCAGATGGTAGCGTCTCTCCTCCTCCCATGAAGGATGCGGAAAGAAGGTGGGCAAAGTGATGGTCTGCCCGATGTGGAAGGGCGTGACAACCTTTGGCAAGAAAGAAGGACGGGTCCTTAAAACCACCTTTCCGGATGAACAGAAAGGAAAGGAGGTTTGGCAGAAAAAGCCTGGAGCTCATTCACTCTTCTGGCAGAGGGGATAGCTACCAGTAAAGCCGTCTTGAGTGAGAAGACGCAAAGGAGAGGTATGAAGGAGCTCAAAGGGAGCGCACATCAGATGTCAAGACAAGGTTTAAGTCCCATTGAGGCATTATGAACGGCACGGGAGGAAACGTGTGCGTAATACCTTTCAGGAAACGGTTAACAACCGTGGACTTAAAAAGAGAAGGCTGATCTGGAAGCCGAAAAAAGGCGGAGATGGGCGAAAGATAACCTTAGATAGTGCCCAGAGCAGAGCCCTGCTGCGCCAAAGAAAGAAGGAACAGAAGGACTTCAGAAAGAGGGGCAGAAAGGGGATCCACAGTCTTCGCTGTGCACCATGCCACAAACTTGTTCCACCTGCAGGTGTATACCGTTTTAGTGGCGGGATTCTTGGCTGCCAGAATGATATCACAGACTTCAGGAGGAAGATCCAAAGCTGTCAACTGTCGCCGCTCAATCTCCACGCATGGAGGTGGAGGCTGGACAGGTTTGGTGGAGGACCATCCCCTGCTGCTGCGACAGAAGATCCTCCCGCAGAGGCAGACGGATCCGTGGATCGATCGCCATGCTTAGTAGCTCGGGATACCAGTATCTTCGTGCCCGATCCGGAGCCACAAGGATGACTTCGGCCCGGGCATAGACCCATTTATGTGGGAAGGCGTAAGCATGCCCATTAACCTGCTGCCCCTCTGACACTGGGATGCTGTAGCTCAAGCTGGTGCACAACAACTGAACCCCCAGCTAGTGAGGAGCTCATGTTCCTCCACCTGAACAGGAGAGGTGGCAGCAGAAGGACTGACAGCTGGATCACCAGTGGATGACAGCATTGTGCATGATGGGCTGAAGGAGAGCACTGGCATGAGTTATATTCATTGACAGTAGTACTCAGAGTGAAAGCAGCAGGATATGACAGTATAGGATAGCAGAAGCACTCACATGCAGGGCTGCAGGTCATGATTGCATTAGGACCTGTAGACACTGAAAGCAAGACTCGGTAGCAGCAGCAAGACTCAATGTGAAAGCTTTAAAAGTTTCAGGTTATGTCAGAAGTATCTCTAACAGCAACTTAAGTAAGCAAGAGTGAGTTAATATACTAACAGAATGCCACTGAAATGAGTGGCAGCAGCACTTTCACCAATATACAAATGAGCTGAAAAGCAAAAGAAACAACTAATATTAACAAGCATTGGCATAGCCAATAGGTCTCGCCTTTGGGACCTTATAAGTGTTTAGCCATGCAACACTTGAAGTTGTTGCACCAAGGATATTGTGCTGGATAACTAAACACTTATAAGGTCCCAAAGGTGAGACCTATTGGCTATGCCAATGCTTGTTTCATATTACATACATTTTAAAAGTAAACAAAATAGTGCAACTTTCCACGGCCAGCCTATTGGGTTGGCCCATCCTTGTTGATTGTGTTGTACTTAAATTCTTTCAAGGACAAACTTGGAACAAACCAGGCAGCAAGAAGTTATTACTGAAGGTGGAGCTAGTACAAACTTGTAATACGTGCATAGGTGCCAGGGGGAATGGATTCCCAAGCAAAATCATCAAAATAAAAATCCAAAAATAGAATACCACATCTCGGAGAACTATGAAGACTCAAAGAAGGCAAAACCTGCAGTTTGGAAGGCGCAATTTAATCTACCAGCCTCCACTCAAAGTTTAAAAAACTAAAGTTTAAAATCAAAACATTAGCTCTAGCCTACACGTATGCAGCCTTTAGCCATGTGCAAAACACCAATCTAGAGCAAGGACGGAATAGTTGAAAGAAAATGGTTCTACTGCATAAGTTCTGGCGAGTTTGTATTGGTAACCACGACACTCAACCATTTCTGTAAGTTAAATGCAACTCACTTCAGCATTAGCAGCTAAAGCAGTGCCACTGTCAAACACTCGAGAAATGTGAGTGGATTGTACCTACTGTACTACCAAGAATTGTTTTTTTTGCAGTCCATACTGTTGACATTAAAGTCACGGTTGCATCATATTCCATATAACTAGATACAATGTGCAGTTTGCCAACAAAATAAAAAAAACAAATTCGCCAATGTAAAACACAGTATTTCCTACAAAAGCAGTTCATAGCTAAATTCAAAGGGCTAAGATTCACCACACTGGTGCTTGATCCATATTAGAGGGCATCTCAGTGAACTGGTGGTGTCAGTGCTGCACTGAGCACCACGAAGCTTAGCATGTATGTTAGCACAACATGATGGCATCAAACCGAGTCCAGGATCCTGCTCAGCGCATGGAGGCTCTTCCCAAACCATCAGGTGCATTAGCATCTGAGGGAGGCAAAATATGTAGTTTGGAAGGGAATAAAGATTTCCAGTTTTGTGACACTGCATGCAATTTTCTTGGGGCAAAAACTCACTGTGGAGCGCAAATACTACAAATGAGGGGAAATTACATTTTCTTCCAGTGGATGCCTCCAGCACACATGCTGAAGAAAAACACATGGTGCGCCAAAAAAAGCAGCATTATAGGAATAAAACCTTAAGGCAAAGAACATAATCAAATCGAATATCATTTGAAGTTTACAAGTCTAAAAGAAAGTGACCCCAAATCCTCGATACAGCTGGCAGCGTCCAATCTAGAATGTATTTTGACCTTGGCACGTCAATGACGCACAGCCATGGAAAGGGACTTTTTCAGGAACGCCAAAGAGGAACAATTGCCATTCCTCCATCCCATCAGCAAGCTCAGCAGGACAAGGAACACCCCCAGCCGAGCATAGCGCGGTGTCCATGAAAACGGCGCCGCGCTTATTAAAGTTGAAGAAAAAGTGTGTTTTTGTACAATGCTACAGACAACACTGCCCCGGCTATTAAAAGGAGCAGGGCAGGAAATATGTTATTAATATTCCCTTTTTCACGCTTAACAGACACCGATGCGGTTTTAAAACACGCTGAGAAGCAGTGTTTTGTTTATGTCAATTAAGCGCCTCCATGGATTTTGTTCAGCCGCAGTATTGAAGTATAATCTCACTGGGCACTGAGCAGCGACTGTTGCAATCTAGGAAATGTAGTCAGTAAGCTACGCGCATCAGAAGTTCTGAAAACAATTTGCTACGGTTTGTTATTATAACATGCATCACGCCAACAAACAGTGACATGTTCTTAACTTTTTTTTTTCTTCTTTTTTTTCCCCCAAAGATTGCATTGGCGCCGCGTTCATTAAAGTACCTCCAGTGAGTAGAGTCAGTGGTGCCAGCTTTAATTGGACGTCTTCTCCACGGACCACGCAGCCTCTCGGCCACTGAAATCCCGGTGACGCAGATGGAAAAAGACTAAAGAAACGCATATAGCATACCCTCTAAGGATTGGAAAAATACACAACACCGAAGAAGCCCTTGGCGCGTGCAAGGCAGCGTGACAAAGCTTCTGATAAGAAACTTCGTCACAACAGCCGTAATGCAGGCGGCCGAGTCCTAGTGGGCCGTCCAAATAGGCAAAATGGCGGCAACCGAAAACCCTCCTTTTCAATGGGAAGCCAGCGTTTAACATAAACGCGGACGCTACCCAATGAAAACGAGGGCAGGGCTTTGAGTCCCCTTCATGAAACTTGATTGAGGACTATAGCTCTCGCAGGCGAGGAGCGCATGCGCGCTCCAACGCCAGGCGAGACCTAATAAAGGGGGCTCCATGTTGGGGCCACCGGCATTTATGTTTAACAGCAATGGGCTCAATGAAGAGCCAAGGGCATAGGTACCCCAGAGGCCCCCCCATGGACTGAAGCATGCATTATGCCACCCCTGGGAGATCGTTCAAAATGGAACAGGCCTGCCATTGCAGCCTGTGTAAGCACCACTTACTAAAGATATAGGTTTCCTATATCTAGGGGGAATTCTCTATAAACCTATAATAGGCCTTTGCAATCCTGAAGGCAGGGTGCTTAGTTTTAAGTGTGAGGGTGCCCCTGCATGAGGACACCCCAACAGCCTACGGAGTGCATTCTTCCGGGTTGTAAGTGAAGCAGCCATATACCATATTAGACTAGTCAATTTGTTGCGGAACCTAGAACTAATTGCAATACAATTTCTGTGAGTGGATTGTTATTTAAATTTTTCCGTAGAAAACGATGGTGAAAAGTCTACCACTCTATCATGACGCGTTAATCCAATATGGCGGATTTTTCAAAATGGCTGCCTATTATTTGAGATATAGGGTATAACTGTTTATATGCCCATGTGTGGTATCATTTTATATGTTGTTAGGGACGGGAAAGTCAAAAATAACATCAAAAATTGTTTCTGATGACCATAATATCAAATAATCGCGGAATATGTCAGAGAGACAAAGTTTGTATAATTTTTTCGTTGACTTATATGACAAAGTGTGAAGGAACGTAAATATTACAATTAACTTTTGAAATAAAAAGTTTGCTATTGTTTGTGTTTTGTAACTTTGTTGTTATTGTTTGTATTTTTCTTAACCCCTTCGATGCTCATGACGGAACGGTTCCGTCATGAGCATCGGTTGCGCTGTGCGGATGACGGAACCGTTCCGTCATGGCCCCGCCCGCGCTCGAACCCTTCAGCACAGCGCGGGAATCCCGAGATGATAACGATGATTTACAGGCAGCTAGATCATTGTTTAATAATCTTCTTAATGTGGAGCTTTCTGTTGAGGATGTTACACATAATGCTGTTGTCGAAATTGCAACCAAACTGTTGGAGGCCAAAGATGAACTTACATTTTACAGGACTCCTCGACTTTGGTTGCAATATTTGGAAATGGTCAACATCGTGAAACAATTCTTAATGCTGAAAGAACAGGAAATTGGCATCTACATCTTGCAATGGTAAAGGAGATGCTACCTTATTTTGCAGCATGCGGCCATAATTTATATGCCAGTTCTGCACGACTGTATTATGAGAGAATGGTTGAGCTTGAATTTGAAGATCCTGATGTATACACGGCATTTACAAATGGTCTGCATGTTGTCCGAAGAAGTGATAGGTTTTGGGGTGGCCTTTCCACTGATTTGGTAATTGAATAAGTTCTAATGAAGAAAATAAAAGGATTCGGCGGAATGACTCCTGGGAAGGTATGACAGAACAGCAGCAGCTTGTCTGGGTTATGTCACACCCTATTTGCACCCATTTGAATGAATGCATGCAGGACTTTGCTTCAGTGAAGCATGCAGCAAGTGAGCAACATGTTACTATGACCAGCTCAAGAATTGAACGCAATAAAGGAGATACACAGAAAGTACTGGTATATGTAGAACAGCTCAATGTTTTTGAGCGAGACAGCAACCTGCGTAACATTGTCACGGGTGTTAGTTATGGCAGTGATGTTAATCCTGAACTTGCAGAAGAAATTGAAAATAGAATTCTTAATGAGATGACGGACAAAAGAGTCTCCAAGTTCTCTTTCAGAAAAAGCAACCAGGTGAAGGTAATGAAATCAGTTCAATCTGTTAAATTGAAATAAGAAACCTTTGTTATGGATCCTGAACTATTGTTTCAGCGCTTGTTGCTTTGTGCTCAGACTAGTGGCGTGGATTTGCAGGAGGTGTTTCGTTATGAGCTTAGCTCATACCCAGCTAGTTTATTCAATAAGCATGGACTTATGAGGGAATCTGGGAAGTCGCAGCTTGTCAATTATATTAAAGAGCAAGTACCAGCCATTGCTAACATGCCCGAAAATATGCAGTTCGTCATTGATGGTGGGTGGTTACTACATCGCCTTCCTTGGTGTCCGAATCAGACACTCCATGAGCTGCTTTGTGCCTATGAGAGATATGTGCTAACAAAGTATGGCCAGGCAATAATAGTATTCGACGGATATGGAGATACATTTTCTACAAAATCAGAAGCCCATCTAAAAAGAAACTGAGGTATTGTAGGACCTAAAGTAAATTTCATAACTTCTACCTCCATCGCCATCCAGAAACAATTATTTCTGAGTAATAATGAAAATAAACAAGCCTTCATTGATCAATTATCGCAAAAATTACAAGAAGCTGGGTGTAAAACAAAGCAAGCTCATAATGATGCAGACTTCATTGTCGTTTTGGAGGCTATTGAGTCGGCCAAAACTCATCCAACAGCCATTGTTGGCGAGGACACCGATCTTCTCATACTACTCCATCATTTTCAAGAAAACCAATTTGATATTTTCCTTTGCCCAGAACCTAAGAAATCTTCCAAAAACATAACTATGTATGATATTAGGAAATTAGCAAAAGCTCTAGGTAATGACGTCTGCTCTCATATCTTATTTGCTCACGCCTTATTAGGATGTGATACCACCTCCAAACCATTTGGATTAGGAAAACGTGACTCCATAAAGTTGCTAAGAAAATCAGGCAGCTTCAAAGAAAGTGCTGCCGTATTCCAAACTTCCAAAAAATCAACAGAAGAAATAGAAAATGCTGGTCTTAATGCTATTATAGAGTTGTATGGAGGAATAACAGGAGGCAGCACACTACATGATATGAGACTTCGAACTTTCACTTCAAAGGCAACAAAATCAACAATACATGTGAAACCGGAAGTCTTGCCTCCTACAGAGGATGCCTGCAAATTTCATTCACTCAGAGTATATCATCAGGTGCAGCAGTGGATGGGTATTCATATGGATCCATTACAGTGGGTATTTGAAGTGAAAGATGGAAGATTGGCTCCCATTAGAATGAGTCAAGCACCAGCACCAGATCATTTATTAAAATGTGTGAAATGTGGCTGTAGCAAGAGTCAATGTGCGACTCTGCAATGTATATGCAAAAGACAGGGAATAGTGTGCACAGATGCGTGCATGGATTGTCGAGGAATAAGCTGTTGCAATTCCATGGAAGTGGACATGGACGATGATTGAAATCCTACTATTCTTATACTGAGGAGTGCTGTTTGAATTTTTGATGTTATTTTTGACTTTCCCGTCCCTAAAAACATATAAAACCATACCAAACATGGGCATATAAACAGTTATACCCTATATCTCAAATAATGGGCAGCCATTTTGAAAAATCCGCCATATTGGATTAACACGTCATGATAGAGTGGTAGACTTTTCACCATCGTTTTCTACGGAAAAATTTCAATAACAATCCACTCACAGAAATTGTATTGCAATTAGTTCTAGGTTAGCCCATTTTTTAAACTAATTTGACTATATAGAGGGGCGAATTACGCGATGACCATCACGAAACTGGCTGCAACTACCACTATAACGTTTGGTATAAAACATGTTGAAATCATACTCCTACATCATAAACCGTGTGGAAGGTATGATTCCAAGCACTGGAAAAGCCCTCCGTTAGGCTCTCCGTTTACCCGGTAACAGCCTTCTAGACCTGGACAGCAAAAAAAGGTTGTTGCCGACCAGAGACCCGATTCTGCCCTCCTGCTGAGCCAAGCTCGAGCAGGGGAAGACAGAATAGGCATCCTGTCACAGGGAGGTGTGACCACCTCCCAGACAGGATTTAGTGTATTGGGGCAGGGTGGGTGCGCTTGCCAGCGCCACTCAATCTGCATGAGGGGCACATTTGGTGTCCCCATGCATAGTCCAATTAAAACCAGCTGTAGGAGCAGTTGGCTCCCGCTCAGGCACGAAACTAGGCAAAGGACATGGGAGTACCCTCCTCCCGTCCAGACCCTCCCCTGGGAGGTTCCCCTGCATCGTCTCAACCCTTTCCATAGGGTACTTAAGGGCTTATGTGTGGGTGGGTCCCTAGATTCGTCGTGAGACAAGATTAAGATCCAACACCACTTTTACTTTCTGGGCATTATGGATTTTGCTGGACTTCGTTTGGGCTCGACTTAGTCTCCCTTCCAGTCTGCTGCAGCATCTGTGCCTGTGCACTGTACAGGAACCTTCCAAAACCTTCCAAGGCCTGTGGGCATCAAAGACACCTGAAGGAATCTCCCTTGAGGTGAAGGAGTCACTTCCCTGCATTTGCAGGCACTGCTACTAAGTCAACCTATGCTGTTCCTAAGCTCATCCTGACTCCGAAAGGTTCTTCAACACAGGTGGTGGTTCTCCACAGCTCCCGAGGTCTGCCCTGCCCTCTCACCAGGTTTGCGGACAGTATCCCTCGTGGGGTTGCAATAACCGAAACCCGGTGCACCGCGTCAACTTGCAGTTGCAAAGGCTTTTTGGCTTCCTACCAAGAAGATCTTCGGGCTCCAAGTAGCCCCAACCTAGAGCACGTCCAGTGACCAGAATCTTCGGCCATACTGCAATGTTGTGCATTGTAGCCTGCATCTTCTGGTGAGCTGCTTGAGGTCCTCTCGCGCTTCAGGCCTGTGGGTCCACTTGAGGGTCACCTTAGTGTCTTTTGGGCTCCACCCCCCCACCCAGACCCACTGTGTATTCTGTGCTATTTACTGTATTTCTATGCAAAGTATTGTGTGCATTGCGTTTATCTCTGGGTAGGAGATGTCTAAACATGTTGGTGTATATTATATAATAAATACATATATTTATAAATACCTTCTGTGGTTCTTTAATCTATACTATAGGATTGCATTCTGGTTAAAAAAAGCTGCTTTACACTCCTTCTGGACTAAGCCTGAAGGCTGCTCTCCACGTCTACCACTTAGAGACCTTTCGAAGGTTGTGTAGACCTCTTAAATCACCATTAGGGCTGTCTGGACTGGTGCAAGGTGCCCACTTACATTAGTGGACATCATATACCAGGTAAGCTTCTCACAATGCCAAGCTCCTGATGGACACTATAGGAGGCACATGCCGGGGGTAAACTTAGAAAGCTGAGCAAGACCCTGTGCTCTTCTGCCTGGAGGGCGGAGATGTAAGAGTATCCCCAAATGCCAGCCCCATCAGTAAGAATGGGGAAACATTTGCTCTTAAAAACTTTCAAGAAGGGGGCCATGAGTCGGTGCTCCGGGGGGAGGCCCTGTCCCTCATCTCCCATTCCCGGAGGCGTGCGCGGGAGGAGGTGACCCGTATCGAATCTGAGATAACTGAGTTGGAGGGTGATCTGGAGTGTGGGGTCGCGGACGACAAATTGCATGCTCTCAGACTTAAGCAGGCGGACTACAGGGCCCTAGTCACGGAGGCGGCCAGGGGCTTGAGAAGAGAGCAACAGGGGCGGCTGTATGATGTGGGTGATAAGGCTGGTAAATTGATTGCGTGGTTGGATAAAAGGGAGAGAGCGAGTCGCGTGGTCCCGTTGATTGAGAGACTGGATGGTGTGTGTGTCACTGAGCCGGAGGAAATTGTTGCTTGTTTTGCTGAGTATTTCCGGGGGGTGTATTCCCCGGTATCTTCCCGCTCGGAAGAGGATTCCCATGACCTGCTTAAAGACATTGCGCTGCCTTCCCTCTCGGAGGAGGATAAACTGTTGTTGAATGCGGCTCCGACATCTGATGAGATAGCCCTCGCCATACGTTCGGTCGCCTCTGGCAAGGCCATGGGTCCTAATGGCCTGCCCATCGAATTGTACAAATTACGACCGGATACGCTGGCTCCGCATCTCCGTGATATGTTCCTCGCGGCCCGGTCGGCGGGTTCCCTCCCGCTGGACCAGCGTCTTGCCACTATTGTAGTTATTCACAAGGAGGGGAGGCTGCGGGATCGGGTCACGTCTTATAGGCCTATCTCGTTGTTGAATGCGGAGCCGAAAATTCTCGCCAAGGTGCTGGCTAATCGGCTGGTTGGCGTGGTGTGCGATCTGATCCATCAAGACCAGTCCGGCTTTATCCCTCATCGCAACACCGCGCTCAACCTGCGGCGTCTGCATAGGGTGCTCGCGAGGGTACCGTTTATACGAGAGCCAGCCATTTTGGCGTCCTTGGACGCCACTATGGCGTTTGACACGCTTGAGTGGCCTTATATTTGGGCGGCGCTGGCTAAGTTTGGGTTTGGCCCGGGATTCATTGGCTGGGTGAAATAGTTATATTCCGGACCGCTGGCACAAGTGGTTGTGAACGGTAGAGTATCGGCTCCCTTTGAATTGGGCAGGGGCACGCGGCAGGGCTGCCCGCTGTCGCCGCTCCTCTTTGCGCTTGCCATGGAGCCTCTGGCGGAGATGCTGCGGTGGAACCCTTCGATTCGTGGTCTCCGATGGACACCCGAGTATGAGGATCGCGTCTCCCTTTACGCGGATGATATTCTTTTTTACCTTGCTTCCCCGCGTAAATCATTGATCGTGTTGGTGGATGTTTTGCGTTCATTTGGTTGCAACTCCTGATTAGTCATCAACTGGGCTAAATCCCGTGTGTATGTCCTTTCGGGAGAGGCTCCTATCCTTCCGCGGGGTTGCCCTATCCAGGTTGCTCCACAGGGATTTAAATACCTGGGTATCTTTATCACCCTTGACGCTGCGGCCCGCTATACACAGAACTTACTCCCCCCCCCCCCCCCTCCGGCGCCTGAAGGAGGATGTGGCGCGTTGGAGGCGCTTGCCGCTCTCGCCGCTCGGCCGTGCGGCACTGTTTAAAATGATGTCGTTGCCACGTTTCTTATACGCCCTACAAAACACGATGGACGTCGTCCCGGCACGCTACTTTCGGGAGGTGGAGGGTCTGCAGCGCCACCTGTTTTGGGATGGGAGGCCGCGTATCGCCCTCGCGAAGCTAAAGCTTCCGTGGTATGACGGGGGGGGTCGCCCTCCCAGACATCAAACGGTATTACTGGGCCTCCCAGCTGGCTGCGATAAACCATGGCCTCTACGGGCCCGCCCTTAACCCGGCTTTTGAAATGGATAAATTGTTACTGCCGGGAGGCGACTATAATCGTGCGCTCTACTCAAGATCGCTCGACGCACGCCTGACGGGTCCCACGCGGGTCGCGGTACGGGTGTGGCACGCGGCGAACTTGGCGATGGGATGGAAGGATCGGTTGACCCGGGCGACGCCATTGTATGCATCGGAGCGATTGGGCTGCTTGTGGACCTCGAAAGGCTTTGAGAAGTGGGACACAATAGGTATCAGTAAGGTGGGTGATCTTTGGACGAGGGGGGGATTTAAACCGTTCGATGTGCTGCAGGCGGAATTCCAGTTGCATGACAGGGAGTACTTCCGGTATATACAGGTTCGTCACGCGCTGTGTTCTGTGTTCCCGGATGTGGCGTCCATCCCGGAGTGCTCCCCCCTGGAAGATAGGGTGCTAGATGGGCATGTCCCGGACGGCACTATCTCATTGATCTATAAAAAGCTCATCAACGATCGCTCGGGACTGCTGACTGGCCTTCGCGAGGCATGGGTCGCCGATGGATTGGAGCTGGATGACGAAGACTGGGTGTCTGCGGTGGCCTCCCCGAAAGAGGTGGCCATACCGGCCCACCTTCGTTTCGTCCAGCTCAAGATACTCCACAGGGTCTACGTTACGGGACCGGGTCTGATGCGTATGGGATATGCCGTGGATGGGATGTGTAAGCGTGGGTGTGGTTCGCTGGGGACCTTCTTCCATATTTTGTGGGAATGCCCGGAGGTGGCGCGATTCTGGCGTGGTGTACATGCGGTGCTGCAAGCGGTCACGCGTGTGGCGCTGTTTCCCGAGGCTAGGAGAGGTTTGTTGAATGTGTGGGAGCCAACTGATTACACGGTGCCGCAGACGTGGTGGGTGACTCTGGGATATATGGTGGCCAAGCGTGACATAGCCCAATTGTGGGGTTCCCAGAGGTCGCCAACGGTCTCGGTGTGGAAGGACAACATGGATTGGTGTATGTTTCGGGAGAAGGTAGTGTATGTTGCGAGAGGTAAGCCTGGGAAATGGGTGAAGGTGTGGGGCCCCTGGAACTCCTATCGTGGCGGGATTTGTGCCCCGCCACTGACACCTGATTCGGCAGTGGCCCAGTCACCCTAGTCTGCTTGTTCCCTTGGTCCTGGGTATCGGTTTTGCATTGTTTTTGTTTTGGCCCGCCCCCCCCCCCCCCTATTTCTGTGGATCGGTAGGGTCCTCCCCAGGGGAGCTCAAAATGCTGCTTTGACTTTCGCTGCCTTGTGGATTTGTTTATTGTTTCTCTTAAAAATGGAACCGCCAATTGGGGGCTTTGGATGGTGTGGCCGCCAACGCTTCCTTCGATTTCTGGGACCTTTATCATTTGTCGTTGGTGTATCAATAATTGTATCTATGCTCCCACTGTTTGCTAGCGGCCGGCCGGAAGGTTGTAGACCCATCCTTGTATATTTTTCGTATACTGTAATAAAGGTTTCAAAAAAAAAAAAAAAAAAAAAAAAAAGGGGGCCATGGGATTTCTGCCAATGTGGGAGGCTAAGCTGTAAATAAAGCCAGTAGCGTTAGTAAATCATTGCGGACCAACCCTAAATAAGAGAACTCCTTGGTAGAGGCAACCTGGTGGCCTTCGGATAAAAACTTCTGGGTTTCATAGATTTGGGCCCACAAAACATGGTGTAAATTTTCAAAACGCTTAGTAGTTAGGCCCAAAGACAGCATGAAGCCAATTTTTGAAACGGGATGTGTAGGCTCATGTGTGTTCATCCCATTAAGAAAGCGTAATCCGTGGAAAGTGCAGCATGGACTTTACCCTGCCTACCGCCAGAACATCCACAGCACACGTGGACAACGTCTCCTCATGACCGTTTATGTACAACTGGAAAAGGATTGGGGCCAATATGCAACATTAACGAATGTCCTTTCCATGCAGGAAGCTTGAGGTGTGCTTGTAGGAAGCTGGCTCTGCATATACTATAGTATATTATAGTATGCACAGAGTCCAGGGGATCCACAGAGGTATAGCACAGGCTAAATTAGATAATCACGCAGCTCTCTTTGTGGTGGTGTGGTTGGGCAGTTAGGCTTATCAGGAGGGTGTGTTAAGCATTTTTTGTATTCAATATATCATGACTGATTGCACACACACTCAGAGCGAATACAGACCAATTAGTGAAGTATAAAAAAGGTATACTTAGGTTTTATTTCTAGAACCAAGCAGGAGTTGGCACAGGTAAGTAAAATATACTTTCAAATGCAAACCTTTAGAAGGAAATGCAGTTGGGAATGTATCTGGAATCGTTATAGCTTGTATTTGATCAAATAAATGTTTAAAAATACATAGAAATTACTTTAAAGTACCTTTTGATTACTTTTCAGTTACTTTGACTACTTACGGTGATGTGCCGCGATATCACACAAGGGGACTTACAAGTTACACAAGTATGCCAATATTGGGTTTAAGGCAAAGTTACTTTGTTTTCCATACAAAAGTCAGTTCAGCACTAAATACATTTTTGATCTAAACCTTCAATGAGCCAAGCAGACTACTCTGCAGCGAGGGGCACACAAAAAACTCATAACATTGGTTCCTATGGTGGAAAAGAAGGTTAAAGGTTTGCAGGTAAGTAAACAACCTGCAAGTAAGGTTTTTGTGGTTTAGGACCAAGGTTCCCCAAGGTCCAGTTAGGCACGCAAACCACACCACCAGCGGCACTAGCGCGGCAGTGTATAGAGGCCCAATGTTGAATGCATGGAAGGTTCTCCGGGTTCTGGGCATGACACCTCTGCCCAGGATGGGCTTTGTTTCTGGACCCAGAGCACGGAGGCTCCCTGTCCAGGGTTCCAGAAACCTGTCTAGTGGTGGCAAATGGCGGGCAGCCACTCAGTAACCATACAAGAACTGGCCCTCTCAGTGCACTTTACATGAAATCCTGCACTGGTATCAGTGTGGTGTTAATGTGGTGAAATGTCTGCTATCAAACTTCCAAAGTTTCAGTAAAGCCATTATGGAGATGTGGAGTTCGTAATGACCAACTGCCAGACCATATCTTTTTTAAAGCTTTACTATGTCTAAGCATGGTCTTAGACACTGTAGGAGTACAGAGCTCAAGCTACCATACTCTCAACCAGGACCAAAAGCACCCTGCTAGAGTTGTGACTTACCTAGTCCCCAGGGCTGTGTGTAATGTCGACTCTTCACTTTTCTCTGCACCAAAATATGAAACCTGCAGTGTGTGGGTGTTAAGGTGCAGGATCTCCAAGTGTGGCACAATAGGTGCTACAGCCCTTAGATGCCTTCCCTGGTCGCAGTGCCACTGATACCCATGGTACCCTTCACAAGGGGCTTACCTCTAGACAGAGATGTGCTAATTGTGGGCACAGTACAGATTTGAGGAAAGAACAGGCCGTGGGAACCTGATTGGCAGGGACCCAGGGCACACCAAGTCAAAGTGCATCATATGTCAGGCAGAAAGTGAGGGGGAACCATGCAAAAAAAGGGCACTTTCCTACTCTGCTTGACTGCAGGGCCATACATAACAGACGCTGATGGATCGAAGTGTAAGGCACGCAGAAATTGGATGGGCCCTGGGTCAAACCCCAGATCACTCAGCATGGCCCACAACTTAGACCTGATCACGCTGTTGAAGGCACTAGACAGGTCCATGAAGGCCAGGCGGATGGAGCCCTGCTTAGCGATGGGTGTACTTGTTAATAAGCAGGTGCAAATTAGGACATTGCTCCACCGTGCCAAGCCCCTCAGGAAAGCTGTACTGAACCTACAACAGGGAGTTCAACTCCATAACCCAGGACAGCAAATACGACCCTCCCTTTGATTTTTAGTGTGGAGTCCAGCAATGATAGTGAGAGGTAACAACTTGGAGACTGTGGGCCACCCTTTTTAGGTTCAAGCCTGGGCAGCACATGCGCTGCTCTGCGTGGCATGCTGTATTGATGCAAGTCAGAAGCTCCACCCATTTCCCGCCCCTCTTTTCAACTGGCTCCTGTTACTACCCTTGCAAAATCATTGCTTTTCATTTGTGAATTGGCTTAGTGGACCCTCCTTGGTACCGCCTTGTCTGCATTCGTAATCTCCCATAACAACTGGAATTTTTACTTGTGTCGTTACACGGTCTGCTTTATAAGTTGGTGAGCACTATTTTCTTTAATCATCCCTTCCTCTAGGCTGCGAGGGTGGGTTGGAGCCCTCGCCTGCACGGAGGTGCAACGGTTGGGACGCGGCACCTGATGGCTGCATCTCTGTCCCATGGTGGAGCTTTTTCTCCACCCTTCAGGGACAGAGCTTTGCAAAGCACAAGCCTAGCTTCAATCCTCAGTCTCAGCTTGGTCTAATGGGCCATCATGTCACGGGCTCGCGATGCAGGATCCCGACTAGACTCTGCATTATCAGCCCAGCTTAATGACACAGCTCACAAAGAGCTGAGGAGCAGGCGCATCCAAGGTGTCCCGCACATACACTCACACACTGGAAAGACCTGTTACTTAAAACATGCAATTGGAAGATGCCCTTGGGCGAGGAGCCTTTCTCCAATGCACTTAGCTGTTTTTCGTTAATGCATTTCCTATTTACCCCTTCCATATTTTCCCTCCTCCCACACTTTGTCCCTGATGCCCTCTATTTCCATCCATTTTTTCACATTTTTCGCTCAGAGATTTATTGCATAGACACATCGCTCCTGGTCACGTCGTCCAGAGGGCGCAGGATCACACTGAAATGAAATTCTCTGCTGCTGCAGGCCGGTGCTCTGAAAGACGGAGGGGGCAAGGCTTGGGGATGGCAAGGGCAACACTTATGCAAATAACTGCACGCGCACTTGCAACCCAAATAAACACAGTTTGAGTGACTTTCACAGGAAGCCCTGCCATCAGAAACTGTATCCACAGTGGGTGTCCCCTACAAAACCCATGCACATTATCAGGGCTCCACACTGCTTATTGACCAGTCACGCTGCCCTACACAGGGGGCAATGCCAGCACCAGGGTCAATCAGTCACATTATCACTGCCCTGACTAGGCACCTGCCACATAGATACTTTGGTGCCCCTCTGTACCTTTATCAAGCTACTGGACATAACCCCATCATTCTGTACACTCTGAGCCAATGCCCTTGCCCAGAAGAAGAGGAAGCAACAGCAGTATTTGTGTAGGGCTGCAGTCCTGTTTCAGGTTGGACATGGAGAGTTAGGCCTTCCTTAGAAGCAAAAAAAAAATAGACAGATGAGGTGTTGTCAATCAGTGTTAAAACATGCCTGTGTGTGCTGTGGAAAACCAGTGCAATTCATAAACGCCACCACCTGTCATTGGTTTATAGCTCACACAGTCGTGTTTTACTCCCTAGGCACTTAAGGAAGCAGCCATTTTAGGTCAGGCTTTTTACCATTTCTCTCTATTGCTGCATGCTACGCACACCCGGCAGTGGTCAGTAGGCCTTGGAATGGAAATCTGGGGCTCCAGTAGGCAGTTTTTCCCCAGTAAAGGAACATTCATGGGCCCTTGAGAGGTGTGGGTTATTCATCACATCCTACAGTTTTTGGGATCTCCTTTTCCCCCTCACTACTCCTATCCTACCCGTTTATCCTTTCTCTCAATCCTTTACACCCTATTCTCCAACTATAACATCTCCATGATTACCCCCTTCTTTATGATGCTCCCTCCTCCCTACTTTAACTGTCCTTCTTTCTCCCTGGTTATTGCTTCAATCTTCCTTCTCAATTTTTCTCTTTCCCCCTCTCCTTCTCCTAGCCCACCTTATGGTCTTTCCTCATTTTCTGAATAATTCTCTTTGCCTTTGCTTTTGATACTACTTTCTCGCCCCTTTTTCTTCCTACCTTCCATGTGTACTTTTTGGGTTCTGCTCTTCCTTATACCCCTTTCTCACCCTACCTCATCTGTCTCTCTTCTACCCGGTTCATTCTCTCCTCTGTTCTTCCCCTCTTTTACTCAGCACACGTGACTGGGGCGATTTGCGTTTGAGGAGTGGCTAATCAATCGTGAGCCTTCTTTTGACTTTTATGGGAGTGTGCCGAAATTAGGGACTAATGAACACACGTCGATACAGAGTTTACTTAAATGTATACTTTACTAACTTAGAGAGCAGAGTTCTCATGCACAATACAGTCCGGTTAAGGCTTCGCATTTCGAACTGGTACTTTGTATTAATGAAAAATCATTAAGGGCAGTCTCTTGACCTGCACGTTACAAATGTTAGATTTTAATGTTACAAATGTTAGATTTCCCTTGTTAAGACCCGAGAGGGTCACAACCTTGCTTCACCAGGACCAGAGGACTGAATCACAATTGAAGCTAGGCTGCAGTGCCATACACCAATCCTCGCCTGCAGAGGTCATTGACTGGGCACTGTGCTGATTAGCTGCAAAGACAACCCAGTACAGTCATTCTGGGTCAATTCCTTTAAACTTAAAGGCCTGTCTTTTTAGGTCGTGCATGGGCAGCGCATGCGCTGCTCTGTGAGGCATGCTGTATTGAGGTATGGCATAGAAGCTCTGCCCAATTCCCACCCATCTTTCCAATTGGCTCCTGTTACTGTCACTAGAAATTGTTGCTTTTCATTTGTGAATAGGCTTAGTAGTCCCTCCTTAATATTGCCTTATCAGCATTTGTAACCTCCCATAAAGACTGGACTTTTTACTTGTGTTTCATGGTTTGCTTTATGTAGTCGGTGAGCACTATTTTCTTTAATCATCTTCCCCTATTCCACACACATCGCAACACTGCATGCTTTTATGTTATTAATAAATTACAGCGAGGTCCGCTTGTAGTATAGCGGCTGCACTCATTTCATTATTTAATTTACAGCGCAGGCCACTTTCAGTTTAGCGGCCAAATGTTTCTTAATTTATTTTTTTAGCTTTGGGTGAAAGCGGCCCATACGGTGCTCATGGGAAGACAGTCTTTAAGATGGTTGCAGAGCAGGCCCCTGTGAGACTGCTAGACACGCCGGGGTTTCGTTTTAGATCTGTCGGTGTCTGGACAGGGCGGTAGCGCTGGGGTTAAAGCAGTTGGTGTCTTCTTCTTCCTGGGTCAACATGGCTCTTCGGTCCTTCTTTCTTCCTCTAATCTGAGGAGGCAAGGTTCGGGGTTGCCCCCAAATACTAAATTTAGGAGAGTTATAGGGGTGTGCAGGTCGGGACCTTCCTTGGGGTGAGTTCACCCCCATGTATGCCACCCTCCAGTAGGAGGGGGCATTAGCCTCTTCCTAATTGGTTGGGTCCCATCATCTCCAAGATGGAGGGGGCAGATGTGGGCTTCACCTTGCCACGCCCACCTGGAGGGTGGGGTTAGCAAAGGTGGGCACACCTCTCCTAGTTTGGTTTCCCCGCTGATTCTCCCGCCCAAAGTGGGGGTCAGAACCGGTGGGTGCCAGTTGCTGGGGGCAGCAAAAGACAAGGACTGCTTACAAAGGCGGTAGGTCTTTGAAGCAGCCCCTCTAGTGGACCCAGCCCATCCTGGGGGAGGGGACATGACACCTCTGCCAAGGATGGGCTTTGTTTCTGGATCCAGGGAGCAGAGGCTCTCTACCCAGGGGTCCCGAAACCTGTCTGGTGGCGGCAGCTGGTGAGCAGCAGGCAAATGGCAGGCACCCATTCAGGAACCACACCAGGGCTGGTCGTTTTTTTAGGGGGCACCTCTAAGATGCCCTCTGTGTGCATTTTACATTCAATTCCACACTGGCATCAGTGTGGGTTTAATATGCTGAAAAGTTTGCTACCCAACTTCCCAGTTTTCCGTAACGTCATTATAGATATGTGGAGTTAGTTATGACCAACTCCAAGACGATATGCGCTTTATGGCTCAACTACACTTACAATGTCTAAGAATGGACTTAAGACACTATAGGGGCACAGTGCTCATGCAACTGTACCCTCGCCTGTGTTCTAGTACACACTGCTAGAGGGGTGGCTCACCTAGAGCCGAGCCAGTGTATTGCAGGCATGACACACAGGGATATGTGCCATGTAGACTCTTCACATTGCTCTGAACCAAAACACATAACCTGCAATGGCAGTGTGTGGGTGTGAAGATGCAGGCCCCCCCAAGGGTGGCACAATAGGTGCTGCAGCCCTTAAAGGCCTTCCTTGGCTGGTCACAGTGCCCTTGGTACCCTTTACTAGGGGCTAACCTGTGGCCAGAGATGTAACAATTGGGGGTGCAAAGGCAAAAAGTGGGGGATAACCATGCAGAATGAGGCACTTTCCTACAATTGACTACTTGGGTCACATGCACTCTGACCACAAGCTTCAGCTCCTGACGTTGACATGGGACGGGGGAAGTCTCTGCCGTCCCTACGTGGCACCTCCAGCCGAAGGCACTGGAGGGTCCTCTGTTTCGGGAGTCCCTTGGTGTTGCCACAGGAGAATATTTCAATCTTAATGACAGTTGAGCTCCTTACAAGGTCACCATTAGGGGGGGCGGTCTAAGCATTGCATGGAACACTCGTACACAGCTTGATGACAGTTGCCTATGTTGAAAGTAAACTCATACATCTTGAAAACTCGCGCAGTGACATGCCAGGATTCTGCATGACTACTGAATAAAGCTTGTTGCGAGCATGACACGATACTTTAACGCCTGCGCTGCCTCAACTATGCTGCACATTCAGCATGCAGCATAGGATCATGCAGGTCGCCTGTTGGCATGGCTAATACGACACCAGCAACCCCGACACCCTATTTTCTTTAAGCAGCCAAAATGGTCGGCTTCTCCATACACAGTAGGAAATACATGCTGAACTGACACGCCATTACTCCTTGTTATACAAATCAACTCTCGCTCCCAGCCCAGAGCGCATCGCCAAATCTTTCTGACAAATTCACCCATTATTTCTCCCATCCAACGAGAAGAGCTGGAAGAACCTGTTTCGCTCTCTGAAGCTCGTGAGGCCATTAGTTTATGTGCATCTGGCAAGGTCCCTGGGCCTGATGGCCTGCCTGCTGAATACTACAAAGCATATGCCTCCGTCCTGACTCCGCCTCCATGCTCTATTCGCAGACGCTCTAGTGGCACCCATTCTTCGGTCATCGCTGCAGGAGGTGCCCCTCATTTACCTTCCCAAGAAAGAGAGGGACCTCCACGGTCCTAGGCTCATACCGTCCTTTGGCCTTACTCACTACGGACTATAAAATATTGGTAAAACTTCTCAGTGACAGGCTATTGCAGTCACTGGTGCACTCAGATCAAAACGGGTTTGGTCCTGCTCGGAGCACCTCCCTTAATCAGCAAAGTTTTTTTTCTGATTTGCTGCCTACTCCACAGATCACTGGCCTTCTTCAGGCTGTCTTGTGCTTAACATGGAGAAAGCCTTTGACTCCATGGAATGGGACTTACTCTTTGCCACCTTGCTCCATTACGCACCCAGACCCCAGTCCATTCAGTTGGTGCACTTGCTTTACACTGCACATGTGAACATGGGCTCCTACATATCCAACCCCACCTCGGTATGTCATGGCACCTGTCAAGGATGTCGGCTATCCCCTCTGGCTTGTTTCGCTGGCTGTAGAACTGCTTGCGGCCGTACTTCATGCACGGGGTGCTGACTGAGGGATTCCAATGGGAGACAAAACGCACACCATATCCCTCTACACAGACAACCACCTTCTTTACCTCAGAGACCTGAGGACTCCTGCTGCCCTGGCCCACACACTTGCAGACTTTGCCCAGTTCACTTTCAGGCCTGAGATAGCAGCAAAGTCCTGCTTGTTCTTGTCTACATGCCCTGATGCTCTGCGGAGCTCCCGTGGCGTGGCAACCCAACTCCTTCTGATATCTTGAGAACAGAATCTATCACAAAACCCCCAAGCTGCTTGATGGTAAACTTGGCAGGGCTGTGGCAGCTATTCGATTCCAGATGGCCTTTTGGCACACACTTCCCCAGTTGGTCATGGGTCAGATAGCACTGCTGAAGATGGTGGCGACTGTTATATCATTTCACTATCTTGCCACATTATATCGCGCCCCTCTTCTATCACACGTTCGTTCCACACCATGAGGGAATTTATTTGGAATGGCTCCCAATGTCGAGTGGCAAATTGTATAGGCCCACGAATCAGGGAGGTCTAGCTGTTCCCAACATGGAATAATATTATCATGCCTTCCAGTTGCAATGGGTTACCAAGTGGCTGGCGGGATTGCATCTTGGAGACAGCCACGCACTCCCCTCCTTGGACCCTCCAGAGGCTGCTCGGGTTGTTTCATCCTTACACTCGCGGCCATCAGGCAGGCTCCCTACTGCTTGGAATCGCTTACCATTCGTATCGCAGAGGTTTGTACCTTACACGACTGACAACTCCTTACACACCAGCACTACCTTTATTGGGTACCCCCGAGGTTTGACTGTCACTTTGGCTGCGGAGCTGTCCCTGTGGAGGGAAGCTGGCTTAAACACTGGGTGATGCCTAAAGTGAAGGAGTACAGATACCCTACGATACATTGACGGAGGAAGATGAGCTGCACCCTGGACAGTTTTTAATATATACCTTCATGCTCGCTTCTCTGTGACGCGGGGAGTGGGGTGGGGCAAGTAAAAACCCACCTTACTTTTCAGAACTTGCATGTGACGTGAACAGGTAGGCATCTCACTAAATGGTTTGCGACTTCAATACGCCAGCACGCACTGGTGTCGCTTGTCTCTTTAAGACAACGTGGGAAGCAGATTTGATCCACCATACCCAGAAAAAGAGTGGGCTGCAATTTTAGAAAGCGCTACAAGGGTTCCCCAAGATGCCTGTTTTCGTTTAATATAGTATTACATTACGCAAAGAGCATAACTCTCCAGAAAAGACAAACTGATTTCCATCGCACTGATGAGGCCTGCCCTAGATGTCATGCTCAGAGTACAGACCTGCTGCACATGTGGTCCTGCCGCTGCCTTACAGCGTATTGGCGATTTATCATGGCCTTCTAGCTTCTTGTACTAAGCGCACAATGGTGCACACCTAGTGCATACTGCACCTCTGTACTAGCTGTAAACGGCAGAGTGTGACTATATATTTTTTAGACTTGGGGTTACTGGTGGCCAAGTGCCTGATCACGAGACTATGGAGAGCCCCTGACCCACCGCCTCCTCAACTAGCCGGGCGTAATTCGCTCCTGGTATGGGCCAAGGCTGAGAGCATCGCCCTGCACAAGGAAGAGACCCCATGTCTCCAGAAATTCCCTATTGCAACTTACTGAGATGTGATACTCCGTGACTTTCAGGAGGAATCCTAAACACACGGTAGTCCCCAGAGAGGGGTGGATCTTGCGATGGAGAGGGGTGTGAGATGTAACGGGGAATCCCTCACCCTTTAGCGGCTTGTAGACTCTAGGTGACATCCAGAAAGGAGCTTAAACCTAATTCGCCATATCAGATGGACATGGTCATTTGGCATCTTTGGTATAAAATGTTTAGATGTTCAATGTAGGGGTAGGCTTGTGCAGTTCTAGATGGGCTATGTTTGAACTGTTATTTATATTTTGACCCACCTCGTCTCGCAAGTCACTCCTGGCACCCAGCCTTTACTAGACCGCTTCACCTGGTCAATCAGCGTTGTATCTTCCAATAGCATTCCCCAGGGTTGTCCAACACCCGCACCTTAACACTGCCCTTTCTTACGGTGTTATCTGCTGGGCAGATGAAGGTGTAGCTACATGACCACCTATATGGAGTCCGGGAGAGTGGTGGGTGGCGGCAGGGTCCCTCCCTTCTGCTGTCATGGTTTACTTTAACTCATGGCTGCATTTATTAAACTGTATAGGAATGCAAGTAATTTTTTGATGTTGGAATTTCTTGTTGACTGTTTAGCATAATGTATGAATCTGATTTCACTGTCAACAGGGCATTGTCTAGTGTATCACCTGTGAGCTATTGTATTACAAATGCCATCATACAGATGCCAGGTTCATTCTGCGGATATGTACCTACAGGGAAATAGGCCCATGTTGGCACCAACACCTAATGCTTAACATGTTCTATGGCTTTCTTGGGGTGTACCAGCTACTGTGACTGAAGTATGATATGGGCACAGCATGTAATCACAATATCCTGCTTGCAACTTATGTGCGTACATTCTCTACTGATTGCTTTTAAACTTGTTACTTGGCCTGCCACTAATGCATAAATGGAAATCTGAAAACGTAAACAGATTCAAACAAAAAAAATTATGGGCTGGATCAACAAAATCACAGGTATTGATAAAGTCAAATATATGGACAACACTCAAAAGTGCACTTGCGTTTGGGTCCCCCCTCTCGTGCAGGCTTTTTCCAGGGGTGGCTGACTCATTGGCCTGCTGTAAGTGTCCAAGATTGGTGTTGAAATCACCATTAACCACAATATGAAACCCAGAGTTCAGATAAGCTAATTCTGAGTCAAATCCCAGTATAAAGCTTAACAGCTTAAGAATATTAGTGCATGCCTCAGCACCGAAAAGCCCATTGTAAGAAATTGATAACAAAATGAATACCATATGGCCAGTTTAACAAGAGGGCTTGATTTAGCAGGGCTCACCGTATAAGGGGCAAATTTTGCAATCCAGGGTGACTCGTAAGTACACTATTCGCCTTCATTTGGCCCGACCAGCAGGTGACAGGATTGCCGGAACCATATAGGCAGCAAACCCTTCAATACTGACAAGTTGTGTGGTCCACGTTTCTAGCAGGACTATCAGTTCATGGCTGGAGATAAATGCGGCCAAATTGTCAGTCTTTGTTGCCAAGTAAATCAGTGATGTTCCAGAAGAGAATTTGAACCTGAAGGGCAGAATCATTCGGTCGAATCAAGGCACCCTCGTTGTTGTCCACCAGGGGGATGGGATGCAGTAAGCCTAGCGTGGTTGACTCCTGGGGTAGAACCACCACAAACCACAGAAAGCAGGCAGGCAGATGGTATGTTAGAGTGAGCTGCCCTCAAGCCCTGACCTTTGGGCTGTCCGAGTCCTGACCGCCATTAGCACTATTAGATTTAGGAATGTAGTCCTCAGTGAACTTATTAACACCAGGACGAAGAGTTGGCACATCCACCACCACGATGACACAAGGATAAGCTGCTGGTGGGAGATCACATCTAGATGAAGAACCCATGGTCAAATCTGAAAAACTGATAGTAATAATGGTGTTTTTATGGACAGAGGTGGACCGCCCTCGGAGACCATGGCCTTGGAATGCTGAGGAGGGTGTGGACAGTTGCCAACTACACCCTCACCCAGGCCCAAGTCCTCCCCTGGGTTCAGAACATCTGGCTGGCAGGTCTCTTGTTCTCTTACAGTGGCAATAATAGTTGATATGCGGGCCGGGGTGCCCAGAAGCTTGTTTTTGAAGAAGGTTGGATAATATTATCTCGATTGACTCAAGGCATTCAAACAAAGCTTTCAGAGCTTGGCATCTAAGACGGTTTCAATCATTTTGCCCTAACTGTCCGACCTCGCCTCAAAGCGGTCTATGGAGGGTCCATTACAGTTAGCAGATTCACACCCCTTATATGCCAGGTGGGCTTTGGAATGGTTTGATTTGTGGGGGTTGACTTTTTTTGGTTGGCACTTGGAGGTTTAGGAAGTTTATGAGAGGGTTTGATAGGCAGAGGGGTGCAAGGAGGGGATGAAGCAATAGGTGATGATACATAATTGAAAGGATGAGCGAGCCCCTCCCCCCCCCCCACCCCCCTTTGTTAATAGCCTCCCTTTAAAATATGGTAGGAAGGCCTTCAAAGCCAAGCGGATCACCTGCAACTCCAACAAATTGGTCTCTAGCAGAAACCCACCTTCTCAAAGACCCCTGATCCACACCTCATTATTCCAGTAGTGATCACCACCATTAGCTCTGGGTGGGCTAAGAAGAGAGGTCTGTCACTGGCCCAATCGGACTCTATAAGCCACCACTGCAGATGCTTTGCAGTTTCCTCCAAAACCTGGATGGACTTCAATAGGGTCCCTTAGTGCTGTGCCCACTGATACTTCAGATCCCACTGCAGAGCGAGCATGTGCCATCAGGTGTGGTCGACTAGTAGGTGCAGGAGGCCAATAGTCCTAGCAGCCTCAACACCATCCTCACTGAAATTAAGAACAGAAGCTGAAACATTGGGATCATAGCCTGAATGTCCTCGACTCTCTGCCCCAGAAGGGGTGGGCTGAGGTGTACGAGGTTGATTGGAATTGTCAGGGTAGACAGTGGAGGCTTGAAACTGTACTGTTGCCATGGTAGTTCTGATGAACAGGAGTTTCTGCAAAGGAGTCTGGTGCAAATTTGGTACATTAATCATGAACTTCCATGATGTTAGGAGGTTCACCGTTGTCTATGATTGCCTGGTGAAAGCCCGCCTTTAACAGCCAGTCATCGAGGTAGAGGAAGACTGGAACACCCAAACCCCGAAAATGTGCTGCGACCACCGCCAGCCCCTTTGTGAAACACCTAAGGGGCACTGGTTAGGCCAAACTGGAGCACTGCAAAAGGAAAATGCCCCTAGCTCCCTGTGAAACACAGATCACTTCTTTGGGCTTGCAGGATAAAAAATATGGAAATAAGAACCCAGAAGGTCCAATTCTGCCATCCACTTCCCAGGATCCAGGGCACAAAGAACCTGGACTATTGTGAACATTTTGAATTTGTCCTTCCCTTTTGCTGAAAAGGACACACTAAAGTGGTTTTGCGGTTCTGGCCACAGCCGGGTCTGGTGTCTCAGTGGGCTTATGCACCCACTGCACGGGGGCCTGTGTGCGATCTCATGTTCACAGGTTCAAATCCCAGCGGGTCCACTCAGCCTTTCATCCATCTGAGGTCGATAAAATGAGTACCATTGAGTTGGGTAACAATAAACAGCTGTTATTCAACGCCAAGATACCTATGGGTGAATGAGCGCTTTACAAATTACACGTTCCGTTATGTTAAGAGGAGTGGTGATTAAGCTACGTGTTGTGCCGGATGTCCTGAACATAGTAGCTGGGAGCCACAGTCTCGGTCACAAAACAGCTGAGAAGGTTGTTGTGCTAGAAACCGGGTCAAGCGTTGGTGATATTGGAAAACCCTGGCATATCCAAGAAAGAGCCAAAACTAGTGGGGAAAACGGTCTTGTAGGTGTCTATGAGATGACTTGTCAAGTAAAACAGGTGCCTAGTCTGTAATCCTAAGATTGTTTCAATGTGCTTGTTCTAGCACCATTATTATAAGTTCTACAGATGTGGAGTTATTCACATAGATCATCACAACTCCCAAATGTACTCTTCCATTAAGCGTCGAGCAACTCTAGCAGTGGCCAAACAAAAAGGAAACACTGGGTTATTAGGGTGTAGCAAAAGGACAGGCCACCCTGGATTTCTATTGTCTGAAGCTACACATTGTCCTTGTTCGTATGTTTACGGGTCGTTGCTTCAGCCCTTTTTAGTCCTCTCTTTGAAATGCTAGACTGTTCATTGGTGCTTATTTGTCCCAACACCAAAGATCATGTTATCTGAAAGCAGAGGTAATGATCGTCAATCTATAAAGATAACCCTAACTCTGGCAGAAGGTTTAGGACCACAGATGTTAGCTCATCTGCAGCAGACACTAAAGACTTGTCAGCAGGAGGCTGTCCAAATATAGGTTAGTATGGATGCGTGACTGTCTCAGACAAGTTGTCACAGGGGCTATAATACACTTGGTAAAAATCTGCAGCACCAATTAAAAGGCCCAATTGCAATACTTTGAATTGACAGTGGTTAACGTTTACTACAATAAACAGGAGTTAAATGGTTAACAAATCAATAGAAGTAAAGAACTCAATTTATTTACAATGGGAGGATTTACTTTAGAGTAACCAGCCTGAACGTTTCCAGATGTAATAGTTTAACTTGCGCACGTCTAAAAGTCAAGTCACCAGATTCACTTTTTTCCACAAAGTACCACCTAGAATAGAAACCTTTCTTTCACTGTAGTCCAAGTAAACCGTATTTTAAAAGCCTGACTAGCGCAAGGTAATTCTAGTTCGTCCTATGGAGGACAAGCGAACGGCCGAAACACTGTCACAGCACCCCACCTGCCACCCCATCCCATGTCATGTCATGTCCAAGTTAATTCTCTGTCATGTGGCAATAATTCACAAATCAACGTACTACTGGTCTGGCTAAGGCTGCACACGCATCTCTGTCTGTAAGGACCATGACAACCGGCAGCTGCTCTGCTATTCCTCCTGAAATATTGTCAAAAAATGGAGGAACGTTATGTAAATATTGTCAATGATGTCTGAAAAACCTGAAGTAACAAAGTAGCTACAAAGTTACTCTACTCCAAAGCATTCAAATGCCTGCCTTAGTGCCCTGTCATGCTTAGGAACAGGGCAAAACCAGATTTCAACAATGGCAATTTGCTGCAGCTAGGACAACAGTCTTGTTTTATTTAGCTAGCAGGATGCATTGTTTTCTGGAACTCACATTCTCTCTTAGATGCTTGCCACAATAAATTAAAACCTAGTAGGTGTCATCAATTGGACAAGATCTTCTGCCCATAAAAGATCCAAAATGGAAATTGCCTTAACATATCTTCCGTCTTTCCCTAAAAAATAGTAAATCTATAATTTCTATACATGTCACCAGCAAAACAAATTTTGATGACTAGCTCTATTGATGAATTGCGAGAAGAGCAAGGATACAATAGGCCTCTGAACAGTGATGACCTACTCATCCCTCCTCAGTCACCCTCTTCAATTGATGAAGCACATAGGTATACATACAGGCAATTATCCACACACCATTCGTCATCCTGCTTCTGCGGAGGCTGCTCTATTCTATAATCTCTTGGAGTAGGCGAATGTCTTTGTCTGGATATAGCATTTTTTGCCTAGATGAGGGTCTGGTGGCACATCCGTTTGGTAGAAAATCTTCTGTAAAAGTATCACATCACTATTTTCATAGATATGGGAATGCCCAAGGTGGAATTCATATAAAGAGTGCAATATGGAGAATAAGGTCTAAAGATGTTCTCTCATAATAACGTTGTAGGTCATCAGGAATGATGCACAAGGTTCACATAGCAAGCTTTGGTGTTTTTGAACCCCACTGTGGCATACACAATAGTCTGAAGTGAGACCCAGAGACATGCTATATGATTGCAAAGGCACGCCTTTAGGTCCTTTTTTCTTTTTTTTATATCTTTTTATTGAATAATCAAAAACAGAAAACAAAATACAGTGCAGTCTCAATAAATGCCAAAAATCACAGTGCAAATGTACATTATTTTTTTTTTTTTGTCAGTCAATACTTTACACTGGGCCCCTAACGAAGCCCCATTGCTTAGTAATTCCTGTACAAACAGGACTTTAATCTCCCACGTGGTCCGTAGTCAGTGGGGAAGCATTAGAGTTTTATTTTTTATTTTTTTAAAGGACGACTACGGTCATCTAACCAGGCTGTAGAGGGCCAAAAGAGGTGGCAGCAAACTGATTAAACCTGCAAGGCAGTATTTGTTCCCTGCCAGCTGCTTGACAGAGCAGCCTAACAGTCTCTCCCAAGCTTTTTTAATTGTTCTGCAAGTCCCCTATAACCAGTTCCTTCCCTCATCCACAG
Organism: Triturus cristatus; assembly: GCF_964204655.1. Lineage (NCBI taxonomy): Eukaryota > Metazoa > Chordata > Amphibia > Caudata > Salamandridae > Triturus > Triturus cristatus. Next base: position 809,716,835 of record NC_140582.1, on the reverse strand, counting down.
AGAGCATTCGCTACTTGTGTGCAGACGATACACATGTACAGCACAAATATTACATATTGCTGTAGCCACCGTTTTTCTATCCTGCATACTTTGGTGGTACCTTACATGGAGGCATAGAGACAATCCAGAAAAGTCACAAGGTAATCAAACCCAATCTACCCCACCCAACTTACCACCAGCTCCCCCTGTCAGGTTCAAGATTTGTAACCTGAAGAAGGTTTTACTAGCTTCCCTGGAGGGGTTATATAGATCCTGGCTAGAGGAAGAGAGCTGACCGACTGCTCAGTAGGGACACTGAAGGAGCCTTTGTACAAAGAAGACACTGCTCAGAGAAAGCAGAGGCTGTCAAAAGGCCAGGCTAGCTGAAGAGATGTTACTACTGCAAACATCCTGTGAGTGAAATTTGGTGCATCCCCAGTTGAGGGGACACAGACACTTATCAATGGGGGGGGGGGGGGGGTCTGCTCCAGAAATCCACATTAAGCGATTGCCATTCCGTGATCTGGAGCAGAGAAGTGCCAAGAAAATTGTGTCAACTAGATGAAGTCACTCACAAGAAACATTGGGTACCAAGGAGGAAAACAACACTGCCAGAGGGGTGTCACTGCTATGAATATATCACCACAGCGGTTCTGACTCTGATGGCCCCAGCACCCATAGCACTACCTATGGAACAATCTTCTGAAGCTCAGTAACCAGGCCAGAAAAGTAACTGACATTGTCCCTTGCAGGGAGGAAAGAGAAGACACTTAAATAAAGACTAAACTAGCTAAGAGCGATTAGAAGGAAAAGAGCTGCCACACCAATGTGCAGATATCCCTCAGAGGGCCAATGGCCATTGCACCTAACCAATATTGTGGGGCTCCTTAGAACCCCCCTCCACACCCCAAATATACTGTGGTTACTGTTCCCATTAATGCCCTGTAAGAACCACTCTTTGTTAAATGTTTTACACCAACACCCACTGTGTATTATCATGAAAGGTATTTTCTTTCTTTTGAGCCAAAGTACTGGCTGGACAGCGATTTACTGCAGGCCAGCTGAAGTCTATTGAGTGCTGAATCTTAAGCGCACAGCATCTCTGAGAGAAAGCCTTAGACTGCTCAACATTGCTCCCGTAACAGTCAGTAAAAGGGTGTACTTGGTGATCAGTTCTGCATTCAATAGTAGGGTTATACCCTAGGACAAGAAAGTTACATTTTCTCATTCACACATACTGTGCCAGTAATCTCCAATTCCCCCGGGGCTCTTGACAAGGTTTCCACAGAAACTTAGTGTTTATTTATTTTCATTTCAAAGTGCTTTTTGTTAACAGGATCTTACAGTGAAGAGTATCCCATAAATTCCAATTATTATTAATGATCTAGAATCCATAAATAATGCAATTATCTAGAATCAATAAACTTAATATGTCTAGACCAATATACTCAAATTAACTTTGTCCCAATCTTAAATATGGTCAGTTCAGTCTGTATGATCAAACCATTTCCTCCGCACAAGTGGAAGCTGCTTGAAGAGCTATCATAAGCTTCACAACAGTGTTTTCATATCCAGCACACTTCAGATAAGAAATGTCTGCCGATAAGAAACCTAAAGTCGTCATCACAATCTGGGAAATCTATTAGTCCGGGTGCTGAGACTGGCATCAACTTTTACTTTCTGACTGAATAATGCTTTGCGGACTAAATTCAGTTTAAGAATTAAAAAAAAAAATAGTCCATAAAATAGGGTTGCTTATTTTAAAATAGAACCAATTCCAAAATCCGCAGGTAAGAAAGAAATTATAATTAGAGTTTTAATGATGAGAACTTCGAGGGGGGAGGGGAGGGGGAGGAAAGCACAGAAATTTTGTTTCCTACCTGGTCAAATTGCAGATCTTCACCTCTTTGAAGAGATCTAGATAGGAGCTTTTCCTACGAAAGAAAAATTATTTGGTTTGAATAATATTTAAAACCAATTTCATGCAAATCCTTTATAAAACAAATTATCTTATTAAAATTAACCAACATAGAAATTAAGATAAACAAGAGTAATCATTTCAGATTTTTGGAAAAGTGTGTAATGTTTACTGTTGCATAATAATTACCTCTCAATTCCTAAGAGTAGTTTATTCTGAAAAACATGTTGAAACCAGTTCAATGATTATTTAAGAGCGAATGTAAAAAAGTAAAAAAATAAAAAAAGGATAAATAACAATTTCACTAAATACTAAGTGACTGGTTACAGCCATCATCTTTGCTACAATCATGAACGTGGTTCTGTGTTGAGCATCAAAGATGCCTACAACTAACCACTATCCTTTTTAAGTGCTCTGCCGAGTTCCCTCTTAATACATAGTTAATCCCATTTGTACACTTACATTTGTGTTCTAGGAGACATGTATCACTGCAGGGGAGCATCATACTACCAACCATAGGGCTATGGGGTTGTGTGCATAAGGAAAATGCTACTTGCCAGTATGCATCTGTTCTTGGCATGTAGAGCTGCAGATCCACACACTGAGCATAGATCGCCATCTGGTGTTGGGCCCGGATATGTGCACTTGTTTTTGTCTTGGAAAAGTCTTTGGAAGTCACGGGATAGGGGACTCCTCCTTTGGATCATAGAGCACATGGGGATCGGCTCCATACTTACAATTGTTTTTTGCCAGCAGGGAAATGATGGAGTTTTGTAAGAAAGAGAAAAGATACCATTGTATGCTGTATCTAAAAAAGACAATACTGGAACAGATAAAGGTAGCCGGGGAGGAGGGTGGGCGTGTGTGCATCTGCAGCTCTACATGCCAAGAACAGATGCATACTGGTAAGTAGCATTTTCCGTTCGAGGCATATGAGCTGCAGATCACACAATGAGCATAGATTGTATAGCAGTACCCATCTCTAGCGGCAACCACCAGTATCTGTTGCAGTAGTTTGAAATAGTGTTTGGAGTACAGCCTGGCCCACAGTAGCTTGTTGTTTTGTTTGCACATCTACACAATAGTGTTTTGTGAATGTGTGCGTTTAGACCATGTGGCTGCTTTGCAGATGTCATCTAGAGGAATGTTCCCTAAAAATGCCATTGAAGCACCTATCTTTCGAGTAGAGTGGGCTTTAGGAGGAACAGATAAGGTGTGTTTAGCTTTGTGATAGCAAATCTGTATGCATTTGACAATCCACCTTGCTATGCCAGATTTGGATATGGGGTTGCCCTGATGTGGTGGTGAGAAACACAAAAAGTTGTTTGGTCTTGCGAAAAGGTTTTGTTCTTTCAATGTAATAGAGCAGTGCTCTTTTAACATCTAGAGTGTGAAGAGCTCTTTTTGCAACTGTCTGTGGTTGCGAGAAGAATACGGGCAACTCATCAGACTGGTTTATGTGGAAGGGAGAAATAACTTTAGGCAGGAATTTTGGATTGGTTCTGAGAACAACTTTATTATGATAGAATTGTAAGAACGGTTCTTGAATTGTTAGCGCTTGTAGCTCACTGACTCTTCTACGGGAAGTAATGGCTACTAGGAAAGCAACTTTCCATGTTAGAAACTGTAGTTCGCATTTGTGCAGAGGTTCAAAAGGCAGACCAATTAGTCTTGTGAGGACAATGTTTATGTTCCATACAGGGGAAGGGGGTACCCTGGGTGGAATTATTCTTTTGAGGCCTTCCATAAATGCTTTGATGGCAGGTATCCTTAACAGTGATAAGTGTTGTCTATTTTGTAAATACGCTGCTATGGCAGCGAGGAGTAATCTAATAGATGTGTAGGCCTAGTTACACCTTTGAAGATACAGTAGATAACCTATGAAGTGATGCATTGACATCTAAAGGATTGATGGTGTTGTTGTGGCAATATATCACAAATCTTTTCCACTTGGCTGCATAGCCGGCTCTAGTGGTGGGGCGTCTAGCTTCTCTGATAACGTTCATACAGTCAGGGGGAAGGTTAAAGTAACCAAATTCTAAGACCTCAGGAGCCAGATCGCTAGGTTGAGCTGTGCTGGGTCCGGGTGTCAGATCTCTCCATGGTTCTGGGTTACGAGTCGGGACTAGAGACAGTTCCAGTAATGTGGTGTACCACGGTTGTCTGGCCCATGTTGGAGCAACTAAGATGAGGGTTAGTGAATGTTGCTGCAGTTTGCGCACTACCAGTGGGATGAGTGGGAGAGGCTGAAAAGTGTACGCATATCTGCCTGACCAATTCATCCATATCGCATTGCCTTTGGACAATGGGTGTGGATATATGGCGGCGAAGATTGGGCATTTGGTGTTTTTGTGTGTGGCGAAGAGGTCTATCTCTGGCTGCCCCCACAACTGGAAAAAGGGTTGAAGAACTTGAGGATGAAGTTCCCACTCATTAATCTGTTGCGTTTGACGACTCAACAGATCGGCGATGCTGTTCTGGACTCCTGAAACATGTTGGGCTAGGAGAAAAATGTTTTGAGGAATAGCCCATCTCCAAATGCTGTGTGCTAGTTGGGAGAGCTGTAGGGAGTGTGTCCCGCCATGGTTCTGTATGTAGTACATGGCTGTCATGTTGTCGGTGCGGACTAGGATAGCTTTGCCGGATATTTGCTTTTGTAATGCCTTTAGGGCTAGAAAAATCGCTAGTAACTCCAGGTGATTGATGTGGAATAACTTTTGTTGTGGAGTCCATGTACCCTGCATGGTGCATTGTAATAGAGGAGCTCCCCAGCAGGAGAGCGATGCGTCCGCTCTTAACACAATCTGTGGAACCAGCTCGTGGAACAGGCGCCCTATGGAAAGGTTTTTGGTGTTCCACCACTGCAGAGCGCGATAAGTGCAGCCGTCCACCAACACCAGATCTGTTAGCGGACCTTGAGCTTGGTTCCACTGACGTGCTAAGCACTCCTGCAGAGGACACATTTGGAGTCTTGCGTGAGGTACTATGAATATGCAAGAGAACATCATCCCTATGAGCTGCATGAACACTCAAGCTGGAAGAGAGTTGCGGCTGAAATTTTGTTAGGAGTTTCTGCATACTTTCTATCCTGACACGACTGGGGTAAGCAAGTGCTTTGGAGGGGTCTATTGTGGCACCGAGGTACTGTTGTATGTGGGATGGTTGTAGATGAGACTTTGCGTGGTTTACTGTGAACCCTAAGTGGTGGAGTAGCTGGATTGTTGCACGAGTGTGACGTACACACTGATTGTAAGAGTTTGCTTTTATGAGCCAATCGTCCAAATATGGGAAAACGTGAATGTGTTGTCTTCTCATGTGAGCTGCAACTACCACCAGACACTTGGGGAATACTCTGGGTGCTGTTGTGACTCTGAAAGGGAGTACTTTGAATTGGTAGTGCTGGCCTTCCATGACAAACCTGAGATATTTTCTGTGTGAGGTGTGAATGGGAATATGAAAGTAGGCGTCCTTGAGATCTAGAGTGGCAAGGAAGGGGACCTGTGCTCACCGGCACAAGTGCAATTCACCCGGTCCAACGGGGGGGGGGGGGGGGGATGGGGGGGGGAGGGTTGGGGGGGAAGGGGGGGGGGGGGGGAACTACAGCCCCCAGACTGCTCTTTGCCTGCGGCTGACATCATCACGCGCCAGGAGGTGCATAAGTCTGCTCGCGGCTCACGCGCTCACCGGCACCAGTGCAATTCACCCGGACCAACGGGGGGAGGACTACAGCCCCCCAGACTGCTCCCTGCCTGCCGCTGACCTCATCACGCGTCAGGAGGCGCATAAGTCTGCTTCGCGGGACGTGCGCGGGCATGCCCGGGCCAAGGGCGGGCCCGTCCTTGCCTGTCATTGCCAGGAAGAGGCAGGACAGTCCCCCCCCCCCCCCCCCCCCCTTCTGTTCATTGTCCAGTGCAGGCCTATTCGGGAGACCGCAAGTCTAACAAGGTACTGTTCGGGGACATTTGATATCCGTTTCCCACATTGTGGTAACATTTGAAGTCTATCAGAGTTCAATGGTGTTGATTGAACTGAAAAGTAATACTATCAATTAGTGATTGGGGAAAAGAAAGACCATGGGGGGGGGGGCAAAACACTCAAAGGGCAAAAGGCTAGGAAGGCACCCAAAAATCCAGCAAGCAAGTGCGTCTTAGATCGTATTGACACACTCAGAGGAATGTGAGGATTTATTGGTGAGTGAGCGAATCTTGCATGTGAGGGATAAGCCCCCCGATTAGCTTAGAGCATTCCACCAGGATTAGCCAAGATAATTGTCCTGCGATCCCCAATATGTTTCTCAAGCCCAAAAAGGGTCCTAAGGAGAGTAAGGATAAGAGCCAAACAAGTCCTGCAACGGAGTTAACCCCCTACAGTTATTGTCTCAAACCCCCTGGAAACTGATAATATTCAGCCCTTAGTAATTGATCCTCTAGATATTTGTACAGATAGATTTGCCATTCTGTCTGACTCACAGGGGGAGGGATGCACACAGGGTATTGATGCGCCATTGGCTAAAAGTGCAGAGCAGGCTGTGAATCATATCTGACACACAAGAGGTTACTCGGGTAGTTCACTCGCGTCAGACTGAATTAGGGTCTTTGAAAGCCATGATGGTGAACTTAACTATGCTTAAACACTTGACGCAAGGAAAGTACCCACTGCCCAACCTGTAGAGCCAACATCACCTGCATCTTGCCACTAGCCCAAGCAAAGTCATCTATCCCTCGAACCAAGGAGGCATTGAGTAAAGTGACCCCCCCCCTTGCAGCAAGGTGGCCAAGCAAAGCATTTCCTCTACTGGAAGTATTGCACCACCTACCACTAGAACCACAACCGGCTCCCTGCTTAATAATGCAATAAGAAAGCAGGGACAGCCACAGCCAGGTAGGATCACAAATACCAGTATATCGCCGATCAGGCAGAGTGTAAATTATAAAGAAAGGGGGGTTTGCGCAACCATCAAGTCTTATAAAACTCATAGAATTTTTATGGTGAATGTTCCGAAACTGGGGCAAAATAACATAGAAAGTGCAGATTTATTGACCAATAAGGTCATACACTGGATACGGTATGTAAAGCGCTGTCGCTCCATTATAAGGGAGGATAGCGTGAAAGCGGGCAGGCTCACTTCTCCCACTAACCCTTTGGATTGGATTGGATTGAACTAACCTTACAGAGCGAAGCTTTAGCTGAAAACCTATTAGCACTTGAATTTAGAACCTGTTCCCCTGACCACTTGTCTATCCAGTTTAGGCAGTCTCCGCTTGCCAGTAACATTAATAACCATCATGCACAACTGGCAACTAGAATAGGTAGTTCCACTCTTGAATGCAATGACTGACTGACTGGTGTGCATGCATTACGCACTGATAATGGTGAAAACCTACTAACAACCAGGGAAAGTGACCCAACTTATGACTTGGTCTTGCAGAGTTCAAAATAGGCCGATAAAGCCTGTCCAAAATGTAACCTTAAATGTACCTGAACCCGTGATTCTACAATGGACCAGCAATCCTCTTATAGAGAATTGCATAGACCTAACATCTAGTATCCAAGTTCCTAAAATGGACACTCTTATCGTGGAACATTGCAGGAATCGGTTCTAAATTATTATCTCCAGAGTGGATAGCTTTTGTTGACCTTTTTTATATTTGCTGCTTTCAAGAAACATGGCTATTAACTGCACAGCATCGGGAAGGCTTTTTAAACTATTATGTGCCGGCAGTAAAAGGGGCAAAAGGGCGCCCTTCGGGTGGCTTGACGATATGGTCCGGCAATCATTAAGCATTAGTATTAAGGAACTTCCTACCAATAGCAATGACATCCAAGCATTAAGATTAAACCTGGGTTCATTAGGTATAGTGGATATTTTTTACATCTATGTGAGGGGAACAAGAGGGGGTAGGTCTCAAGTTTTAGCGGCTTTAGATCTCCTTGATTCCCACTCTCAAGCAAGCAAAATAATAATAGTAGGTGATTTTAATACAACATTTGAGCCACTTGCCAGGGAGGAATGGCTCCTTATTGAAGAGGAAGATGCTTACTGGGGAATCCCAAAGTAGGAGCTAGCTCCCATAAAGAAATGGACAGAGTCGGTAATACAGATAAATTCTGTCTGCCTAGAGAAATGGCTCAGGGCACTAAATGGCAGTACTCCCCAAGATAAGCTAGGGCTTAACACATTTAAAAATGGGTTTAGTAAAAGCAGGATTGACTACATACTCGTTAGCCTGAAACTTTGGCATACTATCGACGACATGGAGGTGAGGGATCTACTTGAATGCGATCACAATCCTCTGTGTGTAGCTTTGAAATGTTGGCTGCCTGAACAAGTGTCCTCTAGAGAGATTGAACTACACTCTCATGATGTTTTCCCTACGAATGACATGAGACGACTCAAGTGGTCGAGCATAGTTGAAGATCAAGGGGCTTTGGATAAAATTGCAAAGGAGGTCGACCACGCCCTAAAAACGTTGAACAGCCCACATCTTAACAATGTTAGTCTGGAGAACGTCACCCAGTCTCATGATAGCCTTTTCTTACACCTGAGAACTTATATTTTCAAACCTCACAAGTTAAAGAAAGCAACACATCAGAATCCTTGTCGCTGGTACAATAGTGATTGCCGGCGGACAAGAGCTCTTATTGGGAAGGCCATAAAAGGTGGCGAACTAGCCGCAGTACGTGCTGCTAGGCAGGCATATAAAAATTCCATGGCCAAATGAAAACACTCCTGGGACGAAAAAAGGTGGCAGGACCTTAAAGAGGCCAGTAATAAGAAGGATAGTAAACATTTCTGGAACATTATTAAATAGGATAGTGTGTACTCCTGAATCTCCAATTAATGATGTCTCGCAAGAAGAGTGGGTTAAACACGTTGGACCACAATATGCACGTAGCCCCTTAGAGTTGACTGTGGGTGGGGGGGAAAGCGGTGTACTTTTTGTAGATGAGGCTTTCAACATCAAATATGTTGAGACAGCCCTTGGTGCTGTCATTGGAGGGAGAGCTCCCGGCCCAGATGGCATCCCTGCTGATGTGTTCCTCCACGACAAAGCCAGATGGGGAAAATACATTTTACTATTGGCTAATGCAATTGCGCGAGGAGCTCCAATACCGGACTCCTGGAAAGGAGCCGAAATAATCACTCTGCACAAAAAAGGTGATAAATCGTCGCCGGGGAACTATCGTCTCATTAGCCGGATTGACTCATCACAAAAAATACTGGGGAGACTAATCCTTAATAAGATCAAAGACTGGGCTGAGAAGCATAACATACTGTCACCTTTGCAAGCTGGCTTCCAAACATACACAAGCATCTATCAGGTGTTTCGATTTGTTTTACTATATTGCAAGGTGGTGGTTTTGGGCAAAGGTATGCTGCCTTTGTGGATTTAAAATCGGCTTTTGATCTCGTCCCTCTCTCTAGGCTATGGGCGACCCTCAAAGATTTGGGGCTGCCCAATGAACTTTTGACGCTTCTAAAGAGATTGCATGAGGGTAACTATGCAAAAATACGTTGGGGCTCCCAGGGCCAGGTAGCTGATTCTTTTCCTGTTGAGCGAGGGGTGCACTAGGAATGTGCAATGGCCCGACCTTGTTCAGTGTGTTCATTAATGGGATAGTAGATTGTATGAAACGAGTGAACACAGATGCCCCGTTTTTAGCAGGGACTAAAATCCCGATTTTAATGTTCGCGGATGACACATTGATAATTTCGAAGACTCCGAGTGGGCTTCAACGAGCTCAGAGTATTTGAGGAATTTTGCTCTGCTCGTGGTCTCGAAGTCAATGTGTCGAAAACGAAATTTATGACATTTAATAAACAAAGTTTTTTTTTAATGAATAATCGTCCCCTGGAGCAAGTTAGGGAGTTCATATACTTTGGGGTGAACATACAGAGCGACCTGAAGTGGAACCACCAGATTGACATGGCCACACTGAAACATCGGCAACTGTCGGGGGGCCCTACGCCTTGATCAGACCAGTGCTCCAAGTGTACGACGCAAAAGTGGTAAGCATCCGCACTGTATGGTGTAGAGCTATGGGGGCTAGAGAACCTGTCTAAACTTAGAGTATCTGAAAACAAGTTCCTGCGAGGCATTACCAATCTCCCACAAAGCACACCACTTTATCCACTGTTCTATGACCTTGGGAGGAAAACCCTCCACGATACTGCCAAGTTACGCACTGTGTTGAATAGGCGCAGATTGTGGACAACACAAGAACTGGCACCATATGCCGAGGGTTTTATGGACATCATAAAAGCTGACACTTTCCATAAAATCAGCTGGTTGCGTGGCGTTAAAGATATTTTATCTAAAATTGGAATGTCAATGCTCTGGGATGAACCTAATATAGCTTGTTTTCCAACAAAGAAGGTTTTAAAAGAAAAATACTGGGAGATGGTTACACTTAATGCCCTTAGTGTCAGTGATGCATCCTCTTTAACAGGAATATTTTTAGAGTTCAAACTCATCCCGAGTTATGAACCATATTGGGACACGGTTACCAAGCCTGTAGAAAAGAAGCTCTACTTTCAGTTGAGAGCGGGTACGCCTCCCCTAAGGTCTTTTACTTCAAGGTGGAATAAAGTATGTGAGAGTAAGTGTCCGAGTTGCCTGGGCTGCAATGAATCAGTTGCGCAGATGTTATTCGCCTGCCCAGCCTATGAAACACCTCGTAGGGTATGGTTGAGGCCTGTATGCAAACATTTGGGGACAAGAAGCAATCTGGCAGCTGAAAGAATACTGCGTACAAACACATCTTCCCCTAAATTTTTAGCAGTTGGCAGATATTTAGGGTGGATGTGGATAATTAGGTCAAAATCCATTTCTATTTAAAAATGTGTTTGTAAAATTGTGGCAAAGCACTTTTTAAGTTATTGATTTTAGAGAACAGATCAATTCCCCCATCATAGTGTTCCCCAATAGTATGAATTCCTATTTATAGTGCTTTTTATGAATTTTTATTATAAATTAATATAGGCTATGAAATGTTTGTGTTAGGTTTGCCTAACTGTGACTGTAGAGAATGCCTTAGGAAATCATGATTCATTCATTGTGGATACTTAAAATATGTGCAAATTGATCATTGACCAAACAGGCGTTTTGTATACAATTGTGTGACTTTTATTGTAAATATCATATTTTTATGTGCTTTTATGACCATGTGTCGAATAAAGCTTGTTTGGATTGGAAGTCGCCTTGGTACAGGAGAGGAAGGACTTGTTGAAGCGTGACCATGTGAACGTGGTCTGAGTGTATGTAGAGATTTAGGGGTCTAAGGTCTAGGATAGGTCTCAGAGATCCGTCCTTCTTTGGGATGAGGAAATACTGGGAGTAGACTCCTGTGTTTTGCTGATGCAGGGGGACTGGGTATATTGCATGTTTTTGTAGGAGGGAGATTACATCCTGCTTCAGAAGTGATAAATGTTCTTATGACATTGGGTACTGTCTGGGTGGTATGGTTGGGGGAGTGGAGGTGAGTTCCAGACAGTAACCTGTTTGAACGATTTGCCTCACCCACCTGTCTCTGGTAATGGTGTTCCACAGGAAGGATCTGTAGTAATCTTCCCCCCGACAGGTGTAGGATGGTCCGGGGGGATGCAGAGGGAAGTCATTGAAGGGTGAAGGCCGAGCGAGTGTTGTAAGTTCTGCCTCTACTTTTGTTATTATTGCCTCTGTAGCCTCCTCTCTGATAACTCTTGGTGAATGTGGTTTGGGTGGGAGTCTTGTAAGATGTGGAGGGGTTATCTGAGGAATAACCTCTGGAGTTGCCACTGTAAGAGGAGCGATGAAAGGAGCGTCTGGGAGCTTGCGATTGCAAGGCCCCCATTGATCTAGCCGTGTCAGTGTCTTTTTTTATCTTCGAGAGATGAATCCACGGTAGGTCCGAACAAGTGTTCCTGGTCAAATGGCTGACTGAGAATGTAAGTTTGTACTTCAGGTTTAAAACCGGAAATGCGTAGCCAAGCGTGTCTACGCAGTAGGGCACGTGTTTATGGCTCGGGAGGCGGCGTCTGTCACGTCTAGAGCGCAGTGAATAGAGGTGTTAATGATGAGCTTACCCTCTTGTATGAGGTGCTTAGCCCTGTTTATATATTTGTCAGGCAGGTGTTGCAATAGGGTCTCTAGCTGGTCGTAGTGCGCCCTATCATACTTCGCTAACAAGGCTTGAGTGTTGGCGATACGCCATATGTTAGCTGCCTGAGACGCTGTGCGTTTACAGAAGCGTCCAAGAGTTAGGAGGTGGAGCATCCCCTGACGTTTGTGAGTTAGCCCTCTTTCTAGCGTTGTAGACTAACGACGAATCCAACGGAACGTGGCCTTTAATGTATGCTGGGTCTGCTGGGGCGGCTTTATATTTCTCTTCTATCCTTGGGTTGATAACCCTAGCCCTAACGGGGTCTTTAAACATGTCAGGTGCATGCTTAATTACCCCTTTCAGCATAGGTAGAATGGAGGTTTTCTTTTGTGAGATCCAAAGTAGCCATTAAAAAATCCTCATCGACGGGGTCTGTGTGCAAGTCAACCCCGTGGTACTGTGCAGCTCTGTGAACGAGCTGGTTGAAGCCCATGGTATCCTCTGGAGGGGAAGGTCTAGAGGGATAGATGTCATTCTGTGGCACGTTCGGGACATCTGGTGTATTGTAATCGTCCCATTGGTCTGGGATATGAGGTGGACTAGGATCCCCTAGTGGCTCATCATCATCATCATCATCATCTTGGCACCGTGAGGTTTTGAGGTGTCTGTAGAGGCCTGCGGAACCGGGTGTTTTTTCGGTTCCGAATGTTTTTTCGGCTCTGAAGTTTGAGAGCCTGTAGTCTTCGGTAGCGGCTTTTTTGTCGGTTACGATAGTTTTTTCGGAGTCGAGGGATTGGCGCCGGTAGGTTTGGGTGCCGAGTGCGTCGATGTGGAGGCAGTAGTGGGACCAGTGGAGGAGGACGGTGTCTTCTTTTTCAGTGCCGGGTCTGAGTTTCGGCACCAACGGCAGGCTGACTCGATCCAGAGTGGCCTGAAGGCTTTGTTGTTGGCTTCTTGGCCGGGCCCGGAGGCGGGGCGTGAGAAGTACTTTCTCGGTGTGCACCTGAGCCCGAAGGTGAAGGTGTGACCGAAGCCTTTTTCGGTGGTGGGGGTAGGGGGGGGGGGGGGGGGGGGGGGGGGGGTTTGGGGGGTTCGACGGCAGTACTTAGAACCCGTTGCCCAGGAGTGATATCTTCGATGTCAGAGTCTGCTTCGGAGGCGCTGACAAGGCCTTCTTCGACCCGCTCCTGTTCGGGTACATAGACGCCCTCTTGGAAGATGTCGTCGGGCATGAAAGTCGACGAGCGAGCCATTCTTCGGGGATCCCGAATGGTCTTTTGGGAGCGGAAAGAGGCACAAGCTGGACAGTCTCTGGCCTCGTGCTCCGGTGAAAGGCAGAGGTTACACAGCTCATGCAGATCTGTGTGTGGGAATTTCAACCCACACTGAGGACACTTCTTGAATGGAGTCCTTTCCATGAGCCAGATGTCAAGACCCAGGTAGGCCCGAAGGCCTTCGTCGACGACCGGAATGGAGGACTTCGATGTTGGTGAGATGCACGATCAAAAACAATACCGTAGAGAAAGGTGAAAGATTGCGCGTCGAAAGTGGGATCTGTAACGGTACCGAGCTGGAGCGCGATAAACCCATCCGAGCCCGATGGCGGAAAAAAAAAAATCTAAGGATGGAGCCAATGCCCATGCGCACTATGATCCAAAGGAGTCGCCGCCTATCTCGTGACTTCCAAAGACTTTTCCAAGACAAAAACAAGTGCACATATCCGGGCCCAACACCAGATGGCGATCTATGCTCAGTGTGTGATCTGCAGCTCATATGCCTCGAACAGGTACCTATTGGACTCTGTGAATCTTGCTTGTGTGAGAATTGGCCATTCAAGGAGCACTACACTGGAAAGCAAACCGTCTTCGTGCCTAGTTAGTGGAAGAGAATGAGATTGGCTCTGCAATTTTTGCAGTTGGAACAGTGATTTGTAATGAAAGTACAAGGTTGTATCACACTTCTAATTGCATATATTCAATGATGTGTTACATACTAGAGGATTAAGTATGAGCAGCCCAACGTGTTCTGTTGAAACTAAGTTCTGTAAAATGGGTGTGAATTGTTCAGTGGTATTAAAAAATGTGTACAATCACTTAAGAGTCTGAGCTGAACGGGCAAGGATAGCTTCATTTACCAATCTAGACACTAAGGAGGAATCTGAAGTTGCTATAAATGAGTATTCAATTACTGTGACAGTAATGGGTTATGTGCTGTATAAAGTTTTGATACAGGGCTGGATGCAGCGTCAGGTCTTTGCATGGTTTGTGGTGATTGCTAAACCAAGTGTGTAATGTGCTTTGTGTTGTAGTAGGACGTTCAAGGTGTGTGTAATACTATTGGCGAGTAACCCATACCCATCCAAATGGTCTATTGGTTAATGGAATTCAGTAATATCGGACTGCTATTTGAGTGCTGAAGCATGGGTGGGTGTATTTTGGCATGTTACAGTCATTTTGTTGAATTCAGTGCTGTCAAGAGCAGCCCACTTTGGCACTATGGATTGTTAGAGAACTGATAGCTTCTCTAGGGTGTTAAGATATGGAGGTGGTGCGGAGATAGAGTAGGTAGGTTTAATTATTAAGCCTTAGGTTCAGAGCTATTGTTGAACACGTCTCGATCTATATCATCATTGGTTCTATTGGTTCTGTGTTGGTTACTTGAGGGTATGGTGTGACCAAAAATACTACTAAGCAGGAGCGGTTGACAAGACCAAGTGGAAGATTTAGATTTGGTGTAGTACTTTAATTCCGATTACATTAAAATTCCATACTGATATACCAGAGTGACTTTAAAAGTGATTTGGTCTTTGTGTGGTTTGTATGATGCTTTGGCGTATTTGGGATCTATTTACTACTGCAGTCACTGGCTGCAATGGATCATGAAAGCTATGCCTGTGACCATACTGATAAAAGTTCACATGAATAACAAATGATTTTTTTCAGAAAAACGGGTAATGGGCAGAAGGCCATCATAACTTCCTGAATTGAGCAGAAGTGTCAAACCCACATATCGTTTGAGAGGTTGCTGACCATCTATCATGGAAAAAGTGGCTGCAGGTAAGTAGGATTACTGGGGTTTCATTGCCTCAGTACAATATCATGCTGAACTGTAAGGGCCATCACCTTAGCTGGGATGAGGACACTTCTTTGCTGGGAGGACCAAAGTGCTCTATAGCCTATTCTATCGTTACCTTTTCAAAAGTAAGGAGAAGGCAGCAAGGGCTACATTACAAGGGGCTAACCTTGCTCTACATTGCTCCATATCATGACATTCTTGTCACTTATTTCTCAATATTCAGTGAGTACGATGAATACTACTTGAAGAAAAATACAAAACAGTTTATTCTTGAAGTACTAAAAATTGTACAGGACCGTACGTGAAGCAAGTGTGTGACCTCAGAATATACAAGAGACAGAGAATAAAACGGCATCTCACTTGAATGCTATGTATCACTCCATGTTCCCCAAGCCTAATCAATTTTGTATTGTACTTCATTATATGGGGTAGTAAGCACGGGTGGCATCACCTTTAAGGCAGGATTTAGGTCATGAAAGGGATCATTAGCGAGGTTGGGGTGCAGACAGGAGGGGTTACGATCTGCAATACACCGATTGTAAGCAATGGTGTCATGCATACAGGATCTTGTACTAGACACAGAGCCTTCCAGTGACACAATGGGGCGGAGATTAAACTACTGGGGCATGGCCACAAGACAGCAAACACAAGAAAAAAAGACAAATTCCATCTGCTAGTAGCCCCAAGAGGATAGAAGAGGACCACGTTGTGGACCGTAAATAGGGTGATGTGCCAAGGCATAAAGGATCCCAAGTGAAACCCGCCCACCTTTCCAAGAAGATGGCAAACGCGAAGGAAAGGGGAAGGTCACTGGGCCTAGAATCCATGAAAAAGGTAATAGACAATTACAGTGAAGAAAGTTTAACAGACGTTGGCAGACAGTGACTGCTATAGCGATCTCTTAAACAAGAAACACAGTGAGCTATTGAGATACCGGAGATAGCGAGCTACGCTTAACCTTCGCTTTGATCCATCAGAAACAGCACAAGCATTGGCATAGCCAATAGGTCTCGCATTTGGGACCTTATAAGTGTTTAGCCATGCAACAGTTGCATAACTAAATACTTATAAGGTCCCAAAAGCGAGACCTATTGGCTATGCAGTTAAAGTGATCGCGATCACGATCAAACATCAAAGCGGCCGTGAAAGTGAGAGTAATCGCGGTAAAGCGCAGCGCGCGCGCCCGCTCACATGCTCTGTAGCTCTAGGCTGGCCTGGTAGCACTTTTTGGAGCCCTCTCAATAAGTCTCGCCAGACCAGCGCATGCGCTGGGTCAGACGAGACCTAAAAAAGGAGAGTAAAGAGCCAATGCCAAGAGGGGCAATTGCAGAAGGTAGCCTAGCAACTCCTGCTGGTCTCCACAGAGGAAGATACAGGTGGGAAAACAGGATAGTCCTGGGCACACTAAAGTGCATGTGGTAACCTGTGAGCACTGTGGAAAAACAGTGAAACACAAGTTTGAGGTCTCTGTGATGCTCTTCCTATCCAAATTTGATTTCATTCTGTGATTATGTTTAATTGACTTTTTGTAATTTAAAAAAAAAAAAAATCAGACCAGAAACAGTTTCATTTTGTAGCGCTCAGATTGCAAATAATTTGAATGTGGAACTAATTTCAGGTAGTAGAAATTCAGATTTACTTTATAGGCTGTGAAATCTGTGCATTTGAGAAAATGATTGAGTAAGTTGTACGGACGGGAAGAATACATCAGTAAACAGTGTACCTCAGACAATATCAGCAAATCCAAAACATCAAATAAGTAATATTCCTTACAAATATATTTAAGAGTCAAACAGTTGTAAAAAGTTGAACCAGACTTTAAAAAAGTAATTGTTACAATACCGGAAAGATTAGTAGGGATGGGTTTTTGCAAAGATATTACACAAAATCAGCAAATAAAAAAAACTGAATAAACCAAATTTGAGTTGGTATATAAATCTCGGAATGACAGTGCACAAGTACGGACAGAGAAAAAAGAATCATCAGATTTGAGACAAAATTCAACAGTAAATTTACAAAATCATTGCAAAACATTGGCATCTTATTTTAGACCATGACATGAAGTCATAGTTTACAGATAAACCACTAACAACTTTAAAAGCGGGAACTACATCGAAAAACCCATGGCTTAGTGATACTATAAGGCACTCGAGAAATCCTACAAAAGTAGTAAAAATGTCTGATCTGAAAAGTTTTTATATGAGCAATAATTGCATTTGCTGTCTTTTCACTTCTATTTTACCAACTTTCTGTAGATCGACATACTGGGGCTGGAAGTAGTGGTAAGCAATAGTTCCAGGGTTTTAATACCCTTTTGAGTCTGTGCAAACCTACTAACTTGCATGTGTTAGGGGTTTTCACCAGTTCTTCTGTCATCTTTTCCCATACTGAGAAAGGTTAGAAATTGAAATAGGACAAACGCAGAATTAAAACTTCTTGGAGGGTTGGGAACAATGTGGTTGGATAGAAAGTGAACTTGTAAATGCTCAACAGATTTTCGCATGAGCAAATCTACACATACATATTTGCTCATACTAAAATGCAGTTCACAAATATTTTCTAGGAGTGCGACTTCCTAGCCTACTTGTAGAAATTCTTGTGAAAGCCGCAAATCTGCCCTACTGTAAGGACATATACCATATGTGCACTTATATGACTTGTCTTAAGAATTTGGTCTCACTCACACACTCTCACACTCTCACTCACTCACACTCACTCACACTCACTCTCACTCACACTCACTCTCACTCACACTCACTCTCACTCACACTCACTCTCACTCACTCACTCTCACTCACTCACTCTCACTCACTCACTCTCACTCACTCACTCTCACTCACTCACTCTCACTCACTCACTCTCACTCACTCACTCTCACTCACTCTCACTCACTCTCACTCACTCTCACTCACTCTCACTCACTCTCACTCACTCTCACTCACTCTCACTCACTCTCACTCACTCACTCTCACTCACTCTCACTCACTCTCACTCACTCACTCTCACTCACTCTCACTCACTCACTCTCACTCTCACTCTCACTCTCACTCTCTCTCTCACTCTCTCTCCTGGCTGCACTGCGAGTGACCACATTCTGCTCTTTTGCAAGGAGCATATTAGCACAAAGTAGTTTTGTTCAGTGCCGGATACTACTGTGGAAATGCATGCTTTTGTTTTAAAAACAGATTTTATTTGTCATTTGCACATTGGAAGCAGGGCTCTGTAACCCAGAGACTACTGCCGCATAGAAATACACAGTAACACATCGCAAAGGACATTTTTCAGAGCAAAACAACATAACTCCCGAACAAAAGAAAGCAGACAGTCTTTGAGCTAAAGTGTGAACTCGGTTCCTCCCCCTCTTTTCCCCCCCCCTCCCCCCCCCCACGAGTTGTGCTCGACTCCCTTCAAACCACAGACCAACCAACACCCAGTGATCACAGAAAAAAACAGGAATTACAAGCTATCCGCCCCAGCAGGGGCCCACCGCACCCGGAACCCCCCTCGCCCACCCGTGACTTCCGTCCCCCAATGGTGCACACTCAAACATAGTATGGCTACCCAACCCCCACCGGGAGATCATCAGCCGCCACAGCGGGCTCCAACCACAGGCCCCGGTAGTCCGCCCACCTCTTCCAGATCTTATAGTGCTTTCGCGGACAACCCCGGGCCACAAAAATGGGTTGTTCCAGCCCCATACAAAAGTCAAGGCCATTCTTCCAGGCGGCCACCGAGGGGGCCCGCTCAGCTTTCCACATCCTGGCGATGTCCCGTTTCGCCAATGTAAGACCCAGTAGCATGATGTGCCGCTTATAGAGATTACCCCCGATGCCATCCATGACATGCAACAACGCAAGCAGTGGCATGCGCTGGAGCAGCCACCCAAGAACCTCGGACAAACAAGAAAAAGAAATGCATGCTTTTTGAGGCCAAAAAATATTTTAGCTTTCTGCCAATGTTTATTCTAATAGTGAGGGCCCGGCAGCTCTAACAAAGTTTTACAAAAAAATACCCGATTGCCAACACCCCCCTGAACCCTGAGGTGTAGTGGCAACAATTCAACTTTGCTTGCCAGTTATGAACACAGTGGTGTCAATTACTGAGATGAAGCATAAAAACAAACATGGCATATCATCTCTGCTTTCCCCGAGATAGTATGTTAGCAGTTGGCACTACTTACTTAATTACTCGAGCTTTTGAGACAATTACATCTGATAGAGACTTCTAGCTGCAGATTCCTTACCTTTAAATTTCCCAGACATCAGACTAGATCTGGAAACATTTACGTGTGCAGTACCCCTGCACGCCGTCGGGTGGCTCCATTCGGCTCCACATGGGATCGTTGGCGCCAGACGCGCATACGTCCACTCTTTTCTTTCCACGCCAGTTAGCATTGATCTGGAGAACTACCACCCCTCTGTCTCTTTTTGACAATTTTCTCTACGTTTTGTCAAAGATTTGTTCCTTGTGTGTTGAGTGATGACCTCTAGAAATGTACTGTTTTAGTCATGTAGCACCTGCCACCGCGCAATGTCGGTTACCAACTTGTACCTTGCTTGCTTAGGGTGACTCAAGCACAACCACGACAGTCCTGCTCAGATTGCCAGAATATGGCACCAAATGGCTTTGAGGGAACGATCACTAAAGCTGCTTGCGGCCCGGCATTCAACGCATCTAGCGTGACTTCTAGGAAGGTTTAGGTCCTGATCGAGGAAGAGAAGATCGCATGACCACTCCAGGAGCCCCAAGTCTTCGTCGCACTCTAGGTCCTCGGGACACTTGTAGAAGAAGCACAAGATAGAATTCGACTTCACCTTCTCCGTTGAGGATTGATGAGACGCATGAGGAACATCGAGGTTCCAGGCACGGTTCTGCAGAGACGTTGCCATATCAGACACTGCGCCTCCCTCAGTTTCCAGGAGCCAGAGCAAACCCAACTCAAAGGAGTTTTACAAAGCCATACGCAGACTATTTGAGCGGGCCCTGCGGATTCGGAAGAGGCCCCAGAAGGTTCCACGCTGACGGCTCCGACCTCGGCTAAGATGGAGTCTCACAATTCCGATCCCAGATCAGCGCCAGGCGAGCCAACGCAACCTCTCCAGTGCCGGTCCCGAGGTCTATTTTTCCAGAGCCAGCCCTAGTCCAATTCCCAACGACTGAGTCTAAACTTTATCGGTCGACACAGATTCCGGCATCAACAGAGCCCAGTGGTCCTAGGTCATTGCTTGAACGTTTTGAGGAGGTTACCGGCATGAGAGGAAAGTGGGAGGGGTCACTGGACCCTATAGAACACCAGTTAGGCACGCCTGGTGAGGAATTGGACTAGTATGAGGAGTTAGCGGAAGACCGTGGACAGGACTCCTCCCCAGATACTGGAATGCTCTCTCCACAGTCTGTGGCTACGGTGGAGGGAGCGGCATATGCTATGGTGGTCAAGAGGGCAGCGGCGGTCCTTGGCTTACAGCTGCCCTCGGGGCAGGTCAAGTCTAACCTCTTGATTGAAGTGCTTCAGCCTGGGGCTTCCTCATCGGAATACCTTTTGCCTTTCAATGAAGCACTGACATTGACCTTCTAGGCACTTGGTCAAAGCCTAGCACAGGGGCTCCTGAGAACAGGACAATAGCACACCACCATCGCCCTGCCCCGGGTGATCCAAGTTTCCTCAGCCAACATCCTACCCGAGAGCTTGGTAGTAAAAGCTTCAACATCCCATGATACGTTCCCTTCCGTTCCTCTGGACAGGGAATCCAAGAGGCTGGACACACTTGGGAAGATGTTTTCTTCTGCCATCCTAGCATGGTGGTCGGTGAACACCGCATGCCTTTTGGGCATTTCTCACACACCTTATTCATTTATTTAGTTCTAAAGTTTTATATAGCGCAAACAAGATCCCGAGGGATATCAGAGCGCATTACAATATGATGGAAGGACATAAATGCAATATCCACATCAAGTAGGTAAAAAAAAAAAAAAACAGGACTATTCGCAGATTACAGGACAATTGCACCCTGGAGGATAATACAATAAACAGGTGTAGGGGGGGCTGTCAACTGTATGCAGTAAAGAAGAGCCGTAACAATTGGTGGTACAATGGTAGTAGGAACAAGGACAACGGGTAAGTGAGCTATCCCTCTTAGGGTAAGAGTTTGTTCATTAGGAATCTTTTGGCTTCCAATTTGAACGCCGTCACTGAGGAGATTCTGTGTACTTCCGGAGTTGCGCAAGTGCTGCCACTGGTCCAGACGAGGCCCGGGCTGTGCTCTTCCAAGCAGTAAGAGATGGGAGGCAGGGCCAACTTTGGAGTTTGTAGCGCCCCGCACGACAATGTTTGTTGACACTCTCCAATGACCTTTTTCTCCACAAAGTCTCTCGCCGCCACTCTTCAACAGTGTCCCTTAAGTCTCCATAACCACTCTCTCTCTCATGCATTTCTTTTGTTTCATAGCACCACTCATATCAGAGTAGGGTGCAAGAGCACTTTACATGCCACACACATTACATAGAGACAATGAATCATACGTGTTTAAGTCAATGTATAGGAAATATTGCATAAGAACGAGGACTACAAGTTGTAAGAGTCACATGTAATCAATACTGGTAAACAGTATAATTTAGAAGTGCTTGGTCTAGAGAAGCATACATTCAGAATTTAAAAAGTAATACAATGTTTGGGGGGTTGCCTTTACTAATAAGAGTTGCTTTCCACCCAAATAAACCCTTTTTGCAACCTTAGGATAATTAAAGACGGGAAAAAAATAACGCTCTAATCTATGTCATTTGCATGCAACTCTTTAATGACACTAAATAGCTAACTGTTCTATTTTAGGATTTTAACAAATAAACTGTAAGCAACACAATGAGCTCTCCAACAAAAGCAGTAACCCACTGATCTAGCTAAATTATATGCACTTTGTGATCTGCATGGTACACGTACTTTGCAGGAGGCATATTAACCTTCTGGGCTACCTTATGAGGAGTCAAAACAGCCACTAGACAAAACGCCGATCTCTCTCCAGGAAGAACATTAATCACCAGAGTTATTTTGGCACTTATTGTTGCCTGAAAATTGCTGGAGGCAAGGAATGCGGCAGCAGATGCTTTTCAAAGCAAAATATATTTGGAAACACGGCGCCTCCTGAAGTCAGCGCCCGGTGCAGTAGCACGCCCTACAGCCAGACCTGATGGGAGGGATTTATTTATTTATTTATTTCTTAGGTTTTTAAAGCGCGACGGCTACCCAAAAAGGGTTTCCCGGCGCTAAGAGATATTAACCACTTAAGCAGGACTCAAAGCTCAGGGGAGAGGCGGGAGCAAGTTACTGGCAGAAGAGCCAGGTCTTGATGGCTTGGCGGAAGCGGATATAGCTGATTTCCAAACGTAAATGCTGAGGAAGGGAGTTCCAGAGCTTGGGACCCAGTAGGGAAAAGATCTGCCCCCCATCCTCGCTAGGCGAACTTTGGGTACACAGAAAAGACCTTGATATGAAGATCTCAAACAGCGAGCCGGAGTGTAGGTACGCACAAGGGTATGCAGATAACTGGGGGCATTGCCCCATTTAATTCTGTGCATAAGGCTGAGTGTTTTGAATTTAACCCTATTTACGATTGGTAGCCAGTGGAGTGCCTTAAGGTGACCGGACATATGTTCCCTTCTGTTGCACTTGCAGAGCAGTCTTGCTGCAGCGTTCTGCACCAATTGAAGGCGACGCATGATTACCTGTGGAGACCCCAAGTAAAGAACATTTCCGTAGTCTAAACGGGAGGTGATTAGTGCATTGACCACAGACTTGAGTGTCGTCAGGTAGCATCCAAATGATTTTCCTGAGCCACCTCAAGATGGTGAAACAGGTGGATGTCAGGTTAATTACTTGGGGCTCCATGGTTAGGCCATTATCAATGATAATGCCTAGATTGCGTACTTTTTGTGACGGAGTGGGTAGGGAGCCCATTTCGGGTGGCCAATGTCTTAGGTTCCAGAGATTTTGATTTGGGCCCAGAATCAAAACCTCCGTTTTGCTACCGTTAAGTTTGACCATGTTTTTACTCATCCAGGTGGCGATGTTCCTAAGACCAGACTGCAGAAGGGAGGAGTCGTCGTGATCTCCATTGGAGAGTGAAAATACGATCTGTGAATCGTCAGCGTAGGTAAACATGTTTAGACCTGCTGCTTCGGCGATCTGGGCAAGCGGAGTAACGTATAGGTTAAAAAGCAGAGGGCTCAACACCGAGCCCTGAGGGACACCGTGGGGGGGATAGGTGGACATTCGAGGTCGCGGTACTGGAGGTGATTTGAAACGTCCTGAGAGTCAGGAAAGATGATATCCAGTCCAATGCTTTGCCCCTGATGCCCATGGTGGAAAGGGAGTTCAACAAAATGTCATGGGAGATGGTATCGAACGCTGCGCTGAGGTCAAGTAAGATCAGCGCAGCGGAGTCACCTCTATCGACTAGGAGGCGAAGATTTTCCATCACACCAAGCAGTGTTGTCTCCGTTGAAAAGCCAGGGCGGAAACCCGATTGGGAGGGATGTAATATGTTATTTGCCTCCGAGAAACTAGCGAGGTGTCCGTGGACATGTTTCTCCATAACTTTGGAGAAGACGGGTAAAAGGGATATTGGGCGGAAATTGGCCAGGATTTTCGGATCTGCCGATGGTTTCTTAAGAAGAGGTGACACCATGGCATGTTTCCATATGGCTGGGACCTTTGCTGTGGAGAGGGATAGATTTAGAGCTTGGCAGATGATGGAGAGTTGTGGGGTATCAAGAAGTCTAAGTACAGAGATTGGGAGGGGGTCGATGGGAAAACCAGATTTGACTTTCCCTAAAATGTCTTGGAGGCCCTGATTATTTATCTCAGGCCAGAATGTAAGTGGCTCGTAAGACAAGTATGGCGCAGGAAAGATGGCATCCATCTTCGGATCAAGGTCCTGATCTATCACTGCTTGTGTCAGGTGTTGTTTTACTATGTCTTGGTGAATTGTATCAATCTTATCTGTGAAGAAACGCGCCAATTCTTCACATTGAGCATTATTCAATGGAAGGGGTTTGGCTGAAGTATTTGAGCCCGCTAATTCTCTTACGAGATTAAACAGAATTTTGGATTTATTGGTGGCATCTGAGATATATTTCGCCACGTAGGTAGCTCTGGCCGTGGAACATGCTTTATGATAAAGCTTGAGTTCTTTTCGGTAAGTCAGGCAGGCTACAGGGGAGTAGTCTGTCCTCCAAAGGCGTTCTAAGCGTTTACACTTGGATTTGGCTACCTTCAGTTCCTCGTTGTACCATGGCGCAGGAGCATTGTGGGATGTGAATTTTTTGCGAGCCAAAGGGAGAAAAATGTTTAAGACTCCTAGTAGCCATTTGTTTATATTAGTGGCTACAATCTCTATGTCCTCAGTATTAAATAAATTCATCCAGAGGAGCAGAGTCTAATACGGACATAAAATAAGTTATGTCCAGTTTCTTCCAATTCCTTTTGCCGGATTGCCCTGTCCTGCCGGAGGGATTAAACGTCAGATGGTCAGACACGCTGAAGTAAATAAGAAAGTGATCTGACCAATGTAGGGGCACGGCTGGGTGGCTAAGTGACAGGGGAAAACTGGAAAAAATTGGGTCCAATAAGTGACCTCCTTTGTGTGTAGCTCCAGAATTCCACAAGGTGAGATTCATGGCAGCCAGATCGTGAATTAAATTTATGCCAGATTTATTCAGATGGTCATCAAAGTGTATATTTAGGTCTCCAATAATGGATAAATTACTATAGTTTACTCTGACCGAGGCGACCCAATCCACCAATTGCGTGGCCCAGGATTGAAACGGGCCGGGTGGTCGATAAATCAGGAGACCCGTGAAGGAGAAATTCGGATGGAGAAGAAGTTTAAAAAGGGCCATCTCATAGGCGTTTAGGGAAACGTGTTCCAGGGTACATTGCAGCGATTTTTTAAAAATGACTGCTATGCCGCCCCCTACTCCAGTGGTTCGGTCTTGTCTGACAATGGAATAATTGGGCGGAAGGGCTTCAGCTGTATCTGGGCCCGAGCTGGCATGTAGCCACGTTTCTGTGAGAAATAAGGCGTCCAGTAAGTTCAGCAAAATAAGGCATCCAGGGATGCAGCAAAGTTCACAACTGGGTGTGGTCTGAATATGACTGACTCGCTGAGCAGAGCAGTTTCGTCGATGGTGGCCTTGCGGCGCCACACCTGGCTGAGAACATCGGGCTTTCCAGGAGATGTTGAGGCCAAACTCATGAACATGCCCTTCAATGGGACTCGTCGCTTTGGAGAGAGGGCAGACTCCACGCTGGAGCACATCAAGGACTCGCGGTGTCCCTGGGCCTCTCAGTGCCTCTCAGTAACATCTCACCCCCAGTCTGCCTTTCGCCCCTTTCTTGGCTTTCAACCATGTCAGCCATACCTCAGCCACCATGCCGAGCAGGCTTCCTAAATTGTGCCAGGACGCAGCGCATTCAAACCTTGTAGGAATGGTAGATAGAAGTTGGCCGCCACAATCCCCCTCCTCTCCAAACTGTCAATCTCTTCCTCAAAAAGGATGAATTCAAGATGATCACGTTGGCTCAGGTCCTGTCTTCATAGACCAAGGAGACTGGCTGGTAGCGTTGGACTTGAAGGGTGCGTGTTTACACATCCCCATCTTGCCTTTCCACAGGTGTTACTTGCAGTTCAAGGGTAGGCCACGAGCACTTTCAGTTCACTGTGCTACCCTTTGGCCTTACCAGCACCCTTCGGGTGTTCACCAAGGTGATTGCAGTGGTCGCAGCTCATCTGCGCCGGTTAGGGGTTTCAGTCTTCCCCTACCTAGACGACTGGCTGTTGAAGACGCCACTGCCCCAGATTGTCCTTTCCCACCTCCAGACTTCAGCGGTTCTCCTGTATTTGCTGGGGTTTACTATAAACATGCCAAAGTCACACCTCACTCCTTCTCAGATGCTGACTTTTATTGGAGTGGTTCTGGACACAGTGCAGTTTCAGGATTATCCTCCCGAGCAGTGAGTCCAAGATATTCAGGTTATGATACCAATGTTTCAGTCTCTATCCTGGATTTCAGTGAGAATAGCTCAGAGGCTGCTGGGCCTCCTGCGTCCTGTTTGTAAATCATGCAAGGTGGCAAATGAGGGCTCTGCAGTGGCACATGAAATTCCAGTGGACGCAGCATCAGGAGAATCTCTCCAATATGGTTCCAATTTCAGCAGGAACAGCAAAGGACTTGCAGTGGTGGCTAACGCACCACAATGGAGTCATAGGCAGACCCTTCTTCCTTCCCACCCAGATCTCACAGTGGTGATATATATGTCACTCCTGGGATGGGGCAGCCATTTGGGAAAGCTGGAGATCAGAGGACTCTGGTCTCCAGCAGAATCATGGCTCCACATCAACTTGTTGGCACTACGGGTTGATTGACTAGCATTGAAAGCATTTCTTCCCTGTCAAGGGGAAGTTGGTGCAAGTGTTCACCCACACCACAGCCATGTGGTAATGCAACAAGTGGGGTGGGGTGGGGTGGGGTTGTGGACCCTTTGTGAGGCAGCCCTGCATCTCTGGACATGGCTGGAAGAGCAGGGCATAAACCTGGTGGTTCAACACCTGACAGGTTTTCTGAACATCAGGGTAGACAAACTCAGCGTTGATGCCTAGTGGATCAAAAATGGGGTCTCCATTCGGAGGTGGCACAATGTCTTTCAGTAGTGGGGATAGCCTTGGTTAGATCCATTCGCCTCCAAAGATAACGTGCAATGTCAGAGGTATTGAAAGTTGGAGTTTCCAAGACAGCTTTCGTTTGGCAAAGGTTTTCACCACAAGTGGAGTTCAGGCCTCATGTACACCTTCCCTCCCATACCACTCCTGCCCAGAGTTCTCACGAAGATCAGAAACGACTGGGCGCAAGGCAT
Source organism: Triturus cristatus (assembly GCF_964204655.1). NCBI lineage: Eukaryota > Metazoa > Chordata > Amphibia > Caudata > Salamandridae > Triturus > Triturus cristatus. The sequence goes on along the minus strand of NC_140582.1, from coordinate 809,689,875 downwards.
TCTTGTGGCTCTGGACTGGGCACGGAGGGTGTGGAACCACAGGCTTCTGAAAATGAGCACTGATCCTCCGAACAGGCTGCCTCTTCAGGAGATCTGCTGTTTTAGAAGCAGGGGAAGGTTCTTCATTCGAACTGGTCAACTCTGACTCCTTGCGTGGAGCCTGAACGGCAACAGTGGAAAGTTTTTGACTTTCCTCCCAAAGTTTGTACAGTTATTCTGGCATCCAGGCAGCCTTCCACCAAAATGGTATACACCTGCCGTTGGCAAAAATGTGTGATATACTGAACAGACAAGTCTATCGGCCCTCTTTCTGCCCCTCTTTCAGATATTCTTCTCTTTATTCTTAGCTTTGCCCAGCAGGGCTCTGCTCTGGGCACTCTCAAGGGTTATCTATCTGCTCTGTCCGCTTTCTTGCAGCTGCCTGACCAAACCTCTTTATTCAAGTACCCTATTGTAAATAAGTTCCTGAAAGGGCTTGTACATAGGTTGCCCCCTACGCCCTTCATTATGCCTCAGTGGGATCTGAACCTGGTTCTCACTTACCTCATGTGTGCTCCCTTTGAGCCGCCATATAACTGTCCCATCTGGTTGCTTACCTTGAAGACAGCATTTCTAGTGGCAATATAGTCTGCCCCGAGGGTGAGCGAGCTGCAGGCTTTGTCATCCAAGCCAAGTCACTAAGAAGAGTCACTGTTCTTGAGATGAGAATTAGAAGAAGGGGGTGTTGTTTTGGAAAAGTGGAGAGGAGTCGGAGACACTTTGACTTGATGCCCTTATACACCCCGAAGGATGTCATGCTTCATCATGGGGCTATGCTCCTCGGCCGGTTGGTGCTGCAGTGCCCTACAGGTCCCCCAAAGGGTCACTTTATCAGAGATCTTTTATAGAGCTAGCCATAAGGTGTGTGCGGGTCTGTGTGCAATGTTATAGTTTATAGGTTATGTGCTGCACGAGAATAGTTATGACCCTCAGTAGCTAGACAAGTGCAGTGTATTGTTAAAAAAGGGAATAAGGTCGACATGTTTTGCGCTATACAGTGTTCTCAGAAGGAGATCCTACGCGCTTCTTCAGGACCGTATGGAAGAGGTGAGTAAGAGGGATTGTGCGGTGGCCTAATTAGAAAAAAGTGCGACTCAATGGGCCCAAACAATGATCCTATCTATTTAAAATTGGGTAGTGTGCTCCGTGAGTCATAGCAAGAGGGAGCTTGCAGTCATCATAGTTTCATCGGAGAGCATAGAATCTTGCACCTACCCGACCTGTCTAGCTACTGAGGGTCATAACTACTCTCGCGCAGCACATAACCTTTCAACTATGACTGAGGTAGACTAATTAGGGGAAATCCCTCTGATACACTCGTCATTTTTAACTTTCACGCATCACTTAACATTGCACACAGACCCACACACACCTTACAGCTAGCTCTTTAAAAGATCTCCGATAAAGTGACCCTTTGGGTGACATGTAGGGAACTGCAGCACTGGCCCGACAAGTAGCATCGCCCCATGATGAAGCATGACATCCTTCGGGTGTGTGAGGGCATCAAGTCAAAGTCTCGGACTCCTCTCCACTTTTCCAAAACAACTCCCCCTTCTTCTAATTCTTATCTCAGGAAGAGTGACTCTCCTTAATGACTTAGCTACGATTTGGGAGCACGAGCGACTGGACCTATATCCAGCT